>NC_085003.1:11648337-11685837 GCF_963854185.1 Sardina pilchardus | reverse complement strand
AAAAACCTGTTCAATGGGAAATGAAAGCTGATGGGACAGGGAGTGCTTACCATGCAGAACCCAAATTAAATCCACTTATACAAGAGATTTTTTTTCCTACGAGTGAAAATGCTGCGTAGAATGAACTACAGACTCAATCAAAGTCCTGTGAGCCAATTATGTATATATATATATATATATATATATATATATATGAAAAACACCAGGTATAAGCATTAAGACAGAATTTAATTATTAACTACAATGTATTGTATCATTATGTAATGTATAGTTTCTTTAGTTTCTTTTGTTTTCTGAGGGTGATAACGGCCACTACATCCACAAATGAGCTCATACATAACAGAAGTGTACGTGTTTCCCTACCAAATGTCCAGTGGGGATAGTGGATAGTGGTCTTGGGCACCCTGGCCAATACAGAGCTCATACGTATTGCTTTGCTGCATTTAACATCATCATTTGGGTACAAGAAGTTGCATGAAGTTGCCAATTTGTTTCTGTGCTAACCTTGGTTGACAGAATATAGTAGGATTAGGATACTACCCCTAGTCAAAATAATAATGTAAAAAATATATTTTCTTGTGATGACTGTTATTGATATAAGACCTTCTAGAGAAGCAAAAATTGAATAATCTTAGATGACCTACAGCAAGAGAGATAAATTACAGTGCATTTTAAATTGTTAAAATAAATAAAGCTTCAGGTAGAATTTGCATGAGAGTAACATTTAAGTGATTAAATGTTACCTGTTATCTTAAACAGATGATGGAATTGAATCAAGATGTTTTGATTGAATATCCTAGCAGGACATACCATATATGGAACACATGTGGCAAAAACAAGCCGTTGATTAAACAGTCAACCTGTTGAAATAAGACAATGATGTGTAATTAGTTCGCTATTTGGCGCCTCCCATGATAATAGTTTAAAAACAGAAGTTAGATCTAATTTTTACCTCTTTACCTCATTCCTGCACCAAATGACAATGATTTCCTCCATTAAACCCCACAAATTACAGCCTTGAGGAAGGGGCCAGGAAGGTGTCTCCCATTCATTTCATGTCTAATTTGCGGCATTGTATTCCCAAGATTCGCCACATATTTCTGTCAGATCTCCCCTTATTATTTGGGAAGAACAGTGATTAACAGCAATCTACAGTGCAATTATATGTAACAAAGAAAAAAAAATAGTCCTACACTTTTTGAAGAACAAAACAAGAGTTGAAATGTGAGGATTGGTCCCATATGAGAAAACCTCATTGGCTCTGGTACTTGCGTTGGTGAGACTTCATTTGTAGGTATTCTTGCAGGCATTGATCTGTGGAAAATATTTTCTTGATTTTATAACAGATCAATGCCTGCAAGAAAATGGAATGGATGGACAATACTCTGGAAATGGTGAATGTGTGACAATGGACTCCACATAGGTATATCTAAAACCGTAATGAGTTTGACTGCAAGTTTGAGCGCAATTGAAACTAAATGTCAACAACCTGTGAGTTTCGCACACTTCACTTCAGAATTCTACGAGGGACACAAATCCCAAAACCAATAATCAGACCGAGAGAGCAAGGTTTGTAGTAACGCCACTTCTAAAAGCTTGTCTTGCTGGTTGCCACAGCCATGTCAGTGTGTGTTTGACCCCAGCAGACATGGCGGTTTTTATAGTTCTATAGCTCACCACTGAGGGCTTCATGGAATTACAGCTGCAGGTACTAAAGAGATCTCCTCACTTTCTCTTATCAGCGCCATGCTGTTTAAAATGGAAGGGTTTTCATGGTGGATAGGTCAATATCCCGAGGGCGGTGAAAGGAGAGAGGCCGATTGATCTCCCCTATCTGTTTCTGAGCCTTTGCCACAGGTCACATGAGACATGCCATGGGTTCTCTTCCTCACTGTGTTCAAAAGACTGTCCTGCCTTCTACAAAGACCCGACTGGCTTTGCCCCCCCCCCTTCCAAATCAAGTTTGCTTCACTACCTTGACAAAGCGAGGGGTTTTTGTGCCATAAGTAACTGATTAGATGGGCTGCTTCATGTTGCTTTTTTCCCCTTATGTGCGACAGACACATATTGTCTGTAAACCCTGTCGATCACAAGGCAAGAAGGGGAAGCCACTGCTGTGCGAGGGCTTTATCAGTACGGAAACAAATCAGGTTAATTGGTGATCAACAAAGAGTCGCCAGCTCTAATGAGACCCCGTTGCCCACGGCTAGGCCGAGTCCGGGATAAGTGACGTTCTCCTGCCTTCCTCTGCTGCCTTTCATCATGTTTGCTTTTCCACTGATGGGGATTCTCATTATTGTTTCTAATTGCTTCTCTGACAAATGGCTTAAATGAAACATAGGTGTCTGTAATTAATAGCATTTACATACATTAGCATGACTAACAAGACTTATTTGAAACTAGTGGCTTTTGTTTTCACAAAACTCTAGAGTCATCTTGTTTTTTTTTTTTTTAAAAAGCTCAAAGTATAGACAAGGCAACAATATTAGACAAGGCCGAACTTCACTTAACATCCTCCATGTTTTTTTGTAATCAAATTCCACCGTATGCAATTAAATTAACCAAACATTCAACTGATTAAGGTCAACCTGTGGAAATATGCTGGTTGCATTACTTCATGATTAGTATATTTGCCAACTCTTTTCAATTAGTCAGTTCAGAGGAACATTTTATGATACTGAGGATGTTGTTTTCATCCGAGAGCGGAGACATGATCAAAAGACTTGAATGGCAGTACGCTTCTAGTGCAAAATGAGGGTCACAGCAATATGCATTATCTCTCTGGTGTGTGGTCTTATGCAAGTTGACTCCTAAATGTGGCTGCCATTTTGGCTCTTTGATGGTTGGTCAGCATGGAGATAACAGTGATGAACTCACCACAATTACAATCAATAGCTGTGCAACAGTAAATAAAAGAGAGAAGGCAAATGAAAGTAGTCCCTTTCAAAAAGACCCCTCACCCGCATAATAATGCAGGGCCAACAGGTTTGTCTCCGGTGCAATGCCACTCATGCCTGAAATGGGAAATTACCCTCCTAGAGACCATCTCCAAAAGCTCTAACATCTCTTAAGTCAAATAGGACTGACTCCGACTCCTGCAATGACCTCTGTGGGGTCACACTAAGACACATGGTTAGTCCTGTTTTTTTTTTGTTGTTTTTTTTCAAGCCACTGAATTGAAATGTCGTCATGCATTTTTTTAGCGTCCATAGGACAAAAATAGGTCAAGAGATAAAATGTCACTATGCAAGTACTATATACTCTACTATATGACCTCTTCTAAAACATGTGCAATGGAGGGTTACAGCACATGGAATACTTTTTTTTTTTAAAAAACTGCTTGAATAATGAGCCAGTTGCATATTTGCAGTGAATCTACTTGCCACTTCCTGTTGACCACAACTACTCCACTGTGGAATCTCTACAATAACATTGTGATTTGGTATGAAGCTATGCATCCTCTTTACAGCCACCTATAACTCCAAATGAAATACTGAGTTAAGTCAAATCAGTAGTTTCCTGAAGGTACAGGCTAATTTACCGCGGTGCTTGGCCCCCTCATCGCTGCTCCGAGTTACACTTGCTTTCATTATACTGTAAAATAATACTTCAAAAGAAACTAAAAACATTATATATACACTGTATATATTGTCACCACATTTATTTTCAAGTATCATAGCACAGTAGTTTAATGGACACCTCTCTCCATACATACACGCGGATCAATAATTCATTACTTTGGGGATTCTTGGTAATAATGCAGGATTGACTGAAATGACAGCCTCATCAGTGAGAGGAATTTCTGTTTACTTACCTAAATGAGGCAATATACACAGGCAATGGAATAGCATGGACAAGGGCTATACACTCTCTGGCTTTGAGACATGGCACCGCAATCTGCAGTTCAGGGACAGCCTATCATTACAAGAGAGTGCACGTAATAGACTGACATGGATGCTATGGTGAGCAATTGGTTTTCCGGCATCAATCAGCCAGGCAAAGAGACGGAGCTAAATGACGAGGGGGAAGTGGATGAGATGTTTTTTTTTTTTCAAACGCCATCAGTATAAGTGACAGCATTAGAACATAGCAATATCAGGCAGTGGGCGCCTACAGCTATCAAAGAGTGATGGGCAGTCTTTGTGTGTGCTGGAGTAACTCTTTAGCAGGCTGCTCTCTGACAGTGTGTCAGATGCTCATGGCAGGCATTTGCATGCATTTTCACTGTGTATGTGACCTGCTCTTTCTGTGTGTGTGTGTGTGTGGGGGGGGGGGGGGGGGGGGGTGTAAGTAGAGGCCATTTAGGTATGATTGTATTCATCAACAATGGGCAAGCCATTGATTAAAGCAAAGTTGAAAGAAAATAAATAAAACAGCTCGATAGTGAAGTGAATGTCGTTCACTAGGCTGAATGACATATTGTATAGGCTACTATTATCAGTGGCATTTCAAATATATCACAAAGAATTCACTTCATAAGCAATTGATGGTGTTTTTTTTGCAATCGGCACATTGTCTTTTCTGAGCAATTATTACTTCACTTATCCAACAAACAAACAGAAATTGACATGAATTGTTGGTGCCAGCCACAATTATGTTCGAGTCAGACAAATGTTGGCTCTCTTTGTGTCAGAGGATGTCAGATCCTGCCTGTCAGTGAGTGACCTGGTTCAAAAAGGCCAGGGGAAAGGCTTTGGCTGCCCAATAGGAAGGGTCAAGGAGAGAGCAGGCCATGCCACACCCCAGCGCCATCACGTCCCTGAGACAGCAGCACCCCGAGGTTGAAGTTCAGCCAGGCTTTTTCATGAACACTGCGCTTAACGTCACAACACAAGATTAAAGCAGGGGTGTTGCATCTTGGCAGGCCCAAGATGAAAATATCAACCCAGTTAAGCCTCTCTCTCTCTTTCTCTCTCTCTCTCTCTCTCTCTCTCTCTCTCTCTCTCTCTCTCTCTCTCTCGCTCTGCAAAGCCAAGGGGACAGGTAGCTAATATGAGAGAGGAGAAGGCCTAGTTAGCAGGGGACTGCCTGCTCCTTTCCAAGTGCTCAGTGCCGGTCAAAAGGCCAGCTGGGCTTTGGAGCTGCTTTATTGGTAAAATATATTACAGTAGAGGCCTGTAGAAATGCCTTATTAACCGGCAAGGGAGGCCATGAAAGAGATGGCCTTCTGACTCTCCTGCCTGGTGCTGAACACATTTCCATATTATGGAATAAATTATTGTTTTTATTACCAAATAATATCACAGATTTAATATAATGGATTTACCTAAACAAATATCACCCTGGTACCCCGGATACTTAAGAAATAGCAATTTGAGGAGAGAGATGTTGAGAAAGGAACGACATCAGAGGAGAAAATAACTGACAAAACATGTTGTGGGTGTACAGTAAGGGAAGTGAGTATGTGACTTTTTTAATGACTGCATAGAAAACGAAGGGACTTTAAAAAAAGAACAATCATCAGATGATTAATCCTTTGAATGTGATGGACCAGAGAAGCAATAACGCACACCAACCAACAATATTCTGACACTACAAAATCCTTCTCTTTAAAAAAAAGAATGCAATAAAATAAAACAAATCAACATTCCCATCAGGACAATTCTTGTCAGCTGATGCCAGCCTCTTGCCTCCACGACTCTTGTTTTTTCGATTACCATCTCAGCTCTTAGAGCCCCAATTGCTTTTTAATGCCGAACAGATGCAGTCTGGATATCCCTGACTGTCTATTTTAACAGGCTTCATGCCCGGAGCTGATGGAGAAACCAGAGGATCGCTTGCAGGAGGGTAGCTAAAGCTCATTAATAGCCCAGCAGATCAAACCGCAAATGAAAGCCAGGGTCCAGGTTAATGCACACAAACTTGGGCACACATATCTAGCGACGACGGAGAAATTGCTAACAAATACCACACCTCGAGAAGACGTGTAGCGCCCAGAGAAGCACTTGCGAGGCTTAAGGCTCTTTGGGGAATTTGTCCTCTGCTTTTTATCTATCTGAGATTCTTGCTAATGTGATGCTTTATCTAAAGTCTTTCCAGTGAATTTGAGACTTAAACAGTGATCCGCTTCTTGCCTACCTCCTACAATGGGATGCAAAGTCTTTTGCTCTCCAAATACTGTATGAAGGTGAGAATTCGTTTGTTGGAGAAGAAGGCTTAGTCTCATACTGCTGCCAGATGTTTCAGCAACATTATGAACTTTTAAAAGAAAATGAAAAAAAAAGTGAAAACAAGGCCAATCAAAGACCCACCTCTGTAGACATCTGTAAATGCAGAAAACATTGTCCTAGCTCAGCAGATTTAATATTGAGCATTTGTAGTTGCTTTCATCTAGCGGTGTTGTTGCCCTGCCTTGACCAAAAAAAAAAAAAAACAACATCAACAACAATAAAAACAATGCAAGCACCTTTACGTATTCTCTCAGGAAATAATGGAATTGTTATTCCTATCTGTGAATCCTAAACTCCCACACAAGGGCTGCATAGCCTCTGGTGCAAAAAAGGACTGGATAACAAATGCCTTTGCGCTCCCTAATCAGGTTCAGACCTGAGATAAATCATTGTCTGTGCCAGATGTTGCAGCTATCTGGTATGACATATGCACCAGTCCCGTTAGCCGTCCCCTCCGGTGGTAAAAAAAAAAAAAAGACCAAGAGACCACGCTGCCCTTCCATGCCACAATCCACCCACACCCACCCCCCAGCAGACAGGGGACTTTGAAAGAGAAAGAGAGAGAGAGAGAGAGAGGCAAAAAAAGACGACCACAACAAGGTTTCTGCTGCCAATAAACATAAAACAAAATCTCTCTAGCCCAGTGTGTCTTGCAAGGACTTTAGTGTAATGTTCCTCAATCATCCGTTAGAAATGGATCACCATGGGTGCCTCGTAGAAGCTTATCAGGCTCTCCTGCAACCATAGCCCAGGGCATCTCACTCACCAAACCACTGCCTCTCTTTCTCTCTCTCTCTCTCTCACTCACTCTCACTCTCTCTCTCTCACACACCATGTCCCTGTTTTGCTACACTGAAATAGTGTGACTTTCAAGAAGCTAAGCTGGGATGAAGTGATTTACCCAGGCAACTAATGTGCCAGAAATCCCCAGCAATGTGCAGCAAAGCGCTGGAGAAAAGATGCACTGCTCTCTCTGGATGTTTTGAACCTTTTGGCTTCAGTAGCTGGACACCTGATGAGAAAAGTAAGAGTTGTTTTGTTTAAGGACATCAAAGGACAAGTATACCGTATGTGGGCAGATTCTGCTTGAAGGGAGGACGTGCCATTCCCCATCCTTAAAATTAAATTGAATTACACTCAGGGTTTTTCTTTTTTTTTTGAGGGGTGTGGGTGAATAAAATATTGCATTTTTTTGTCTCTCATGACAAGCTATGATGGGTTCAGAGAATGTAGGTGATATTAGGTTAGACCGTCTGAGTGAGGAAAGACAAGTATTTAGATCTTGTAAGATGTGAAATCGTGAGATTTTTTTTGTCTCCTTCCCCCCACATAGTATGTGACAGACTGCTTGAAGTTCCAGGGGGGTTGCAGTAAACCATTGAAACCACATTGTTCATAAAGAATAATACGTAGCTTTAGGGTATGGAAAACAAAGTGCAGTCTGTCATTAAGACAAATCACCTGTACTCCGTGTTATATATATTCAAATCTGTGCTCAGACCAAACTGAATCAGACTCTCCTTTGTGTATGACCCCCCAACCCCTCCTCAAACACTCAACGGCACACACAAACACACACACACACACACACACAAACACACACACACACACACACACACACACACACACACACACACACACACACACACACACACACACACACACACACACACACACACACACAATATAGTTTGCATTGTAGCACAGTAGCTGCGCCTACACATTCACATGAGAATGTCAGGCACAGAGAAGCCATTTTGTAGCACTCATTTCTTCGCATCCTGTGTAGCAACAGAAGCTGGTGCTCCAGACCTTAAGAGGCTTGGGAAGCTTAAAAGAGGCTTAGCTGCCCTCCTCATCCTCTGTACGCCAACCATCAGCTGGAAACTATAAAGCAGGAGCTAAACAGACTGACAGAAACGAAACTCCAAGACCGCTCTCGTCCTTTGTGTTACTCACACTGTACCCTCATCATAATTTTGTTTAAAACCACTTTACTGCCATTGCAATCCATCATCCAAGTTTTAATATGGTTTAGTTTTTTTTTTTTTTTAAGTAAGCACAGAGGAAAGAAACATGTTTCCTCATGGTGCAGCTTCCACTGAAGCAAACAAAAAGTGAACTGCAGTGTTATATAGCATAGTAATCATATTTATTTGCTGGACATAGGAGGAGTTGGAATTGCCATTTTACTTGAGGAATTATGAGAGCGAAAGTTCATGTACAGTGTGTGACCCCATTTCATCCTGTTTGGCATGGATTGAAAGGTTCATACAGTATAATCTGACCACGAGCAGATAAAGGCTATGGATTTTTCTCCCTAAACAAAATTGCCTGCTGTATCTGAAATGAAGGCAATCTTAAAGATTTACTTCTGAATTGTCCTTCAATTTACATTAATTATGTGGAAGCAGAGCGGCTTTAAAACACACCTTCAAGTTTTTATAAAGTGGTCAAAAGAGTAGGCATTAGTGTCTATGGTGTACTTTTATTCAGCCCATATAGCATAGTAATTGGCTAAGTTTTAATTCAATTTCACATTCAGTCAATGTGTTTATTAATTGACTTGTTTATGTCTCAACATTTTTAGCATTATATTTGGGGGGGTATAGAACTACTTATGATTTATGAAAAAAAAAGTAAGGAAACGCAAGCTGATCTTTTAGGGTTTACTATAATCCCTCCCCAGGATGCAGGCTTAACCAAACAGCAAGTTTGTGACAGGCTCAAACAGCAACTCAGTGTTGCATGAGATACTTCGCTCAGCTTAAGCCAACTTATCAACCGCATTCAAAGCGCAACCATTGAGCCATGTGGAAGGACATTCTGCAGATCTATTAAAAAACACTCTTATCTGTATTTAGCATACGCTGTGTGTGTGTATGTGTGTGTGTGTGTGTGCATTGGCAGCTTTAGGCGGATTCACACTCAAAACACCTCAAGCCATTCTTGAGCTGAAACTACAGATAACATTCGCAAACTTCTCCCGGACAAACAGGTTTAACATCTCAATAACTTCATTCCTCGTGCTTCAGTATCAGTTTATTTATTTATTATCGGTTTTCCCGGGCCTGCAGTGTTGTGTGGTGAATGCTTTATAATTTGCTTTGTGGTGTTTGCGAATGGGATGTATTTAGTGTGGAGAAACTGCTTTAGAGTTGCATTTTCATTTGGTGCATTCAGAGATGGGAACACAATGGTGTATGGCAGGTGGCTTACTAGAATAGAAAATTGCATCTGGTGGTCGCAATGTAATGACTTGGGTCTAATAGAGGTTCTACATGGAGAGTATTGTGCAAAGTAGATATACAGCCTACCATCATTTCAGTGAAGTTCCCTGTCCCTTTTACACAGCTTTTTCTTAAACTGTGGTTCAGGTTTCACCTTTAGTACTTACTTCTGCACACCCATATGACCATGAATATTTGATCACAGTGAGAAGAAATCTAACATAACTAACCCATGGAGCTTGAGTCTATCATTAAAGTTACTCTGAATGGTCCTTTCACTAATTGCGCTTGTACACTGAGATTTTTCATGTTCGAAAAATTCAATAAATACACATGCATAGAATTCCCAAGCCCAAAGGATTATAGTTACTCATCAGGGCTGATACAAACCTGGAAAGAGTCCAATAGATCATTTTAGTGTACCTTGGTGGGAAATCGTTCAAGTTTAAGAGTTGGGGTTGGAAGTTTAGCCTAACACGCACACTGTCCTCCATATTGTTATTACCAGTTTACGCAGGATTCCCTCTCCTTCAAACCACCTCATCAACTCAATAAACATAATTAAAATCCGGAATGGCTAAATAAATGATCGTCTAGCCTATACGTAATATTTATATTTTCATATCAACTCTATAAGACGGTCTGAGCTTCACGACCGCATATGCCATGATTTTTTCCCCACTTATGACGTTTGACCTTTTGCTGTAAACCCATGCAAACCTTTATGCTCATACAAGTTTTTTTCCTTTTTTTTTCTTTCAATGAAGGCATTTCACCTCACAACATGATGATAGGGGTGCAACCTACCAATAGATAATCAAGACTATTTTGAATAAGGTAGAAAATAAATAATATAATTTAGTTTAATGACCCGGAAGCGCGACCAAAAATGTTGTTGACACCCAGGATAAACAATATTAAGACGTCCACCTCGCTTTTCAGTGGCCTTGGTTCTTTGTTAGGCTACATCAACAGTCAACATGTGGACTGTCTGACTGGTAGATATAACAACCTTCATCACTTTCCTTTGACTTTGGGATCAGACTGGAGTGCCACGAACACGACAGCCATCTGTAAAGGGACCTCAACCCACAGGTTAGCAATCTTGACATTATTCGGATCGAAGATAAGTTGTAGCCTAGGCTACAGCGGCAGATCAACCCCTGACCAATCTAACACCGCCCGCACACACCCGCCTGTCCCACAAGCTGTCCATGCGGATAGGTTCGGTAGCCTACTCACTCAAGGATGCAATATCTCAACAAAGCAGTTTGCCGTCAGAAAAGTGTCAGGACGGTGCCACTATAGGCTATTTATTGACTTAACCCTAAACGAAACGAACGTGGCAGGAAATTACGTTCACAATTGTGTCCAGGCATACACGTGAATGTGCTATTATATAAAAAGAAGGCTAGTCTACTTAATTTAACGGCAATCTTATTTTAGACGAAAAACATCAACTGATCAGCGTGATTGATACCGAAAGTGGACTGTTTGTGAACACTAATATATTTAACCGGTGGATGGTTTCAAAATGCCTATAAACAATATTTGGTAGGAGTAGCCCAGAATAAACGAAATTAATTCTCAAAACATCTCAAGACCTTGCCTCAAAACTTATTTGCGCTGGTAATGTTTACTCGAAACATTTCCCAGCACAAATTTAATATTTGCTCAGACGGAGCTTTCTTGTGCACATTTTTATTGGGTCTGTAAATTTGGAAGTATTGGATGGCAAACACGTCTAATTCTGCTCTCCACATGATATTAGCCCAGGGACATTTCCTCTGAAGCTGGTGTAAAAGACCAGTGCGATGTTCTTGCTGTGGTGAGAGCCCAGCTCTAAGACTCAGTGAAACCGCAGAATCCTCTCATACCTGTTGAGAAGTCTTTCATCCTTAATAGGCTCATTAGACTCATTGTTAATTGAGTGCTATTCAGGGGCAACATCAAAGCAAATAATAAGAGTATGCAGCTCCTTTATTTATTTTTGGCAAATAAGAGACCCAACAGTGCACAAACGCTGTTTTCATGGGGGGTAGATGCTGAAGGAGGCTTATTGATTTTGGGTGCATTGTGGGCCATTATATTTGAAAGATTAACCACACTAATATTTTCTTGCTGATGACATTCCCCCCCTTTGCTAACATTTCTACTTCACAACAACTTCACTGGCGTCTTTTGTGGTGCAGGATAGAGAGGCTCTTCACCCAAAGGAACACAACGCATTGCTATGCTTCCACAGAAAGATTTAGACTTCTCTGAAAGCAAATGGCTATCTCCTGATAGTTTGATAGGACTCAGTGATGCCTTTTCTTTCGCACCTCTTGCTATTGTTTCAGTGTCCTTAACATGAAAAGATTAGGAGAGAGGAGGAGGAGGATAATAATGGTGGTGATGATGGTGATCACAATGACAATATCAGTGGAATGTTATGCAGACCACCTTCATAGCTCTTCTGGGTGTGTGATCAGTGTGACGGACGATGGCATCCCACTGTTCCACTCTCCTCCAAAGGTCCCACAGGTGCTGCTAATTATGAACCAGAAACAATAGCAGTAATCATGACTGCAATAATTGTAGAGGCTGGGAACAGTGATGATAATTGGTTTTGCTATCAGTCAGTTGGTAGTATTAAACCATTTATATTTAGCACAGATTTACTAGTTGCTGAAGATGATAACCGAAAAAAATAAATAAACCATAATACTTATACTGATACTAATGATATTGATAATTAAAATGATGTAATGATTATGTCAATAACTATTATTATTGTCATCACTATTATGGCAGTAATAATAAAATCTACATGCAATTCTATATAATGCAGCAGCACAGTCCTAGTTTGTCCTTCTCAGTCGCATTTTTTTATGTTGAGAAATAATGTATTGTTTTTTTTTATTATTTATTATTATTATTATTATTATTATTATTCTTGAATATTGTATCTGCTCACTGGTCTCCCTCATGGTGCCATATTAGAAGGTAATGGGATTGGAAAATTGAAGCTAACTCATCGGAATTAAATTTATCAGCATGTGTTCAGATGTAATAAGCTGTCAGTTATAAAATGAAGATTTGTATTTAGATATATGATAGGGAAGAATAATGAATAGGCAAAATAGATGAAGCTGCTTTGCAGCTAAATTAGTTATTTAGAACTAACTGACCAAGAGCAGGATAATGATAATGACAATGATTATGGCTGATATTGTTATTCTTTCTTTCTTATTTATTTATTTACTATTTGCCATATAGGTCCATAGTGTCTGTAATATTTATTTTTGTGGTTCTGCAAAGAGTTAAAACTGAGTCTCTTCAGTCATATGCTGATGTGTGTGTATGGGGGGGGGGACAAAAATTCTGGTGGAAACATCAAACTTTTTAATGAAGGAAACCTAATTAGGATCAAGAGTAGCGCTGCTACATGGAACATTGATCAAACCGGAGCCCTGTGAACCAGCGTGTCTGCAGCAAAGCAGCCCTGTGACGCTCTTCCCCGGGGGGAGACTTCCTGGGTTTCGCTAGAAAGCACAAGGCTAAAAGTTAATTTGCACTGCCATGTGTTCAGTGCTACAGCTCTATCAGACTATATACTATACCATAGGCATGGGCAGCCATGGCAAATATAACAGTAATAATAATAACAACGACGATGATGATAATAATGATAATAATGATATTAATAATAATACATTTGTTTCATATTAAATGTGTATATTTTTTTCTAGTTTATGTCTGCTCATCTGTCAAGTAACTGTCAAAATACCCTCTGTATAAACCCCTATTAAGGCTATTTTTGGAAAGATTATTCTGTTCCTGGAATGCTTTGATCAAAAGTTTAACTGTATCTACAGATAGTGGAATAATATTTACCGAGACATGTTTTTTGGGGGGCATTTCTCTTTTTTTTCAAATCACAGTGTTTGCATTATTGATCGATATTTCACCTAACAGTGATTAATAAACGTTGTTGACAGTTTTTTCACTTATTATGCCTTTTAGATTTATTATCTGTCAATTTGATATGAAGTAGTTAGTTGGTTTTGTGCAATGCTGTGACCCTCGGCTGCAGAAAATGAAACATAAAGAGTGAAAGAAAGAGACGTGTGGATATAAAGCTGCAGGCTGATGAGAGAAAACATGCCTGTCAGACAATGAAATCCAACTCAAAGTTAGCCTGTCAAAATAGCAACAAAGCAGGCCACTCAAACTAAATCCTTTGTGAGTATGTACTCCTATACTGAGCTTTTCCACTATTTTTTTTTCTCACTGCTAAATTAAAGGGAACATCAAATTTTGACAGTACTACCTTTGCTTGCACAATTTGCTCATCAGCAAAGAGTTTGTGTGCCTGTTTAGATTATTCATTGAAAATAGAATAGAATAGATTGTTTTAATAGCATAATTTAAAGAATGTGGAAGAGTATATCATTGGTACTTTTGTGTTCAAATATTTTTGTATTATTATTATTAATATTTTGTATTAATATTGTAAGATAAAAAGCTAGTCATTTTAGCAGTGAAATCATGAAAATTGTCCTGTTTTCCTGAAATTACAATATACTTCTTAGAAATTCATTGCACACAGTGATCAAGAAATATTCAGTATGTAGAATTTAATATTGTATTTTGTCTCAAGCATTAGCAGTGTATGTCTACTCGTATTTATGGTATAAAGAGAATGCTTGCATTCATGCTCGGGGAAAGGCACCCAACATGAAGAAGCATATCCTTTTCAAGCTCCTAATAATGACATTTAAGACTATTTAGCAAGAGGCAATGAAAAAGTCCCAATTTGCATGCAATTTAGCAAAAAAAGCTTATCTGCAACTAGGAATAGCATCACACTGACATCATAGCTAGAGCCGCGAGGCCTCCTGTTTTAATATAGAATCACCCATTCAGAGTGGGAGATGAGAGCAGATACCTTCTATTTCTTCTGACCCGACCCTCTGTGTAAACAGGCGACGGCCCTGAAGAAAAGTATATTAAAAAACCCCAGCGTGTCTGCTGGTCTGGCGTCTGATGCCTGTCAAGTCATTAAAAGGAAGAGGTGCCGTTATCAATTGCCGAGGATCAGCGATAGTGATGGCACAGTGCTGTGATGGGGTATGTCTTCCGCGGGGCCACTCGCCGAGCCTTTTGTGAATTTATAAAGGCAGATAAAATCGGCTTCATATTGCTCAAACCAAATCGGCTGATGAAAGCAGCCTGGGAGAGAGAATTACATGGCGGGAGTTTTGTCGCTGGCCCCCACAGGACTCCCAAGGGTTGAGTTATGGCTAAAGAAAAGGCAAGACAGTGAGACAGCAAGCTGGGGCGGGGGGTTTACCCCCCCTGCTTAAGAAGTCATCACACCGCTACCTACTGTGTGGCCGGTTCAAGTTTGTAAAGTGTGGTGTTTTTGTACAGTCCAAACTCTGGAGTCTTGGAGTGTGAAGAAAAGGCATCTTGGTGGCATATCCCCCAAGCTTGAAAAGCCTATTAAAAGCCCCCGCCACTGACACGATTACAATGACTCTTTCTGAAATTAATAACCTGAACAAAGTCAATATAAGTGAGCCTGTAGTCTCGTCTTCTTTTTTCCCCAGGAGAAACCGTGTGATCACAATTAAGATAGGAGTCTTAACACAATATGAAAATTAGCAGAATCTGGAGCTCGATAATTACACACAGACCGTACAAGTGAAATACTTTTCCCTCAAATCACACAAAAACAAATGATCCGGCAGACAGTGTGATGAAAAGAATGATTTCCCTGTCCTCGGGATGTGTGGAATGATACTTGGCACCATCAGGGTTTTTTTTTTTTTTTTTTGCATTTTATATGAGTTCATCTTCTTACTTATCAAACAAATTCTTCTGTCTCCATTAGTCGTTTTTTTTTTTTTTTTCCTTTCTTCGAGCTTTATTTTCAGACCAAACCCGAGCACAAGCACAAAAACACAGCCGCCTGGAGGCAAGTGGTTTTTAATGTGTGGAGATGATGAATGAGAGGAGAAATGATTCGTTGGCAGCCAGGGAGAGGTTCTCGAAGGCTCCTGGCTTCCATTTCGATTGATCTGGGCAGTTAAAGCAAAAAATAGATAAATAAATAACTCTGAGATTTAAAGCACTACCTGCGACAGTTCTGGTATATTACTTCTCACATAGGCTGCATGGATGCTCAAAGGTAGTGTCGCCTGCCAGTTTGACAGCCACGTCAAAAGAGTCGAAAAACATCACCTAGAAAATGTACTTTCGCTCGTCTGTATGCATAAAAAGTAGGGCCATTACCATGTTTTATTATTCTAACATTTGGCTTAAATGGCACCCATTTCCAGCAGTGGCTAGCAGTATGATAGCAGAGCCCTGCTCAAACAGACTGTGGAGTCTCTCGCTCAGATCAGCCTCCCTCTCACAGGATTTTTTTCCCTTTTTTTTGGAGCGCGTGGAGTTTTTAACATGGAAATTGGCTTTGAACCCCATCTGTACAGGTCGGCACATCTTCTGGTGAGGCGCCGCGACTGCTGACAGGGAAAATGAACCATCAATTCCTTATAATACGGCCTGATTATCATCCTACTTACCCCCTGCAAATTCCAACTTAGAGCAATTCGGCACAATCTAGGAAATGCTGCAACCCCTGAGAATGTGTGACCCCATATCGATTTTTCTTTTAGAAAAAGAGAAAGATCCCCGTAAATGACCATTTCAAACATAAATAAACACATTTAACACATTGGATTTTTTTTTTGTCTTTTAAATCAGCTTGGTCCACATCTAGAAGCTTGAGGTTTTTGTTCACCCAGAAAGTTTCCACCAAATTGGCCTCATGTTGCTGAGCAAATGGGCAGTGCTAGGCTAATGTAAGGAGCTGTTTTAGGCTCGCCACCTTCACCAGATGTAAGCCACCACAGCTAGCTGCACACCACCCTCGGAGTGTTTCAAAACACAAGCCAAGCACACACAATGAGAAAAGCACTTTTCCTGACAGCACACTGTCAGAGTGTCAAACCATTTCCCACACTCTCTCAAAAAATATGGCGAAGGGAAAAAAAATAGCATTTCCTACCTTTGCAGGACTGCTGTTTGTCACCAAAGTTAACTAGTCATTCTACACGTGCCCAAAACCAAAGCAAATAAATAAGTAAATAAATAACTAAAAATGGGAGAGTATCTGGCCACTGCTTTTCCGAAGTCAAAATGAATCCTCAACTAAAGACACAATCGGCTCTCCACGGAGTAGCCTTTTCTCAGAGCATGCAATGTGAGTGCTCAGCAACTTCGGGGCCGAGATGGGGGGGGGGGGATTTGGGGGGGGGGGGGGGGGACCTGTGGCCGTCTAGCGCGGGGATGTCTTTATTTGACAGGATTTGTTTTTGTGATTTCCTTGGGCCTGTCCAGCCCGCTGGTGTCCCTTTCACCCGTGGAGGCAGCTGGGGCATGACCCCTCCGATCTGCCCCCTCCAAACAGGGCCGTCTTTCAGGGCTCCCCACGGGACCTTCGCGGTCCCCTCCCACCGGCTACATCCCATTCACCCCTAGAGATAACTTTATTCATCTTGTGCATCATTGTATCCAGTTGAATGAGAGGAACTATGCAGACACTCTAGTGAATTGAACAAGTGTGTGTGGGGACAGGGGTGGGGAGACTGGGGGGTGGGTGGGTGGGTGGTGGGGGTTTATATCTTAATGTCTTCATTTAAATTGAAGGGAGCAAATCCACGCCTGGTTTCAGCGTGACCGTAGTCCACACTGCCAGAGCTACAGAGCCTCAGTAAAAAAAAAAGAAATCAAAGCCATTTCACTCAATACTTCTGTTTTTCTGTCTTTGTTTATTGTGCCTGCTTTTACAGCTGGTGTTGCTACCTCCAATAAGCATAGTGGTTATTATACATCTAATACAGTCAACAGTAGTTGATGAAAGTATATTCCTCACATATTTTCTGTCACTGTCCTCACTCTGGAAATGCGAGTGCATTCTTGCCTTCTTTAGTCTTGGCTGGAGTTTCTTTTTTGTCCAAGTGTCTTAACTTTCTTTAATTTGCCTGCTGAGTGGTTGGCAGGGACAGTTGGGCACCCCCACCAACACCCCCCCCCCCCATGCCCCCTACGCCAGCCTCAGCGATGGAGACCACCCTGCTCCTCTCTCATCATTCATATTCAAGCCAAGGCCTCTTGACAAGTCCGCTGATCTCACTCAATGTTTTGTGATATGGACAATACTTTTTTCCCCCTTCCCTTTTCCATGGAAGGAAAATGCTGAGGCCATCACACTTCTTCAAGCCTTGTAGGGCTCAACTGAAGCTGAGGGACTGGATTACTCCACCCTCCCATGCGAGGGCCCTGCTAGACGAAATACAGCTTCTCTCTCTCCCCCCAGCCTAAACAGACAGTCTAATGAGGCCGATAGCCAAGCAGAAGCAACCTCAGCAGTATTATTTTGTGGCTGCCCTCCATGATAGCATATTTTTGTGGCACTAAAAATGCGCTAGAGAGAGTTAGCTGAGCAGCGTAGATGGCTAACTACAGATTGTTATACTTACAATATGTAGAGAGAAAGTCATGACATCTTTATTTGGAAAAGTAAAGACTATCATCAAGCCAATACAAGCGGTTTTGTGGAAAAGAAGAGTGAAATGTATAGCTGAAATGATAAAAAAAAAAAAAAAAAAAAAAAACCTTTAATGAAGTCCAGTTTGGCTGACTTGGCATGTAAACATAGTCACAGACATGTAGATTTTCTCTGTCCACTGTCTCGTCAAAGTTAGAGTGTCTAGAGTGTTAGTGGTATCCGTTGGGGGACCAGGGGATATTTAAACGGGAGAAGTTTATACATTAGCGCAGTAGTTGCAAAACACTGTTGATATTCAAATCATTATTGTGCAAAATCTGGGATAAGCTTCAGTGTGAGAGCCCCTCTAAGTGCCTACAACTATTGCTAATTCCCCTCAGCATTGTGAGGCATACAAAGGGCCTAATCCCATTTCACTTTTGCAGAAAGCTGGGGCTATTTTCCCTCTCATAAACCAACAACACTCCCCCTGGCTGGAGCTGAGAGGCGCAGAGAAAGGGAGCTATGTGTGTATACTTCAAGGCTTTTTGTGTGTGTGTGTGTTACTTGGCCAGTGCTCTGCATAAACTTTTAAGTGGTCCCAGAAGGCCTCAAACACCTTTTCGACTAAAAAAAAAAAAATGTCATCACAGACTGTAAGAAAAAGCAAACCAAACACACTAGTAACCTAGATCTGCGTAAAGAATATACAGGATGACCGCACTGTCTGTGGGTTTTGGGTTACAAAGAGTTAACATCTTTTTTTCTCTCTCTCAGACATGAATTCATGCAGTAGTAGAACTTTTTTTCCCCTCTCCCTTTGAATAGTGGCCCCTTTATGTGCATTGTAAATCCTTTTAATACATTATTTATAACTTGGTGGTCCAGTATCAAAGAGACAGAATCAGGACAGGATTCAATCATCCCACTTTGAGGTTTGGTCCAACTTTTAAAAAAATAAATAAAAAAAAAGAGGGGGGAACATGTAGAGGTATAACTGTTGGTGTTTTCATTCTTTTTGTCGCTTCGCTCTGACATCATGCTTTCTTTCATCATCAGATGAATTCTGTTCTCGCCAAGAGAAGTGGAATTTCTAATTTCTTCCCCTCATAGTTCACTCCCTTTCTCTTCCTCACGCATGTGTACACATAGACACAGAATACGCTAAAGGTCAGCTCCTATCTCTTATTTTTGTTTATTGTTCATCATCAAATAGAAATGAATGTGCATTTAAAATTGAATGTCTCATACCACAAGGCAGAAAACTTAATATTATACTTAAAATAAATAAAGAAACTCTTATTAATAATATAATTAATTATACGCAACGGTTCTTACAATACTGTTTCTTACTTTTTTTTCTCAATGACACCATACCTTGCTCTCCAATGAATGAATGTCAACATGAAGCACCATCACACACATACACCTACAGCCACCCACTCATCCACCCACACACACACACCCACCCACACCCACCCACACACACACCCACCCACACACACACACCCACACACACACAAAGGATGAACTGCTCTTAAGAAAAAAGTCTCTGTCTCTCTAAATGTTTACTGTTAATTTGAGCTCAGTCACAATAGTTTCTAACACTCATTGGAGGTCTCTCATACACTTATAACACCCCCCCCCCCCCCCCCCCACACACACACACACACACACACATACACACATCACACATACCTCCCAAGTCCACTACACTGTTCCTGGGATATAGTCAATGGAGAGCCATGCTTAAAGACTGTCACGCTGTGACAAGCCCATCCCTTAATAAGTAAGTGATGGCTTTATTCAGTGGCCGTGTCGTGTGGTGCATGAGAACACACAACAGCATGTGGCCTGTGTTCGCTCTGGTTTCAGGTGTGTGAGCTTGCAGTTCACTTGTTTTTAGGCGAGGGGGGGAGGGCTGGGTGGCATGGGGGCTTGGCAGGGGTGGTGGGGTGGGTCTCATTGTTCCATAAACAGATCAGCTGGAAACCGACAATTGTTGGATTAGCTCCCCCCCTCTCTTTCTTTCACCTAGTAGCCTGCTATGTGTTCCTGTCAGTCAACCCTCTTTAGCTGATATAGCTGCGGGCAAATAGTTAATATGCTAATTGCTGGAAAAAATGAAAATATTAAATTAACAGCTAGATAGATAGACTGTTAGATGGCAAATTGGGTAGGTAGGTAGATATGACAGACAGACAGACAGATGAACGGTTGGACTTATCTTTTGAAATCTTGCTGATATAATAATTTGACCACATGCTGGCTAACATTACTTCAGCTTCTACTAAATGAAAGAACTCATTGTCGTTACTGGTAATAAACTAGTGATCATGTAAGTGCCGTTTGTTTGATGTTCTATTATCGTTTCTGAAAAAACAACATTATGCATTAGAAATTATCTTTGTAATTTCATATACCTATTTTACTATGGATATTCACTAACTAACACATCAGGAAGACCATTTAGGTACAGTAGACTCTGAAGAATACTGTACATCTGCTTTTGTGTACAGTTTATATCGTATATTGTTTGAACCAGCCTCACAAACTCTCCAGGTGCATGTGTCCAAGTCTCATGTCCCAAGTGTCTTTTTGCTGCACAGAGTTGAGATGAGACTCAAACGAAGCCCCCCCCCCCCCCCCCCCCCCCCCCAACCCCCCCCAACCCCCCCAACACACATTAATTACACATTTATGCACAGCGGTGTGGCCCACACTCTTTTGATGTGGGCACCTTGGCAGCGAGGGAAAAGTCGGTCACACTTGCCTTCACTTTTAGTGTGCTGTTTCCTCCTAGTCTTTGTTTTGCTCAAGTGCCAGAAAAAGGTTTCTTGGTGGAGCTTCCACTGCGTCTACCCCCACAGTCCACCCATGGGCTTTCTGCTGGTGTTGTGACCCCTTTGAGTTGCATGAATATGTTTTTGAGTTGCCTTATGCTCTACAGTGAAGAAGCATCCAGAGACAGTCAAAGGGCAATTCTCTGTGTGATTGGACTCCAGGGCTTTGCCTGCGTTGCCTCTATACGGGTGTATAGAGACGTGAAGGTTGATTTAAGCGGTGATCATTTGGATGAATGTATTACCGTTCCTATTTATGGTCGAATGCACTTCTTGCCAGAATGCCCTGTATTTTTTGTTTTTTGTATTTTAGAAAAATATCAAATAGCAATGGGAAGGTTATTTTGTGACCCCTTTGCAGTGGTTTAGTTGTACCTAGTATACTTTGCTTTGTGAGCTTCCCCATCTGTGAAAAACATTTACATTATCTGTCTTGTACTGGTTGGTATTGTGTAGGTGCATTATGGAAGTGATAATAAACAGCTGGTAAAGCACTAATTGAAGGACTCAACAGGAATCCAAGTGTTGAGCAGAATAGAAACTCAAAGATTCGAAAGTTTACTGTAGCCCTCATTCAACTATGTCAGATACAGTATACTGCATGTGTAGGCATTTGTCAGAGTGTGTATGCACACCATTGTGTACTTGAGTTGTAATAGATATTTTAGTGACCATTTCACCTCTTTGCTGTGTGTTGCATCCTGCATCCTAGCTTCATCATCCTACCTCTCAGCACTAAGAAATAACAATATTAGATATTGATATCTGTACTTGAATTATTGTTAAATATTGAAACCTGACACATTGGGTAAACCATAGTGTATTCCCCACACTCCTTGCCTATCTTGTGTGGCAGACATGGACAGGGATCTAGAACAGAAAATGTGGTAGTAGAAGACTGTAATAACTCTCTGATTTTAATGACTGAAAAGCGATATTCCTGTGTTTGCTTCCTGTGGCGTCTCTCGCTGTTCAGTTTTCAATGAGAAAACAGTTTGCCTGAGACAAGTCATCTGAGAAAAGCTGTTGAGTTTATATCAATTACCTTCCCCTTAATTGGTGGTTGGACTCTTAAAAAGGCACCAAATTGAAAAGCAGTTATACAGTGGCTGATATGAATTATGAATGTAGATGATCACAGATCATAATTGACCGCAGTTCACGCGTATATTTACTTTACTCTGAAATTAAATTAAGCAATTGTGTCTTCCAGCAGGGTACAGCAAGTGTAAGTTCACAGCTTCTTAATCTTATTTGTTTGAAAAGAGGTTGGATTATTAGCACAATACCCCTGGTATTATTAAAATAGCATTAGCCACCTAACTGGGGAAATGGGACGCAGCATCTCTGGCTAACAGATTTTCCTTTAGGGATGAAGCAAGCTATCTCTGTTATTTAGTGGTAATATACAGTTCAAATTGCCACAGTCCTTCATGCCCTTGTACATCAGTGGCAGCCCTCTCCAGGCCTGTGAAGAGCAGGGGAACACACAATGAAGATCTCTCAGGGTGTGATTGATTCACTGGAGATCTGGCGAGAATTGCACAGTGTCACTGATAACTTGCTCCATCAGTCAAGATGTCTGCTGGGGAGCACCGGGGACGCACTGCGGTCCTTGGGATCTGGCTCCGCTCCGGCTGATCTCTGGCCCTGGCACTACCTCCTCCTTATGTCTTTCTCAGCGCTTGGCCGCTGACGGACCTCTCTCAGGGGCCCCCGGCACAGTGTGCCGTCCGTGTCCTCTAAGGAAGCTCCAACTGGGACTGGAAAAAAGAGGGGACTTGAAAAAAAATGGACTTCCTTGCCATTGTGTTTTTTTTTCTCTTCTTTTCTTTTCTGTTTTTTTTTTTTTTTAATAGGGCGCCATACAGTAGGAGATTGGGTATACACACAGAGTTCAGAATCTGGGTAAGATCTACATATCTAGTCATCCAGGGGCCATTTCAGCCGACTCCTAAGCAACGTAATTTTGGTTGTGGATGTCTGAGAGAGTTCAGAAAGAAAATGCCCCAGTCTGACATAAATATAAATTCAATCAGACCAGTGTAAAATCCCCATCTGTAAAGACTCAACAACTGTCTAATCTTAATTGCATATACTATTGGGGAAGGAGATAGGGGACGGGTGTGATAGTGGAGGGCATCTGTACAGGCAGAATGCTTCATCATTATGTTTATGTTAATTTTTCCTTATTCAATTGAGCAGAATCCAGCAGGGGGAATGAAATACACTTTTTTTGCCCATACAAAAGGCCGGTAAGCCCTAATAACTTGTTAGATTTATGAAGGTCTTAACTAATGTGATATGCTTCACACACCCTGGTGGTCCTCCAAATGATTCCCTTATCAGGTGTTGGCTCCGCGAGGAATTAGGATGCCGGGCCGGTTAAGAACTTCCTCATCTCGGAGTTTAATTATTATGAAGGGTAGTGGCTGAACACAATACCCAGACGCCAGGGCCCCCACTGCATTTTGAGATCTTTAACCCCCAGGAACCTTCATTTGGAATGCCGGGCGTATCTCGCCGCTGCACCAGCCTAATCGGTGGGTTAGGGTGCTGGGGGTGGGGGTGTGTGTGTGGGGGGGGGGGGGGGGGGGGTGGGAGGGTGTGGAGAGCAGTGTAGCGGTGTGACGAGGGGGTGAAAGTCGGCGCTAATTCCATATTCGCGGTGGTCATGCGGTTGAGGGGAGCCGGAGACAGGTAGAGAGAAGGTGCCGTGGGAGTCGGCCCGTGACCTGGCGGGGATTGGCAAAGTGAGGTGTTAATTGGGCGGGTGCAGCGGTCGGGCGTGTGCTGGGTATCCCATGGCAGGAACTGGCGCGCCGCGCTCCCTGACTTCGCCCCGTCGGCAAGTCACTGCACTCACCTTTCCAAGACTCATTACAGGGCTAAGGACTATATTAGCACATCACATTTCAGGAGATCTCAGCTAGAGACGACTCATGGAGTTTTCGAGCTCTGGTTTAGGTCTGTGACTCTGTGTGTGTGTGTGTGTGTGTGTGTGTGTGTGTGTGTGTCTGTGTGTCTGTGTGTGTGTGTGTGTGTTTGTATGTGTGTTTGTATGTGTGTTTGTATGTGTGTGTGTGTGTGTGTGTGTGTGTGTGTGTGTGTGTGTGTGTGTGTGTGTGTGTGTGTGTGTTTGTATGTATGGAAAAAAAGAGATGAGGGATGGACATACAGTATGTCAGTAGCCCATGATGAGCCCATGAAAAATGCAATCACATTGCGCAGAACTTACTGTAGTTTCTGTGTGCGTGCGCCGTGCGTGTGAATGTGTGTGTGTGTGAAGGACAATCCTTGGGTACTTTTCAAATGCCTGAACTACTACCACCACACAGCAAAATGTGTTGGTGCACGCCATGGCACTCTGAGTTGAATTATGTTGAAGTTCAACCCTATTGCTGCCTGTGATGCTTCATGTTGTCATGGAGACCAGATCTCATAAGAATATGATAGCACTACAGGCTATGGCCAGTGCTCGTTATTGTTTAGCAATCATAATGATAGCCATAATTAATGATAATTATAATTTGTTTTATGATTTATTCTTTCAAACTGATTATATTTCAAAAGCCTTTATATATGTATAATAATGTCATTTTCTCTCAACAATGGTAGAGACATTTTTTTTGCCAGGGAAATGGCCAGTTTATTTCCACCAAGCATTCATCATTAGCCTTTTGTCATTCGGTATTTTATACTTTGGCAGCCTGTAACTAAGCAGTTGGAATCTTTTTTTGTCACAATTCTTTGGGTTGGCAAACCGAAAATCCAGTTTGATTGCACAGTAATGAGAATATCCACATGGCTTTTGAGTTGTACTGAGAATCAATTAATCAGCCCAAATGTTGCATGATGATGAGAATCACACCATTTTAAACCCAAGTCAGGCAAATCTACTGCCTGGAATGGATGACCTTATGCTGAACGACGAGGGAGAATCACAGCACACTATTAGCTATAATTGATAACCATGGTTCTCTTCACCAACCACTTTTTCTATCGGCATCTCAACATAGTAAATATAATCATTTAATAGGTTTGCTGTGTAAATATTTTTATGTGCCATGAAGATGTACTGTAGCAAATGCAGAAATTGAAATGGTCTATATATTAATTATAAGGGGAAAATGTAATCATGAGTAGTGTGCCATGTTATCACTGTTATTTGCCGCAACACATTTCTCTGTATAAAACTACATTATTTATTGTTTTTCTTTCATATGCTCTTGTGTGCTGTTTTATTGTAAATACTGCAAGAAATGTTTTTCTACCTTCCTCTCTCTCTCTCTTTCTCTCTCTCTCTCTCTCTCTCTCTCTCTCTCTCTCTCTCTCTCTTTCCCTCTCTTTCTCCCTCTCCCTCTCTCTCTCTCTCTCTCTCACACTCTCTGAAGATTCAGCTTGTGGTTTGTCTGGCACCATTTAAATATGAATGTGCCCATCTCGCTCTCTGATACAGCAAATGCTGCTTCTCTCAGAATTCACACAACCTTCAATTTAACCTCGCAACCATTATGTTCAATGGGGAAAGGCCTCTCCATTGTCAAAGATGCAGCATCCTATTTTTTCCGTAAAAGGATTTAATTAAACCCAACACATTCCAAAAGAAACAGTAATTTTGGGGGATACAATTATGCACAATGTGCCTCGAAAAGATAATTTCACTTAATGGAGACATTTGAATGTGCTGGGTTGAAGCCTATGCTGGACCTTGGTAGTTGCATCATTCTCTACGGTGGGTATATTCTTCCCGTCATGGCTTAAAACACCTTAAAGCCCCTACAATTGTGTCATAGATTATATTGCTAAATGTAAGGGTTTGTTCTGACATCTGCCATCGTAATCTGTCATGTGGCACCCCACTTCTCTTTGTTCTGTGACTCCTATCAAGATATTGGTGAATGATCACATCTCTCAAGGTAAACTGCCTTTGTAGAGAAACCTTCGTTTTTTTGTGTGTCAGCTGCCAGTCATTGATAATAAGTTTATAATGACAGCGTTTTACAAGAGGGCTATGTTCTCTCAACTTTTTTTTGAAGAGATGTTTTTTTTCTTGCTCTTTTATTCCTACTTCTTACTTACTTCACTGCGCCCCAAATGCGCGGCAGTTTATTTAGAGCGTTTTTTCCAGATACTGCTCCTCCTCCTGTGGCTGCATGGTCGCGTTCGTGGCGTTGATCAAATTGTGTTGGCCGGTTTTTTTGGGGGGGCTTGCCGCTCTCTCTCTCCCCGGCGAGCTCGGCCTCCTCCTGACTTGAGAGCTGGCCCCGCTGAGTTGACGCCGGCCACGGCTGTCAAACAGGCCGTTGATATCTTAATCAACACAAGGGATGGGGGGGGCTATTCACAGGGGTGTGTGTGTGTCTGTGAGAGAGAGAGAGAGTGTTTTTGCCCCCTCCTCTCAAGATGCAAGGCGCAGTAAGGGTTGAGTCAGGACGTGTTCGGTCAGTCCGAACACCGAAAGAAAGACTTTGGGGGAGGACACGTCCATTGTGACATGTGCTGCGGGAACATAATGAATTATATTATAATTACAATACCGGCGCGAGAAAAAGGAGACAAAACAGATATTTGACCAGGGGGTGGAGTGTGCTGCTCCTCGGAGACCCGCGTCTCCTCTGAGTCCCCCCCCCCCACGGTTCCCCCCGGCGGGCCCTCCCTTTCAGCCCAAATCTCCATACAAAACTCACACAACAGGCTTCCACACTCGCTGGCGCCTTGTTTGTTAAAAAAAAAAAAAAATGAAGGAAAAAAAAAAAAACATTGAAGTCTCAAAGCCCATCCATATGTTTGCTGAGGGTTTTTTGTTTTTGTATGGTTGAAGGGATAGAGTATGGGTGGCATTCACACCTATTTGTGAAGTTTGGGCAAGTGGAAAGGAGTGTGAGCGCT
Source organism: Sardina pilchardus (assembly GCF_963854185.1). Taxonomy (NCBI): domain Eukaryota; kingdom Metazoa; phylum Chordata; class Actinopteri; order Clupeiformes; family Clupeidae; genus Sardina; species Sardina pilchardus. The sequence continues at coordinate 11,659,160 of NC_085003.1, read as the reverse complement.
GCGCTGTGCCTGTCTGTAGTTGATGATAATGCTGCCTCTGTTTTGAGACTACTCAGTGAGCGCCATGCATGTGTTCCTAGTTAGAGAGCTTGATGAGCCATGCTATGAGCTCTGTCAGACAGAGCAGGCTGTAAAAGCAAATTGTGAATTATGTGTGTGTGTGTGTGTGTGTGTGTGAGGGGGGTGGTTGTGGTGGCTGTGGGGTTGCGTGTGATGACTGATGTCTGATGGGGGTGTGGCTGGGTGAAGATCTGTGCCTGTGTTTGGGGACTCTGGTGAGAACGATGGTCATATAGGCGTGGCGTTTTTTGTGTCGGGGCTGGAGTGTGTACGTGTGAGCGTCTGTGTGTGTGTGTGTGTGTGAGTGTCTGCATGTTAGAGAGCAGTTGGGTGTGTGTGTGTTTGGGGGGTGGAGAAAGAGAGAGCTGTGGCTAAGAAAACGGAGGGGGAGGGAAGCTGGCAGTGACTGAGAAGATGAGGATTTGACAGCGAGGTGACGGAGAGTTCAAACAAAATGAGGCTTGTAGATTAGCAGTGCTCCCCTCACTGACAGGTGTCATCTCTGGGGGCAGTCTGTCACTCTGCCTGCTGCCACTCTTTATATCAGACCAGAAGGAATGAGCGGCAAGACCCCGCAAAACCGTGCGCGCGAGGGAAGGAGAGAAAAGAAAGAGAGAGAGAGGAGGAGAGAAGGAAAGAGGGAGTGAATGAGTGAGAGAGAGAAGGAAGAAATGTGTGAGAGAGAGTGTTTGAGAGTAGAGAAAAGGAAGAGAGGGAAGGAGGAGAGAAGGAAAGAGGGAGGGAGTGAGTGAGTTAGAGAGAAAGAGAAGGAAGATAGTGAGAGAAAGAGAGAGGAAGAAATGGTGTGAGAGAGATAGTGTATGAGAGAGAAGAAAAAAGGAAGAGAGAGAGAGAGAGAGAGAGAGAGAGATGGAGTGAGAGGGAGGGAGAGAAGGGAGAACGGAGAGGCTGTACCGGTCTCACCTCCCTGGGCACATCCTGCTGGAGTCTCCCTGCCAGTCACTCAGATTAATGCCCAGGTGGCAGAGAGAAGCACCATCACAAACAGAACCCCTGCCAAAAGCACCGCGCACTACCCACGCCATGACTTGCCAATTTGTTGTTGTGTTGTTTTAATCTTTAACTGACAGCCATTGTGAGTCTTACGTACATCTGTGGAACGCTCAACTAACTCGACATGTTGCCTGACAGAAACACGTGCTCTGTGTTGGACAAATCTTTGAGTTTTCGCAATTGCAAATATTTTGATTGCTAGAAAATCAAACAGTGAAAAGCCTTTAAACTGACTACACGCGTGTGCATTGCATTGCATGTAGATCTCCTGTAATGAATGGCGGTACATTTGAATGATTGTGTAATGTTATCGTCTCTCATGTTAATAATAAATGAGCTGCATGCATATATAGGATCTACCCTGCAATCTGCCGAGGCTAATGCATGTAATTAATCTTTGACACTCGCGTTTGCAGGTTTTGTTGAGTGAAATGCACATCCAGCCGACTAGCAAGTTAACTATCTGGGTTTCCTCGCCCGTCTCTCGTCTCACAGAATTAGCCATATCATTGTCATCAGGCTTCCGCACACGCTCTTAGTGCATTCAATCTATTCTATAAGCGTAATTACTTAGGAAGGGAGTATATGGTGATGGAGAGAGGTATAGATGAATAGATGAGGAGGGAGAGATAGATAGATAGAGAGAGAGAGAGAGAGAGAGAGAGAGAGAGAGAGAGTGTTCGTGTTTGTGTGTGTGTGTGTGTGTGTGGGGGGGGGGGGTTGAGGGGGTGAGCTATGTTTATACTTTCAGCTCCACGTGCGGTCACAGGAAGCCTGTCACACAGGAAGCGGTGGCTAGCTGGCATGGGGTGGCGGGTAATGTGAATGGGGCTGCCCAGTGAGGGTCCTGCTGTCCTGTCTGTGGCCCTCTCTCTCACTCTTACACGCACACACACACGCGCACACACACACACACACACACACACACACACACACACACACACACACACACACACACACACACACACACATATATATGCATGCACACATAAACACGGAAGGGCATTAAGCAAAGCTCTGGGGGGAGTGTGTGTGTGTGTGTGTGTGTGTGTGTGTGTGTGTGTGTGTGTGTGAGGGGGGGGGGGGGGGGGGTAACAGCAGCTCGCTGACACCTCGCCCCTCCCGTGGACCCACGCCGCTACCTGCTCCGGTTCGGCGCCATCTGGCTCCCAGATTGTGGGCTGAGGAGCTCACGGTGAGCCGCGGCTGCCGCCCCTCTGGGTGACATAGTCAGCACAGGGTCAGGGAGGAGGCCCGGCCCGGCCCGGCCCTTTTGCTTATTTATTTCATTATTTTTATTCATTTATTTATATTTACTTGTTTATTTATTTTTGTTATCATTATTTAGACGCCGCCACTCTGTTCTGCTGATTTCTCCTCCCCAAAGCGCGCCCTCTGCTAGCACTGACCATGAACCCATTCCCTGGCAGGCAGCGCGCTCATTTCTACTTTTGTTTGAGAGAGAGAGTATGTGTGTATATACAGTGTGTGTGTGTGTGTGTGTGTGTGTGTGTGTGTGTGTGTGTGTGTGTGTGTGTGTGTGCAATCACTGGAATTGTGCTTAATCCAGAAGATGCCGTGTTTCTTTCCCCTCTTTCTTTCTGTCTTTCTGTCTTTCTCAATTTCCCCTCTTTCTTCCTCTTCCCCCGTCTCTCCCAAGGACATGGGCGTGTGTGTCATAGACGTGCGGTGGTGGGGAAGAGAGAAAAGAGGGAATAATGATTTATTAAGGCAGAAGCCGCTCAGTGCCGATCGGCAAGGAGTGCCACCAGTGACAAATACAAATCTAATTAGTATTCCGCTGTTTGTCTTTGTCGACAGATGAGGGATGCCCCCTATTGACTTTGTCAGGGAAGCCGGAGCAGAGGGGAGAGGAGAGATGAGCGAGTTAAATCAGTGTGTGCCGCCGACTGCAAATTGTGTTGTAAGTCATGCCAAGTTCATACCTCGCACAGGAGCAATAACCGTGATGCGCGCAGGGAGCAGATTCCCCTCTCAGATTGTGTGGACAATGGAGGGCTGCAATATGTCTCACTGTGAAACACTGGCAGCCAATATCGCATACAGTCAGGCTTTACAGTACAGCCATTTTCCACCTCGTAGACCCGACGGGGGGAAAGAAATAGGCTTTATTTAGCTCACTCTCTTAGAGCCTGTTTTGGTGTGTTTGCATGTGTGTGTTTTTGTGTGTGCATTTTTATTGAGTACTTTCTCAGCATGATGATACGTTAGTAGTAACATCAAGGTTATCTGGACTTTGATACATAAGTACAATAATATATTTATATTAGTGCATTATAATGAATCAAATTAATTAGCAGAATGTGTATGTTAACTTGCGGTGATATGCAGCTGGATCCAGCTTGCATATGTTAAATAATTAAAAAAAAAAAAAAAAAGCACAAAGAGCATTTTTTGCCCTCTTTCACACCATATTGTTGTTTCACCTAGATCTTATTTAAATGATTCATTTAGACATTCACAAGTTCAGGGAGCGAGCAGTGAACTTTCTATGGAGAATGCCTTCACAAGGCAACAGCCAGAAGGCAGCTGTTCCACCAGTGGCTGGTGCTTTTAGAACCCTGTCGCGCTGCCCTCTGGCCCCCCTTTTCGCAGCACGCCGCAGAACCGTCGCACGTTTGCGGAACCCACACACCACAAGCACCGTTCGCGGTTTAGCTCGCGTGTGTGTGTGTGTGTGTGTGTGTGTGTGTGTGTGAGAGAGTAATGAGACATGCATTCGTGACACCCAGAGCCTCTGCCGCGACTGTGCTGATGGAGATTCCCATTAAAAGAGAGAAGAGAAGGAGAGTCACGCAGGCCTGCTCCAGGGGATCCTGTCCTCACACAGGCTGTGGAAATGGGATCTGATGCTGCCGTGTGTAATTTGTTAGCACATCAAAGTCAGTCCTTTTGGCTTATTATTCAGCTTGTTGTCGCTAGGCTTGCAGGGGCCTCTAATAATTGTGAACATTTAATAACCAGAGGGGAAAAAACAATTAGCATCTATAGATTTCCTAGTATATAGATTTAGTTTGTATATATGTTGCGTTTTTGTGCATCTGTTCATTATCACTTCTTTTTCATACTGAGCACAAGTAATTATCTTTTTATGACAGATCCGTTGGTTGTGTTATACCACTTATGAACATTAGAAATACAATATAAAAAAAACAGCTGGTCCAGATTTATGTTTTTAAATTAATATCTATTTTTTTATTTTACTTTTTAAAAATGTTTATTTATAACCAATATTTACAGGACGAGTTTTTAAGAAATAAGATAATGATAATAATTGGTAAAAGCCCGTTAGTGCTATTCTTAGCCATCGATTTGTAACCCTGCTTGAAGCGTCTCACGTCTGCGTGCTCCACAGTTACATGACATGTCTCCCACAGAACTGAGACATCTTTTAATCAATTAATATTTAACATACTAATATCTGTGCGGTGACAAACATGACAGCTCTTAATCTAAAAATGAGTGCGCTGCGCCCCGCGTCTGTGTGGCTGTCACCGCAGGTGAATCGTCCCTGGCTGGAGGGGTCCGCTCCCACCGCGCTCTATCGGTGGCATCGCCGGGGTCTGTAGTGCAATATTGTACTGGAGGCTGTCGCCGGCTCTCTGCCTCTGCACAGAAGCAGAGCAGCATAATGACTGGTGAGTGGCACCTCATTTCACAGCGTCTAATGGCTTGACATTCAGAGCACTCCGGGGTACCGTGCTCAGGGGGGGCGCAGCACTTCCCTGCTTTTTTTTTACTTTTGGGTCGTGCTGGTGGTGCTGGTGGTGCTGGGGGTGGTGGGGGTGGTGGAGGTGGTGGAGGTGGTGGTGGGGGGTGTAAATGACTAATGGGAAAAGTTCGACTGCTCAGGTTTTATCCCTGCACATCACCCTATTGTTTTTGTTTATTATTTGAATTGATTTTCATATATATATACTGTGTGTGTATATATATATATATATATATATATACATAAATATATATACAGTATATATATATATATATATATATATATATGTATATTAATCATACAGAGATGAATGCATAGAGACATACATACAGATCAAGAACTCATGTTTGCATCCTTCGTTTCCGTGTCAAAAACACACATGTAGCTTGTGCATGTACATGTCGTGCCTCTATGTTTGTGTGTGTGTGTGTGTGTGTGTCCTGTATATATTGCACCCATCCTCCAGCCGTCCAAAACCCCTAGCTCTTTTTTTCTCTCTTTGGCATTACACAGCTGTTGGCGTTCAAGCCTATTTGACCAGAACATGCTGCGCTATCTTGATATCTGTACACAGGGCCGAGGGAGGCGACGCGGTCGGAGCTAGAAGTTATCTAGACGTGGGGAGGCTCTCGCTGACAGACAGGCTGTCCCTGCGGCATTTACTCCACCCCCCCACCCCCTCGTCATGCACCCGGATGGCTCCCAGCGAAGAGCCCAGGCAGGTGCTGTGATTGTATAATTGTGCCGTGACACGCTGAACCCGTCGGTGATACATAACCATGTTAATTTTCTGATAGCGGCGCGGCCGGGGCGTCAGAATCAGACTTATGATGGGTGTAATTTGTTGCCTCCGACGGCTCCGAGTGAAAAGAGCAGGTCATCGTCGGGATAAATACAAATTAAAATTGATGCAGGTCTCATTTCTGCTTGACCAGTCTGTCTGGGAGGCACCGGCAGAGTCGCAAAGGCTGCAGGGGCTGTCACTCGCACCAGAATCTCTCCCTCTCTCTCTCTTCCTCTCCCTCTCCCTCTCTCTCTCTCTCTCTGTCTCTCTCTCTCCCTCTCTCTCTCTCTCTGTCTCTCTCTCTCTCTCTCGTCTCCTGTACTCTGAAGGGAGAGGAAATGTACCACTAAGTGGTATATTAGCACCAGGAGAAGTCATTATGCCCCCTATGCGTTGGACTGATGTGTTTTAATGCTAAGCTGATTTTCTCTTCAGATAATACGTAAATGTTTGACTGAATAAAAAAAAATAAAAAATCCCAGCGCCCCCGATCATTGAGTAATCACCGGGCTCTGTCAGGGACGCCGAAAAATGGGAGTACGGATGGAATAATACTTGCATACAGTAAAATTGAATTTCAATTTCCTCTCTTATTCACGACTAAATATCCTTCCTGACGTATAGCGAATGTGTTGTGCTTTCATCAGGGCCAGCCTTTATTAGTTCCCCCGCATCACAGCTTCATTGTCAATGCCATGTGGAGATGTAAGGGTCAGAAGGGGGTCAGATTTCTATCTCGGTGTCCCTGCGGTGACCTCCGAAGGAAAAGAGGTCAGGCTGTATGGAACAAAGTTCTGAGAGACAAAATAGAGATACTGCAGCAGAAAACACGTCGTCGCTGTCACTGTCTAGATCTCGCGTTTCTCATTTCTCTTTCATTCAAGCTATTGTCCTGGTGTGTGTGTGTGTGTGTGTGTGTGTGTTGTGTGTGTGTGTGTGTGGAGACACCTTGAAATGATAGGCTGTGTAGATCTGTATGAGACCCCGAATGGCAGAATCATTTTGATCTGGGAGGATTTGGGAGATACACAAGGGCCAGGCGAGTGGATATGTGTGAGAGTATTTTATACGTGTGTGCATTCCTCTTTCATTTTTCTGAGCCTATATTTTTTGGTATCTCTCTGTGTTGTTTGTGTGCATATTGCCATATTATTGTGCATACATGCATGCTTGTAAATGCTTGTGTGTGTTTCTGTGAGTGTATGTGCGGACATGATCCGTGTGTGTGTGTGTGTGTGTGTGTGTGTGTGTGTGTGTGTGTGTGTGTGTGTGTGTGCATGTGCGTGTGTGTGTGTGTGTGTCATGGATGGTGTGTGTGTGCCTGCGCCACAGTTGCCGGGGCCAAAGTGGCCGTCCTCCTCTGGAAAACACTGTCACCGCTCGGCTGACTGGCAGTTCAAGAGCTCTTCATTAGCGCCCCGCCGCGTCGCCGGGGAAGACGCACAAGGTGGCCAGCCTGGGCCCCGTAACCTTTCCATTTAATCAGGAGTTCAAACTGCATTGTCTCCCGCCGCTGTGGGGGAGCCTCTCTGGGGCTGCTGCTGCTGCTAACCCCCCTCCCCTCCCCTCCCACCGCTCCCACTGCTGCTGATGCTGCTGCTGCTGCCTCTGCTCTCAGGCAAATGGCCTCGTATCAAACTGGGCTAAAAACACCTCCCTCCATATCACACGGATAACACACACACGCGTGTGCACACACACACAGACATACACAGACACACACACACACACACACACACACACACACACACACACACACACACACAGTCAGACAGACAGACAGAGAAAGAAAGAGAGAAAGGAACTCTGTGTGTGTGTGTGTGTGTGTGTGTGTCTGTGTGTGTGTGTGTGTGTGTGTGTGTGTGTGTCTGTGTCTGTGTCTGTGTGTGTGTGTGTGTGTGTGTGTGTGTGTGTGTGTGTGTGTGTATGTGTTTGTGTGTGTGTGTGTGTGTGGAGTCTTACACAGAGAGGGCCTGGAGCTATCAAACTGTGCTAAAATCTCCTCCCTGTGTCTCACAGAGAAATAACACACACTGTGTATTTGTGTGTGTCGGTGTGTGTGTTTGTGTGTGTTTGTGGAGTCCTACACAGAGGCGACTCTGATCTCTCTATCTCTCTTCTTTGTTCGCTGATGGCCACCCTCTGGTTTGTATTTTCGAGGCATGTTAGACAGCACATGTTGCTGGCTGTGACAGGGATACAGCCTATTCTTCTCCCGTAGTATTACCTTTCTCCACATTTGATACACACCTACTGTACATGCCACCTGGAAATCGTACAGTGTACTTTTTTTGGTAGGTGCAATCTACCCTGCGTGTTGTGTTAATTCGTTTATTATTTCATTTATTTGGTTTCGGATTTGAATTTTGGCCAAATGCATATTTGCCAATTCTAACAGCATGTGTTCAGACTAAAACTGATTCCTCATACAGTAGTATGAGTATTAGTGAGGAGAGTGTTTACATAGAAACGGCTACTCTTGGGATCATTAGAAAAGCATATTATTTTAGCTTTTCCTGTATATATAGTCAGCATAAGTAAGGTGTGATGATGTAAGTCCAGTGCCTTAGTCCAGCACTATGATTCAACTCGTGTAGAGCTTCTGACGAGCTCTGACAACCTCACTTTTTCTTTTTTTCTCGCCTTCATTCATTCTTTCTTTTTTTCCGTGGCCCGTGCTACTCTTGTGTGACATCACAGGACAGGAGAGTACACATGAACCGGTCTCTTGTGTGGCTTACGCCTCAATTAAAATGCAAATCTTCCGATTTGGAATTCAGATCTTAGAAGTTCCCTCGCCTCGTTCCCACACCACGGGGACTGTCTTGTAGAGTGGATGTCAGAACATTCGCCCATATATGGTCAGTTACACGGAACGTCCTTCCACGGAACTTTAGAACTCAGTCATGAATGGCGTAGGTGAGAAGTTTACCAGCTTTGTAGTGGGGGAAGTAGATGACTCTCGTGAATAAGTAGTATTTTCAGTTTAGTAGCATGTTAAACACATTTATGTTTAGTGATGGTTAACACAACATAATGTACACATTCAAACGCCATTCTTTTGCGTCTTCTAGTCGCTGTAATGGATGACATTCCATTACCAGTTCAGCAAGCCTTGACAAGAAGCAGTGAATCAAATCATAGCCGGTGATAGCTCTCTGTCCATTAAAACAATTCAGCTGCGGAACAGGGACACACACACAGTAGTGATCCTTGCTCGTTGACATTCCGAGAATTCCTGGACGAGAGGCAAACGAGCCCTGGACCGTCTCCTGGTCCCACAGCTATTACTGTCACCCCTGGCCCCTCCACAGCTGCATATATCAGACAAGATTGGCACCGAGGGACTGCCAGTGTCTTCTTGTGCTGGACCACAGCCTGCCAGCGGAGCAGCCATTATTTTAAGCTGTGCGGAGTAATCAGTGTGTTTCAGAAAGGCCCCTGGGTTAGTTATCGGGAGCTGTCTGCCGACGAAGATAATTATAAAGCCAACCTACATTTATGAAAATATGCAGTGACCGTGACATATTTGCAGTACTTTGTTCTCTGGATTACTGTAGGCAGTGCTTAAAATAATAATAAAAAAAAACAGAACAAGATTGGACTTCACTTGCACAAATGGACAGCACAGACAGAACCACCAGCTGGACTGTGGCTCAAAAGTGGAGGCAAAGAAAGACAAGGTCTTGCTTGGCCGAGTCAGTCCTAGAGTGAGACCTCTGACTGATGAACTCATCAGTGAGCAGATGTTGTGAGCTCTGCCTGTGAAAAGAAGGGGGTCCATGCTCTAGTCCACTCCCTCACACACAGCAACAACTACACATTAGGAACAGGCACATTAAATGCATACGGTATATGTGTACATATATAATATTCATAAATGTACAGATAATAATAGAAATATAACAATACAGCAATATTACATATGACATCAACAATATAATAATAATAATAATAGCTATATTATTATTATTATTATTAATAATAATAATGATAATAATACAACTACTACTACTACTTATAATAGTAGTAATAATAATAATAATAATATAACAATTGGTCTGTTGCTTTTGTTGTAGCCTAATTATTTATTATTTTTGTCTTAGGTTTGAAAGTAGAAGGCACTATTTTGCTTTTTAGATAACATGATATAAAGTATCATTTTAATTAACATGGATATCACAATTTTGTTTTTAGACCATCATTAATATTAACACAGAAACACTCACAAATTACATTATTTATCCTATTTGAACTGGAGAGATGTTATAGCTTATTTGATCTGAATTGTATACGGTGCAAACTTCATAATCAGAAATAATAAAAAAAAAAACGACATTATAATCAAAATATTTTACTTGATCCAAGCATAATTTCAAAAATAAGCAATTATGAATTATTGTGCTGTCCATGCATTTTTTTATGTTTGAATTTGATTGACATTAATCATTATCTGATCAATTGTGAGTGTACAGAGATCTGGCAACATATAGATTTGGTTTTGCCGTCTAAAATAAGCATTGAATTATATTTCAGTGGTGGTAAAGAAAGCTTGTCAATGTAAATTTTGACGTGCACTGATGATATAATAATACTATCCACACTTCTTAGAGGAGGGCTTGATTTGTCTAGCTGTGAGCTAACACACTTAATTGTAGTATGCAAATGAGAGCAATTACAAAGCTTTTAGGTGAAGAGATGACAGCAGAGGGGGCTTTTGGAGTAGGCCTCACCCAAACAGTCACCATGGAAACAATGTAGAATAACCTTACTGTCAAATAATTATAGACGGGGGTGGTGAGGAGATGGCGTGACAGAATGGCGAAGTTTGTATAATGCACAGATTCAGAAACATCTGTCACAAAGAAGATTTTTTTCTCTTGCCATTCTATCTATGCCTTTGTTCTGGACTGCAGTATTTGCCATTTTATATACAATATATCATCTTTCTTCCTGTCTTTTTGTGAATGAATAATGATTCTTAAGTTATTATGTATATTTCTCTTCATGATCATGTGATGGAATAGTTCAGACTGTTCATATGGTCATTCTTTTTTGGTGCGGTCATTTCATGTTAGCAGTTGTAATTTCACTATTTCACTCTTCAATAGGTTGAATTTTTCAGGAGTATAGCCTATGGGCTGTGCACCAGTAATTTGTTAACTGTGTCTCATATGTTTGATCTTAAGGCACAGATTGTTATTATTAGTAAACTGATTAATGGTAAATACC
>NC_085003.1:11620837-11643337 GCF_963854185.1 Sardina pilchardus | reverse complement strand
CTCGCTGGCGCCTTAATGAAAATGTTTCATTCACATCTTAAATTAAGGTGCTTCTCGCCTCTCCGCCGCTGCCCCATGCCTTTCAATAGAACGCCGAGGCAGAAAGGAATGGGGAGAATGAAGGGAACAGCATAGAGAGGAGGGAGCGAGAGAGGGAGCGAGGGAGAGAGAGAGAGAGGGAGAGGGAGAGAAATCTGCTTTTGTCAGAGAGGAGAGCCGAGAGGAGAGCCTGACCCGGGAGCCAAAGGGCCTGACACCGCATCAATCCCTTCAGGGCGGAGGCCTGCTGGACCGGGGGCCGCCCGCCCGCAGATTACTCCTCCACATCTGAGGAATTGGGGAGCGCGCCTCGACCCCCGCTTCACACGTTCCCCCTCTCTATGCAAGAGAGCCCCGGTTTGTGTGGTTTGTATACCGGAGGGCTGCCTCGACTAAATGAGGTCTGGGTTCACTCATTGGAATGGGGGGGAGGGGGGGGGCGGGGGGGGGGGGGTTGGGGGGTTGGGGGGTTGGGGGGTTGGGGGTGGGGGGGGTTGCAATCTTGGGTGATTCTGTTTGGGGTGTGTGTGTGGATAAAAGCATTGAAAGACAGCAGAGAGAATCCCTTAGAGAAGAGAAGCATCTCCACCCTTCTCTTTTTTTGTCTATATGATACCAAGTAAATTATTCCATCAGTAATCCCAGTGAAAGCTGTGGCATGAGTATGTCCTGATAAGTCTCTCCCACGCATCTTACCCACACACACACACACACACACACACACTTGCAATCTCTCTTGCTCTCTCTCTCTCACACACACACATATACATATATTCTATATGTGCATTCCCATTCTTGCTTGGCCATCATGCCAGTTCTATTAAACTACTCTGAAAGTAAACCGTACGGATATCGGATGCTATTGACACCACATTACACATATCAAGTCGCCAATCGGTGACACACTCATGAATGTGCATAGACAACTTCTTAGCACTATTTTTAATCTCATCTGAAAAGAATTATCCCTTAATTGGTGTCAATTTGATAGTTGATTCAATACTGCTTAGTTTCAATTCCAGACTTTGATTGTTTTACTCGCCTCTGCTGTCACAAGAGTGACATGACGGATTAATTAGTTGTCACTGATTTATTTTCAATTTCCTTCCTCTAATAGCGAATGTTGACAGGTGTCTCCCGTCACTTTGTTTTGTTTCTAGCTACACTTTGCGTTATAATGGATAATTGATCCATCAAAAAAGCATCAAGCTATGGGCATTAAATGCTGGCAGACAACAACTAGTGAATGCGCAGAAAATCGAATTTAACCCCCACCATGACTGCAACAGCCTCCTTCGCTCTGTCAATCCAGTGTGCTGGGGCTCTGACAGCTCGCCGTTAAATATTCTTATGGAGTAGACGGAGGCGATGACAACATCGACAAAAGAGAGAGGGAGAGAAAAGGGATGTGAGGGAGGGAGAGAGTGAGAGAAGAGAAAGAAGAAACATGAAAGAGAAAGTAGTTTCAGTGAAAACTGTCATGAGAGAGAGAGAGAGAAGGAGAGAGAGAGGGAGAGAGAGAGCGTGAAGTTGAGAGAAAGCGAATGCCATGGGGGGCGCGGAATGCCTTCAGTCTCCCAAGGCCTCCTTTCAGATTGTAATGCGGAGGTTTGAGGGACTGACTTACGGCACGGCGGCTGAGCACGCAGGTCCTCAGAGTCAGCGCCCGACGTGACCCTGCAACCACACACACACACACACACACACACACACACACAGAGAGAGAGAGAGAGACGTCAGCCTCCACGACGGCTCCCAAGGATCATCGGGCTGCCAAGCACTTTGAAAGCTGCTGCCAATTCAGACCAAGAGGCCTGTGTGAATGGCCTGCCCATGGTGGAGGGAAGCGACAGCTTCTAAAAAAAAAAAAAAACAGAGAATTTGCTTTTCAAAATATATTTGGCCTCCGACCCAGTGTCCAACCTCGTGTCCTTTCTCTTTGAGTCCTAGCATATTCTTTTTCTCTATTTCCTTTTCAGTGAGTGTGTGTGTGTGTGTGTGTGTGTGTACCATAGAGATGCAAGTGTTTTGGGAGGGGGTTGATGGGGAGGGGGGGGGGGGTTGCAGGGGTGGGAGGAGGTTGGCTGTCACTAGAAATGTATTAATAATCTGACAGCTTCATCTGCTTTTGAGGGGCGGCGAATGACAGCTGCACAATGCCTGGAGCTGTAGCCCTCCTCCAACACGCCAAGCTTTCCTGTCTGGACAACGCGCCGGGTGTATTAAGACATCACACGTCTGCAGAGTATTGATTCAACAGCAGCCTGTGACCCAAACCGTAGGGGCTGCAGCACAGGTCCCAGTTCAGTGGGAAAGGCCGCGTCACGCAACTGACAGACTCCCGTCACATGGTTGGGGTGGCGCGAGCGAGAGAAATTGGCTGTGTTTAGCAAAAACAGAACCGCATCCGAAGATGGGGGGGAAGATTTGCCTATGAACCGAATGCCCATGAACTCTGTTTGAAATATTTTACGGCCGCAACATAATGAGGCTTGCAGATAAATAGCTATAAATAGACCAGTACACATACGGCATAAACAGGAAATATATTTAGCATGGAGGACTTAATGAATTTATGACATACTACGGGGAGAGAGAGCACCATAGTGTGAATATAAATTGAGCAATAATGAGGGGCTGTGCTAAAGTGCAAGCGACCCCAGTGGAAACGCAGAATGAAATAAAAGTTTGTGGGAGCGCTGTGAAAGCAAAAAATACACTCCAATTTCGGTCCAGGTTTGAATGGCAGGCAGTGTGTGTGTGTGTGTGTGTGAGAGAGAGAGGAGGAGAGAGGGGGGTGGGTGAGCCCCTTATAGTTGGTGCATCAGTCCAGAGAGGGATTGTGGGGGGGGTGTGGTGTGGTGTGTGTGTGTGTGAGGTGGGGGGAGTTAGGGTCAGGAGGAGCACAGGTAATTGAGGAGTCCCCTCCCCTCTTTCGTCTCCCCCTTGCTCCTCAACCCGGCGCTCCCGGCCCCCGGCCTATCCACACAGCGGGCACAATTACGCCCGCCATCACCTCTCCAGCTGCCCCGCGCCCTGCACCCCTCACCCCCTCCCTCCACCCCTCACCCCCCCTCCTCTCCTCCGCCTCCTCGTGATCCCGGCTCCTCTCACTTGGTGCTGCCCGCATGGCCCTCTCCCTCTTAACCTCCCAGCAGCCCCCTCTTCCCTGGGAATGAGAACCATGTGCAGGCAAACGCACCGAGCACTCCGAGTGCAGAACCTGCCAAGGGGAGGGCCAGGGCTGTGAGTGGGAGAGGGGGAGTGTGTGTGTGTGTGTGTGTGTGTGTGTGTGTGTGTGTGTGTGTGTATGACAGAGAGAAAGAGAGAGAGAGAAAGAGAGAGAGAGAAATTCAACAGCAGCACAACTTGAGCTCGGCTTCACTGGGTGCGGTGGACACAAGGTCAATTATCTCTGCCTGGATGTTTGGATTTGCATTATTCAAAAGCTTATTGCCATGGCAATACTTTACCTCCGTTATTGTGCAGATAATGAAATTAAGAGGCCGTAAGATCTGTCTTAATCTATCTAATGGAAACTCTTTTGTTCAACTTTTGGATTGCGTCATTATAAAGTCATATTTGTCTTGCTATTGCTGTGTTGTACTTTTATCAGGGCCCTTTGTGGTGAAGATAGCGCTTCGTTTAGCACACAAGCACAATAGTCTTCCTTTGTTTACGTGTTTCCCCCATTCGCCCAACCTCTCTTGGCGGTCTGGAGCTGTTCTCGTCTCGTCTCCTCTCGTCTCGTCTCGTCCATCCTCTGCTGTTGTTGTTGATGATGATGAGGAGGAGGCAGGCAGGCAGGCAGGCAGTCAGGCCTCTCCCGCACGTTATTACCTGAAATAATACCATATGGTAAAATGTAAACAACATCTGCATATTCATGTCGTAATTTCGTCTGTTTAATTAGTTCCAGCAAAGCAGTTTAGCCTCTGAGGCCCTGGCTGTCAGCGCGGCGGTGCCAGAGCCATGGCCTGCTGTCGAGTCTGACAGGCCGCCATTGTTACGCCCGCTCCGACGCCCCGCCACTTTAATGCCAGGTGCGTCTTTACAGGGCGTGGGTGGGGCTCAGCGTGTGTGTGTGTGTATGCGTGTGTGTATGTGTGTGTGTGTGTGAGTGTGTGTGTGTGTGTGCGTGCGTGTATGTTTGTGTGTTGTGTGTTGTGTGTGTGTGTGCATGTGTGTTTGTGAGAGGGTGGGTGGGTGGGTGGGGAGCAGGGTTGCTATTGCACACAGGAACAGACATACAGATGACACACCTGACAGATTCCTCTGTGTGGAGGGCGGCGGGGGGGAGGGGGGGAGGAGGGGGGGGAGAGGATGGGCTGGAAATGGACCGGCTGCCATGTGGGCTGCGCGGCGAGATCCTACCAGAGCTTTTGATGGTTCTGAGCAGAGAAGGTGGAAACACACTGACAAAGACGGGGAGAACAGCACTCCAGTAAAGAGCAACAGTAGTGGCTGGCTGTTTATGGCTTTAACTAGCTTCCTCTCGCAAAAGTGTGGAGCACATTGTATGACTGTCCCCACCACCATACATATAACCACATAGTACACACACACACACACACACACACACACACACACACACACACACTCACACATACTGTGCCAGATGCATGTGTGGAAGGATGGTGGTTTTTGGCTCATTGTTCTCATGTGGCAGGAATAATGCCGTTAGTGTTCCTCTGAAGGAAGCGCATGTCTGCGTACAGTAAAAGAAGAATAGCTGGGAGAAGTTTCCGGATTAAACGGCATAATGGTGACCAGTAACAGTACATCACTGACCGCAGTCATGAATAGAACATTACTCTTAGCACGGTTTTGGAAACCGCCGTGCATACCACAGCTTAAAGCCATCGCCCTGTGGTCATACCTGCCGATTTCTCACACACACAAGCCGCCTTAACAGTGCCAACAAAGTGGGCAGCAGATGTGCCACTCAGTGCCAGCATAAGGCGATGTGTGTAGCCTGTGGCGGGGGCGTTCCTTCTAATTGCACCCCCCCCCCCTTCCTCCTTCCCTCCCCTTCATCAGGTGTTCATTTGTGCACAAGCATCAATATGTTTGACCCGACGTTTTCTAAACACCAACATGCTGCAGGGGTAGGAAAGAGGAGAGAGAATACCAGGGTGGGGTGGAGGGGTGTGTGGGAGGGGGGTGTATGTGTGTGTGTGGGGGGGGGGTCAACATGAAGGGGTATCTTATTAGGAGAGTCAGATATGTTGCAGCCCTGTTTTTTTGCTCTCTTGATGGGTGCCCCCAGCGCTGCGACCCACTGGCGTCGGGGTAATTCTTGGCGTTGGCGCGCCGTGCCATTGTTCTCAATCAATAACTAATTATCAAAGTACCAGCCCAGGCACTCATTGTTCCTCACTGACCGGAACTCCTTGTAGTGGAATGAACAACAGACAGGGAGGAAGTGAGGGGGGTGGGGGGGGGGGGGTGAGGACTGAGGAATAAAAGAGAGGAGAAAAAACAGGAGAAAAAAACTCTGGCTTTTGGCTGCATAGCAGGACTGAAGCCACTTCGCCACGGCCTGGAGTCCGGCAGAGGCCAGAGTGGGCTGTCAGGTTGAATCACTGTCCCCCCACTAATTGATATAAATTAGAACAGAAGAATTCTCCTCGCTGGCAAATGTCATAATGATATCCTCAAAGTAATCTTCAGAGACAAAAGGAAGGCGAATGGCACCACATACACACACACACACACACACACACACACACACACACACACAACCTGCCCCCCCCCCCCCCCCCAAAAAAAAAAAGAAGACAAATTAGGCTGACTCCTGCTTGGGAATCTGCGGCCCAGTCGCGACATGGAGAAAAGAGGATTAGACAAATGTCTAATTGTCCATTTAATGATTCCAGTTTTTTTTTCCTTACAACAAATTACATCAATCTCAGCCTTTTCTTTCTTCAAGCCAAGTAACTTTTTTTTATATTATTTTCAAAAGCACCATGACGCTCAATAATAAAATAACCAACTAGCACATTCCTTCTGAGGTTATTTATTTTCAACAAATTACTGTTCTCTCCTTCTTTTTTTTTTTTCGCGAGGGGGTTGCAAACTCATCACAGTTCGCCCTTTGTTCTCGGCTGAAACAAGCTGTCCAAAGTGGTGTACAGTGAGCAGGGAGATGAGCGTGCAGGGGCGGCTGGGCCGTGGGGCTCTGGTGCCGGCCTGTCTCTGTGAGAGCTCCGACTGGGCTCTTCCCACGTGGCGCTCCCGGCTCAGTGCCTCGGCCTCTCCGCGGGCCCCGGGTGGAGTGCCACTGGCACCAGACCGCGGTGGGGGTGAGCAGGGTGACGGGCCGCGCGGAGCCCCGCAGACTGGCTGCCCGGGGTCAGGCTGGGGAAAAGCTTTGTCCCCCTCACCCTCCCTAACCCCCCTGTCCACCCCGTCCACCCCTCCACCCTTCCACTGACCAGCCCACCACCAGCAGCAGCAGCAGCAGCAGCACCTCCATCACCCAGGAGCAGAGGGGCGTAATCCTCCTGTGATGGCATGGGCTGCAGCAGTGACCGCCTCGGCCTGCGCAATGATATCACTTGCACTGGAGCTGGTGTCTGACCTCATTACGAGAGTTTAATTGCATTGTTACACAGTTTCACTTCTTTTTTTTCTCTCCCTCTCTCTCTGTCCCCTCTCTTTTCTTTCTCTCTCCCCCTCTCTCTCTGTCTCTCCCTCTTTCTCTCTCTCTCCGTCTCGGACGGCTTTCCAAAAGAATTTCTGGGTTGCATCAGAGGCAAATTAATTACTCATGTCATTTGGTCCCTGGTACACAAAAATGAAAACTACTGGCTAAAAAAAAATACTTCAAGGGGTTTTCTTTCTCAAATGAGCATTTTTCAGATTTCTTAGACTTTACCCCTCGTGTTGCGTTCTACATTCTGGAGTCTGCCTTAGCTTAGTATCAAACCTGCTGTGTAGGAACAATCAGGTAAGCGTTAGGAAAAAGAAAAACATTTGAATAGTTCCATTGTTTTTTTACCCTGTTATTATCTTCCATTTTCTCTTCATTATATCTTGAGGTTCACAGCAAATTGGATTATGCTGTCAGGCAGAGGAGGGAATGAGATTGATGTTTAGTTAATCTGAACGGGAAGGGCCAGCGTATCATTATTTCTTCATTAACACCTTTTTGATTTGTACTTGCCCGTGATCAAGCGATGTTGATTAGAAGCCGGCATGGCACACATTTGTAAATTCACTAGACATGCAAATCACTTTGGCGTTGTTCACACTTATAATTAGATATGATTTCTTGACACTTTCTGTGCCATTACAACCAACAATTTAAAGGTGCTAAAAATCATAGGGAGTCTATGGCTCATCTCACCAAATATGATTGGCTGTTTTTTTTTTTTGTCTTCATATTCATATACAGACAGCTAAACCAGTACAAGGGTGGAGGTGTGTTGAACCCAAGATTTCACTATGCTTATACTGAGTGACTTTCTTTGCAAACTAGCTGAACAAGAGTCTCATAATAGATGCCTTGATGGATGCGTGCTCTCCCCAACCCCGAGCACAGCACAAACAAACGCAGCAACACATCCAGCTCTCTCCTACTGCGCCGCCACATGAAATATGAATAAAATCCCAGTGCTGAAGGGCAAATAGAAGTGTGGCTTTTCAGAACGGCGCTCTGTTTGGATGCCCCCACTACCTGAAGAGGCTTTGACCTATTGGACCGCCACAACCGCCATCAACCGCCGCGCGCCCTCCTCCCCTTTCTCCATCTCCCTCATTCATCCAGCTCTCTCTCTCTCTCTCTTTCTCTCTCTCTCTCTCTTTCTCTCTCTCTCTCTCCCCGTCGGACTCTCGGGCAGCCTCTGTGCTCGGCGGCGGTGCCGTGTCTGGGTCGTAGGTGTCAGGGCCACCGCGCTAAATGGGGTTGCGCTTTCAAAACAAGGGGAATCGAGTAAAAAGGATCGCACCGGTGCACATTAAACGCAGTCAAACTTTGGGCAAATCACACTGAAGGCCAAGAGGCGAGGGGTTAGACCGGGTACGAGGCCGTGGGATGGTATGTGTGTGTGTATGTGTGAGTGTGTGTGCGTCTGTGTGTGTGTGTGTGTATAGGAATGGCAATGGGAGAAAAGGAAAAGCATGCATGCGTGACCAGATCAGCGATGTCCTTGAAACACTCCTTTGGATAGCTTTTTAACGTGACCGTAAAACCCCATATGCTGTGTACATATGTGGATGCATTAATGTATGAGTGGCCAGCCGTATGTGTACACAGCATGTGTGGCCACGTGTGCATTCATGGGAACACACCTATAGAGCATGGAAGTGTATATATGCTGTGGAGGGACTGATCAGTGGTGTATGTGTGTGTGTGTGTGTGTGTGTGTGTGTGTGTGTGTGTGTGTGTGTGCGCGCTTGCGCATCTGTGTGTTTACTGCAATCTGGATAGCGGCGTTCTATAGGAAGCCTCAGAGATGCAGCCCTGACCCCCAAGTCTCCCTGTGGCTCTCCACCGGTCTCCTCCCTCCCACCCCCGCCACACCCCACCCTGACGTCTGCTAAGTGAAGGTGGGTGGGGGGGGGTGGCGGTGTGTGTGTGGGTGGGTGATACTGGTGATGGTGGTGCTGGTGAGGGTGGTGCTGTGTGGAATGCTGTGTGATGTATGGCGTGTGTGTGTGTATGTGTGTGGTGTGGTGTATAGCGTGTGTGTGTGTGTGTGTGTGTGGTGTGGAGGACTAATCCAGGGGATGAGCGCCCGCCGCTTTAATGAGCCCCAGCGTCTCAGGAGCTGAGCCAAGGGCCAGCAGCCGCCCCGGCGTGGAGAGGAGGTCAGGCCATAATGGGGGGGCTCCGTGGCTCACTCATATATACCCCTGCCTTCCTCCCACACACACACACACACACACACACACACACACACACGCACGCACACACACACACACACACACACACACACACACGCACACACACACACACACACACACACACACACGCACGCACACACACACACACACACACACACACACACGCACACACACACACACACACACACACACACACACACACACACGCACACACACACACACACACACACACGCACACACACACACTTACGGAGCCCGGCGCTGGGGAGGAGCTCACTCACGTTGACCCATTAAGTCGAGTTTCTCTCCAGTGACCCCTCCAAACGTCTGCCGGTTCTGCAGGAGAGATGCCACGGTGAACCCTCCTCCTCAACCGCCTCACCCGCCTCAACCGCCTCGGCCATGAAGCAGCCGCAGGCGAGGAGAGCAGCAGCATGGGGGGGTGGGGTGGGGGGGGGGGGGCAGGGGGGTCAAAAAGAGCAGGAGCGATAAATAAAGAAGAAAAACAACCAAAAAAAATCCCACCTCCCACAATGTACGAGGGAGACGGCAGCCCTTCGGAAATACGTCCACTCCAACTAAAAGGAGCAGAACTTTAACCTATGGGCTCTTATGCGGCCGGCGGAGCAGCGCTGCCACCCGGAATTAGGGATTAATGGCACATTGTGGCCAAGGGGCATTCAACTAAGGGCCAGCAACTGTATCAGATCCCAGTCTTAGTGACATCGCTGACCACGGTGTCACACACACTCTGGTCTCTGGTGGCACAGCGAATGGACAGAGGCCATCGGGGGAAAAAAAGAAAAGAATGAGGGGAATAAACAGAGGGATGAGGAAAAATGGATTTAAAATGGAGAGAGACCAAGAGATGGAGAGAATGAAGAGAGAAGGAGAGGCAGGGATGGAGCCGTTGGACATTACTGTTGGAGCCCTGGGACAGCAAAGCTGTGCAAATAGTCGCAGACTCGGGCAGTCAATAATACGTGCAATCTTCAGAGACAGAAAGCTATAATCAACAAAAAAATCCATAGCCAGGGTGAATGCCAGAGTTTTTTCTCCAAATGTCAGCGCTCCGTGTTTGCGGAGGGCCACAGATGACAGATGAGGTGTGTGTGTGTGTGTGTGTGTGTGTGTGTGCCACGCCACGGCTTCTTGGCTCGGCGGCGAAGCTGTTGGACACCAGAGACGGGCGCGGGGGCCTCCGAAAGGACAGACGGATCGCTGCGGAGCTGGCCCTGTGCTGGCGCAGAGCCTCAGGATGGGCGCCGCGTCTGGGCCATCTCTGGACCAGCTCTGAGCCAGCTCTGAGCCATAGCCACCCTTCATCAAAGCATACTTTTATTATTATTATTATTGGGAGGCAGGAGTCAGGTTTGCTAAAGATACGCAACCCTGTCAGCCCCATATCATCTCATCTCTGAAACAAAGTGTTCTCCGCCGTCACAAGTCACAAGTCACAAGTTTAATTGTTGTTTTATGTGATGGCGTGTCAAAATATATTTGGGAAAGAAATAAATGGAAAAGAAAAAAATAAACTAAACGGGAGATTAGATGCGTATGCAAACCGCTGTGTGGTTCCGGCTGCTTTGACATCGTTCCTGGCGAGAGCATCTCCGTGCTTGCGGAGGGCTGAGGACGGGAGGGCCAAGACCTATCCTCCGGAGAGAGGGAGAGAGCTCCCCACTCCATCCCTTTACCCTTTTAACTTTCGCAGTAGTGCAGTGAAATTGAGGTGTCTTTTGTGTTCGATTTCGCTCCCATCCAGCTGCTTTTGTAAAAGCAAAGTCTATTCTTTATTTTCCAAGGTCTTTTAAGTCATTATAAATGTGTTTTCCTTCTTCTCCTCTCTTTTCTCTATCTCCCTCTCCCTCTCTTTTCTCTTTCTGGTTCTGTCTCTCCATCTCTTTCTCTTTGGCATAGTCCCCCTTGAATGAAATAAGTGCAGATTTGCTGGAAATCAGTGGCTTTTGTGTTCGACTGCAGGAGCATGGTGAAATGTTTGGACACTAATACCCATTCATTTCGCAAGCTCCATAAATAAGAGCTGCCAGCTCTGCGGCTGCCGTGAAGTGGTATTCTTTGGTGCCCAGCGGGACGTCCTATCCACATTAGCACAGCGGGGGGGCACCGGCCGGAACAGCCAGACAACTAAATCAAGACATTTTCAACTTTTGACAAAATTGCTATAGGAGGGAGGACTGGTTTGTGGAGGGGATGTGTGTGTGTATGCGTGTGTGTGTGTGTGTGTGTGTGTGTGTGTGTGTGTGTGTGTGTGTGTGTGTGTGTGTGTGTGTCTGTGCGCCTTATAGTAAGGTAAAAAATGAAAATCTTTTCAGAAATGCTTTATATTCCAAATAATACCATAAAAGGAAACTGCCTGTGGTTGAAATGAAGGAGGAAGTGTTACTAGAGGATGGAATACAATGTGCTGAAAGACATTAAAACCGTTTGATAAGGGAAAGCAAGGGCTTTAAAAAACCTAAATAATGTTTTCAGTCCTTTCTCTCTCTCTCTCTTATTTTCACAACTTATGCGGGATTTGAAGGGCCTATTTTCTCTTTTCAAAGGGATTAGTGTTACCTAGGTTTTGGAGACTCAAATGATTTTTTGAGGCTTTACAATACTGAAATAGGGTTATATAGCCTGTATCAGAGGGGGAAAAAAGCTTTCTGGAGTGGAATGAATTTTCACTGTCATTGAACTGCTCTAATGCATTTTCATCACAATATTGAAAAAAAAGGCTGCAAATGTGGGCTTTGCTTTATGCTGTTTATGCTATAAAATCGTCTGTAAAGTTTAATGTTGACACAATAGAAGAACATTTGCAAGGTTTATAATTATCTCCTACAGATCTTTCAGTATATTCTAATCTACATGAATAAAAAAAAACATGTTTCTCCTCATGCCGGGAGCCGGGAGACCTTCAACATTTGTACTATTTATCTTTAAAACAAGGTTTGTAAAAACAAGTCAAACACAAACCAGACACTGTGGCAAAATGTGTTACATAAGTCTGTTTTTTTTTTTTTTTTAAACCGGGCAGCAAGTGCCCCTGGGCCAATTTTGCAGGTGGGCAATTGGCTGCTCGCTGTCGAGGTTAATTCTTTGGGAGGGCAAAAAATCACTGGGTCTGAATAACCCATCATCACTGCGGTCACAGAGATGCACTGAGAAGTAGTGACTCTGGTCTGCCCTCAGATCAGTGGCTAGCGCAGCACGGGCCCCTCTTGATGTGCAGCCCACGGCCGAGCGGGCGGGGGGGAGAGGGACTGACCCCCCGAGCCCCCGCCACAGCTGGACCTTGCCATGCCAGTGGGGCTGCCATCTTGATTAAGGCTGGAGTTTAACCAATCAGATCGTTGATAATAAAATGAGAAGATTGTGGCCTATGCCTGCCCCCCACAACCCACGCCTGTTTTTTTTTCCCCCCTTCAGCAAATGCTACTTGACTGTTGATGATTCTGAGACCCGGAAAGAAAGAAAGAGAGAGAGAAAGAAAGAGAGAAAGAAAGAAAGATAGCACTGCTGTGCTTGCATGTGATTTGCCCCTCCACCCCCGGCACCAATGCCCTGATCCCCAGTCCGTGGTGTGGGTCCTGGCAGAGGGAGATGAGGTTTGGCAGTGCCACCATGAGGTTGAGGCAGGAGGATTTGTGCTGTTTTGTCTTGAGGCAGCCTGGAGTCCTTCCAGCCAGTCAGCCGCCCCCTTCTTTTGGACTTCTGTGAACTGGAGCTGAGAAGAGTACCTCATCTCTCTCCTCTCTCTCTCTCTCTCTCTCTCTCTCTCTCTCTCTCTCTCTCTCTCTCTCATCTCTCTCTCCCTCTCTCTCTCTCTCTCTCTCTCATCTCTCTCTCCGTCTCTCTTTCTCTCTCTCTCTCTCCCTCTCTCTCTCTCTCTCTCTCCCTGTCTTTGTACACCCCTGCTCCGAGTCTTTGCTGCAGGGTTCATCGGACCTTGAGAAAACACCAGCAAATCTGTCACGATCCCCAACACACCCACCCCCAACCCCACACAACTCCCCCACCCCTCCACCCTCACACACACATCCACCCCCAATCCACCACAAACCACCCCCTTTCCAAGCAGCCTACCCCTGAGGAGCGAGTTGGCCGGCCACTTCTGAGGCTCCACTGACCCATGGCCTGAACCCTGCTGCTCTCCTCTCCCCACCCGCCACCGCCACTGGGACCGGGGCGACCCCGAGTGCATCAGAAATCACACAGCAAACACGGGAGGGGCGCTGGGGCCCGGGCGTCACTAACTCGTGTTGGGAATATGCAGCAGCCCCACATGCTTTCAGGTGATTTTCACCAGGAGAAACAAAAAGAGAGAAAAAAAAGAAAGAAAGACAACAGGACAAAAAATACATCAAGAATGAATGAATAGGAACAAAAACAATAAATCAATTTTACATACGAAATGGCCTTTTAGCAGAGGGAAGCAATTTTGTATATTATAGTGGATATTTGTCTTCTAGTTATTAAAATAAAAACGATCTATCTATCTACCGATCTATTTATGTATCCATTTATCTATCTATCTATCAAAAACATATCTATATCGATATATCTATATATATCCATCTATCTCCATTTAATGTATAGATATACATTTGATTGGTGTGTGTAGTCTAAGCCCAGATGGCCCTTAATTGGCTGGCAATGGGAGCAAGGGGTTCCTCTTTGAGGCCTGAGTAGTGATTGTTGCTCTGAAAGCCAGTCTGCGTGATGGTGGAGATGGAACAGTGTGAGTGGAGACCTCACAAAGGAGCCACCAGCCATCCACACAGAGGGTGGGCTATCAGGGAAGAGAGACACAGACAGAGAGGTCCAGCTCCCTACAATACTTGACAGAGAGTGAGGGTGTATGTGTGTGTGTGTGTGTGTGTGTGTGTGTGTGTGTGTGTGTGTGTGTGTGTGTGTGTGTGTGTGTGTGTGTATTTGTGTATATGTGTGTGTGTGTGTATTTGTGTATATGTGTGTGTGTGTGTGTGTGTGTGTGTGTGTGTGTGTGTGTGTGTGTGTGTGTGTGTGTGTGTGTGTGTGTGTGTGTGTGTGTGTGTGTGGAAGAGAGATACATTCATGTTTGTGTGTGTGTGTGGGAATCCATCCACACTGGGGTTGGTTGTTGTCAGGAGCCTGTGTACTGTCTTCATGCCACTTATTTTTTCCCCATGTGTATGTATTTTTCATTTTTTATTGGATTATTCAATTCCATTCCCCCCATCGCCCATCTCAGCTGTAATTTAGTAGTGACCTGAACAGGGTTTGGTTGTGATTAGGTCATGTCTGGACTAGATTTATTCCAGAACTTGCTCTTAATTGCCCGTGGCCTTATTCTTTCTCTGTTACCGTAGGAGTAAAAAACATCAATGCCACACATAGATGCACACATAAATTATATTATACTCTGTAATTAACGACTGCAACTAAACAACTCTCTAGGTTTACCTCATGAGGAGCAGGAGGGGTGACTCATTACGCAGTATAATAGAGCATCAAGTTAGTGCTTCAACATCTACAGTAGCCTATGTACTTGTTGCCTTCCGTCCTACTAATCATGTGAAATGCATACTTCTTATCCATTGTTTACCATCACACCATGGTTTTCTATAGTTTCATAACAATGTTATCCCCTGTTTATGTTTAGATACCTGCGATTGTATTTGTTCCATTAATGTTATTTTATTTTATTTTCGATGTTACTGAACAAACCAACACTTTTTGATCTACAGTTTATTTTTTCCTTAACTCCATATAAATATTCTGTATCTCTCAAATGAAATGTTTGCAACTTTACAAAACAGAACACAACATACAGTATACGTACCTGAAAATGGAATGTCATGCAGATGGTTTATTACTGTAAATGCAGCCTTTGTGTAGCTATTTACACCATTACTTTGGGGTAATCGTCAAACTAGCTAGCTGTGCCATACTTAAGTCCTCCCGCATTATGTAAACAATCATAAAATCCGTATGAACTTTGTCAATACATCAAACAGCTAAATACAATTTTGGTATCATAAGTTGGATCTGAACCAATACCAAATATTGGAGATTCTTGTGAAGAGTCTGAATGAGACTGTTTGTGGATTGTGTTGTGGCCCAAAAATGAAAAGGAAAAGTAAGCCAACAGATGGCACAGTGAAGTTTGTCTTAATACTTTGGTGACATCAGTACAAGGGGAGAAACGTTCAACATTAAAGAGTGAAATGTGTCAGGTTATTTTCCACACTAGCAGCAATATAATTTGCAAGAAGCATCCATGTAGATGATAATGATGACTTGACAAACAAAAACAGTTTATGAAACTGATTCTTCCATTGCAACCATTTGCTCTTATCTCAACAACAGTTTTTAACATATTAGTAGACAGATAAAGTAGATGATAAATCTACTGCTCTTGAACAAAATGCTTCTTGAAATCTAGCTCACTCGGTCTGTAGAGGAAGTGAATGAAGCCACAACACCACACCAGCACCTAAGCCTAACCTTTAAGAGCACTCTCAGCGCATAGCAAGACAGGAACATGATAGTGTGGCGTAAAGAAATATATTGTAAATATATCATACATAACTAGACAGATAACTTTCCCCTATGCCAGCCCCAGCCGTGACTACACTCATTTGGCTGCCATTCCCCTGGACTCCGCCGGTGGCTGTTCATGCATTTGCAGTAAATTAAGTTGAGCTGTGCTGGGTTAATGTGACACGTTGTGATCTCTGTAGTTATCGGGTTATTTAAGGAAAGGCAGACGTGACAAAAGAGAGACAGTGGCCTTACACAGGTGCAACACCTGGGAGGCCATGTCTCCAGGAGCAAGAGGCAAAATTAACCCGTGTCAAAATGATAGGCCCGGGGAGAGGCATGAGGCGGCCATGAAGAATCAGCGCCGGTCCCGACGCGAGATCCCATTATTAATGACACTGAGAGGGCCGGCCACGGTCAAAAGTCCTCTTCAGCGGGAAAGTTCAGGTGTTACTGGATTCATTAGAGCCTTTGTTTCAAGCGAGGTGAAGGCTCCCCCGCTGTCCAGCGCCGGGGTGAGAATCCGCAATGTCTTTTACTCCTGCCAACACCATGTCACTTTAATTTCTTTTTTGACGCGGCGCTTTGACACCTGCGAAAGGTTTGAGCGAGAGAAGGGAGCTGGCGTGGGATCAGGGGAGGCTCCTATTTAAAGGGAGTGGTTGACACTCATGACATTTCCACTTCTCCCTTCGCTGGCTCGACATCCCCCCTTCTTATTAAAAAAGGGAGAAAGTGTCACATTAAACCGGGGATTTTTGTACACCGCCTGAAAAGTGAAGATAATGATCAGTCATAACTCAGTGTTCTTTTACAATTTTGGTCAGGCACTGACACTATCACCCGCGTGTTCGCAGTCAACCACAGAAGGCCACAGGGATGATTCTTTGATATTAAAGTATTCCACGGGAATAATTAAAATGGAAGATCCAATCTCTTTCAAATTTATTAGTTATTCAACTCCGAGGCAGTTTCCTATGATAATTCACACTATGATAAATATCCGCCTTGGTCCCCCTTCTGAGGGGCTGTTTAGCAGTGGCGTGTTTCCGATAGACCACAATGAAGACAGAACTCTCTGTCACCCGCACCCCCCGCCTCCCCCCCTTCCCACCCGTGGCTGCATCAAAGGCCCTGATTGGAAAGAGCAAACCCGATCGAGCCAACTAGCTGTCAATGACTTTGTCGCTTTAATAATGCAATATGGCCGTTTCCTCTGGGGAGCGGCCTCCCCCCCCGATCGGAGTGTTAAAAGGGTGAAGGGTGTGCCGTAAATTTATTGTGGGGGCCTTGCGGCTCCGCCGGGCCGGATCACTAATGGATGACCTTGAGGTTTGGCTGCTGCAGACTCCGGGAGATCGGGTCTCACCACTCTCCTATGGCCGGGCCTGACCTCTATCCCTCGCTGGCCCTGGCCTCAACCTCTAACTCGCTGATCTTTGACCAAATTATTAGGCAGACACCTGCTTTCCGGTGCCGACCCGGGGCCTGGGGGGGCTGGGCTGGGCTGCGCTGGGCTGGGCTGGGTGCTAGAGAGTGGTCGTGGCCACCATAATTTGATGTAAATGTTTGGTTTGACAGTGCCGGCCCTTCCTGTGGGACTCCATCTGTCTCCTAGTCGGGCTCCAGTGACAGTACAGGAGATCAGCGTTTCACTCTCTCATGGTGTGCATATCCTCCTGTGAGCGCTCCTGCCTCTCTTTCCCATGGCTTTGCCCTTGTGCCCCTAGGTAGTGGATACGGCCACATTTCAAATCCAACATCCATGCGTATTTGCACTGCATTTCAGAACGCAGTGTACTCTTGTCTATATCTAACCAAACGGTGACACATCGCTATACTTTTTTTCTTTCTTTTCTCTCTCTCTCTCTCATTCCTCGCTTCTCTCTCTCTCTCTCTCTGCCGCTCTCTCTTTCTCTCACACACACATGAACAGATATACACACACATACACACACACACACACATACACACTCACACACACACCAAACCCCCTACTGCAGCTTTATTTGTCTGGACAGGTACACCGGCAGAGGGGACAGGTAGTTTATACGAGATAAACTGTGTCCTGTAGCGTGGGGCTCGGAGGACATTAGTCCCTGCCCGCTCTAATGTGCTCTGAGAGGTAACTACACGGCAGGAGAGAGCCACTCGTATAGGTGTCTGTCTTGGGGGCAAGCATCCTCACTGTATTAGAGCAACTCCTAGTGGTCCCTGACTGAAGTAGGTGAAAGAGATCGGTGCAGAGATACGGCGAGCGCTTCTGAGGTGCCTTCATGCATGGCCACTGGGAGTGCTTTCTAAATTGCCTTTAATGAGAGGTCTTTATTTGATGTAGTACCTCCTGTGCTATTTCAGTTTTTTTTTATTATTATTTAACCTCAACCTGATGGTGATCTTCATGAACTTTGGTAGATGTGCCAATTAAATCGTTCCTCCTGGAGCCATAGTTCTATGGTTAGTTTATTTTGACTTCACATGTGTCTGTTTATTTATTCAAGATGGTGTGCTATTGAAATGATATGACAAACAACAACAGCATGAGGCTAGATCGCCCTTCTGCGGATAAAAAAAAAAAAAAAAAGTTGTGCTGATGAAATGAGGGAAATTTGGTAATTGGTGTCATTATGTATCCACCGGAAAATACAGTCCTCCGTCAAGGGCACCGAGGTAGTAGCACGCACCCCGAAAGACCTCTCCGCACCTCGGGGACCTGCGCACGTCAAACTTCATCGGGGTGGAGGAGGGGTGGGCTGGGCTGGTTGTGGGGGGGGTGGCGAATCAGCTGCAGCCATTAAGGTATGGCTGGGGGACCGACACTGACCTGGGTTGGCCATCCAGTATTGTCTCACCATCTGCACAAACGTGAACTTTGCCTTTAAATCCTGCCTTCTCAATTAACACGTCCAGCTGGATGGAGAATTCCGTCAGCTCCCTAATATCATTACTGCCACGCCAGACCAGGATATTAATATTAAAAACTGCCCAGAGCTCTATTCTGCCTGCTATGGGGAGAGAGGGAGAGAGCACTGGGGGCTTCTACTGCTGTAATGAGAGGCACACACAGACAGCAGTGTAATTCTAGAAACCACAGTGGTTATTAGAGTCGGCTCAATACGAGAGCGAGAGACAAGAGAGAGAGAGAAAGAGGGAGAGAGTGAAGGAGAGAGGGCGGGAGGGGAAAAAGAAAAATATCTTGGACTGCCTTTGTTTGTGAGAACCTCATATGTCCCCCTTTCTCTTTGTGCTCTAGGGAGAGTGCAGACACAAAGAGGCGTACATTTGTGTGTGTGTGTGAGTGTGTGCCTCTCTCGCACCTTGATCATGGACGAGAGGCATCCCTCCGTGGTTGTGTGAGTCTCTGACATGGTGCCCGGAGCTCTTCGTGTCAGACGCTGGTGGCCGGTGATGAAGAAGGTGTTACGGAACGGGAAAAAAAACAGAATCAAAGGGGCTCGCCTCTGTCTCACAAAGCAAAGATATGAGGCTCTTTCTTGATATCCCGGCCACTCCATGAAGGACATTCAAAAGTGTGTGTGTGTGTGTGTGTGTGTGTGTGTTTCTGTGTGTTTGTGTCCATCTGAGTGTCCAACACACATACATACTCACACACACACACAGACACACACACACACACACACCTCCAGACTGTCCAGACACGGTAGAAAAAAAGGGAAGATCTTCAAAATGGGGAAGTCTTTGAATGTAGGACACTGCTGCTTTGCCGGTTAATCTCCCCCCACGGCTTTGCAGACGGCGGTGGATTTGGTGTGTGTGTGTGTGTGTGTGTGTGTGTGGGGTGTGGGGGGGGGGGTAGAGTTGGCATCGTTGCTGACCAGCGCTGTGTGATTAGATAACGGGAGTCGGCCACCGCAGGCTTCGCTGGCCCGCCACGCTTGCAAAAAGCCGAGCGGTTCACCCAGCGGTCTCCGTCCACGCCTGCTTTTAGGATGCGGCGGGGGCCCGAGACGGTCGGCGGCGCGGCATGCCCGACACCGTCACAACCGGGCGCGTGTGCGCGCCCACGCATGCTGCCAAGCGGGCCCTTTTTTGCCGTGCCCGGGAGCGCAGGAGGCACCAGCTTGCAGCAGATGCGGGGAATTAGCCATCGCTATGACAAACAGCATTCGCAACCAGCAGCCCCGTCTCGGGACAGATTGTGTGCCGTTGTAGGTGAATCTGGGTACACCAGCAGGGGTGGGTCCGGAGGTGAAGCACTTTTTTTTTTTTTTTGGTTGTTATTTTTTTTCTGTTGGGTTTTTCTTTTTTTTTTCCTTGATGAAAAACAAAGAAAACGAGAAGGACGGAGAGGCGTAAACGGCTCTCGCGGTCCTTCGACAGCTATCGGGACAGCCTTTGTTGGCCGCGAGGACTCAGTGGCTGGGTGGCCAAAAAGGATGCAAGCTGGCTCATTATGCACGGTTAACATGATGACCAGATGAAGATCCCTCTGTTGCCAAAAAAAGGATTCCCAGCTACTTGTGGATGTCAATTAAGCAAAAACAGGGGTCGGGAAATAGAAATTGTGCAGAAAGTGTGAATATGTATTAAGTGAAGCATATTAATCTCATCTATAAGGCTAGACCTATTTCTTAGACTCAGAAACACACAGCATCCCATAGCACTGCAGTGGAATTGTAGCACTGGTCTGGATTGCCAGTGAAGTATATGGCTGACTAAATATATACCCAGGCCACCATGTTCAGACCACGCAGCTGTGTAAACAAAGTTGGAAATTGTAAAACTACATAATTTGTTTGTCCTGATGTAAAGGGTTATAGCCATGGTTCCCTGCTTCCAGAATTCATACTTCCTTCATTCTTTTTTTGTATATATTTATTCTACTCCTGCACACTAACAGCATGGGATGTACTTTGTCTGGTTCTAATTTGGAGTCATTCATTAATTCAAAAATTCCACAGGAGAAAAAAAAGAAGAGAAGAGAAAAAAGAAACGAAAAGAAAGAGACCTGCACCACATGTTGGAGGGGTTTCACATGCGTTGATTTCTTTTTTTTTTTTTTTACTGCTGTGTGGAAGTTGCTCTTTCAACCGGCCGTGAACCGGCAGAGTCGACCTCTTTACCCACACGGAGGCCCATGTGCCACGGCATGCTTGCTAAAATGCTAACAAGCGTCCAGATGTCAGTCTGCTGAGCTACAGCCACTGTGCTGATAGGAAATCCTTTCTGAGAGGATGCACACTTGCAGTGGCGGATGTGTCAGGTTGCCATCAGACATTGCTATTGCAACACTTCCTTGAGAAATAGAATAATAGTATTATAATAGTACTAAGTAAAAACTGTTGAGACTGCACTAGGATAAAAATAGTCTGATCACTGCTTGCCTTCTTTGTCCTCTTTAGGCTGTCACCCAAACCAAACCAAACCAAATACTTTGTGAGAGACTCTGTGTGTGTGGGTGTGGGTGTGTGTGTGTGTGTGTGTGTGTGTGTGTGTGTGTGTGTTTGCATTTGAGTGTGTCAAAGCCTATATTTGTTGTATATGTCACTTGAAGCCCACATGCATTTGGGGTCTGTATTGTGTGTGGGGGGGAATAATGCACAACAATGATATCTTTGATCATTGTAAGAACTCCCCGCCATAGGACCCGTGTCGAGTGTGGTTATCATCAAGCTATTTTCTGTCCGCGGCCCCCCAGCACAAATCATTCCAGACCTTCTCCATCCCATGCACCGGTGCTGGGCTTCAAAAGCAATTTCAGCCGAAAATAAGGTGCTTTTCTTCAATTTCCAAGCCATTTGCGCCGGGGTTAGTCTTGTTTACCTAGCTAGTACACTGGTATTTACATACCTCTTTAAAGGGAAAAAAAGAGCCCAGCTATGATTTATGGACTGCTGCAAGAGCACAATTTTCCATGTTGTGCACCTAATATGAGAGGGCACGGAAAAGGTCGCGCTTGGCCGTACAAATACCAGGGCCCTACCTTGAGCAGTCGTGGGGGGAGATTCATTTCGCTCTGGATGGGGGAAAAATGTCAGGTGGACCTGGCTTTTGGGACAGGACTCCAATATGCATAGAGCACTGGACTTCCCAATACCCTAGAGGCTTGTGCTTACTGCAAAATGGACTGGGGGAGATGTTTCCATCTCCAGCTCCCATTGCCGATAATTCCAAGTTTGTGGTTTGCTGTTGAGAGCTGAAGAGAGGCTTTGTTAGTGTCCCAGTTCGTATCCTTTGTTTGTTGTGTACTACACTAATGGGCAGGGAGGTAAAGACTTCAATCACCCGCTGGAGGTGTTTATGTCAGTCTGTCGAACCACTCTGCTTAATGTATGTACATACCATGATGGGCCTTAATGGCTGGAAATGTGGACAGCAGCTCAATAATTGGGCCCCGTTAATGCTACTCAGTAGTGCTTACAGCAGAAAATAGGGGAACGCCGTGCTGTACAGTTATTCCATAAGGCATTACTGTTTGTGTTGCCCAATGACTTGTTTTTATGCTCAGGATGGGGAAAGGCTGAACGGACAGGGGACAGACAGACAGACAGGCAGATAGACAGACCGGCAGACAGACAGACAGAGAGAGAGAGAGCGAGAGAGGAGGAAGAGAGAGAGGTAAAGAGAGAGAGAGAGAGAGAGAGAGAGACTGTTAGGTGTTAGGTTCAATCCCATGTTTCAGAGTTCTAACCTTTACCCTGTCCCTTGGCTTGTAGGGTATACAATACCATGGGATTGAAATAGAGAAGGAAAATACATTTAAAGGTACTTAGTGAACATGATACCGCATTGGGCTCTTTCCATGTATTTATTAGTTTCCCAAGCTCAGTTCTTCCGTGTGTGTGTGTGTGTGTGTGTGTGTGTGTGTGTGTGTGTGTGTGTGTGTGTGTGCGCGCCCGCATGTGTGTGTGTGTTTGAAAGAAACCTATCTCTCTACTGTGGTGATGTCTGTTGAATATGATCTGCAGTGGATGATGACCCCGCAGTCAATCTTTTATGATTTATCAAAACATCATTCGCTAAAAATACAGCCTTCTACCCGAGGCACTGGTCTCTGAGCGTGCATAGTTAACAATCAATGGCACCACTCTAATTTATTATCCATTAAAAACTGACATT
>NC_085003.1:11575837-11615837 GCF_963854185.1 Sardina pilchardus | reverse complement strand
TGTGTGTGTGTGTGTGTGTGTGTGCGTGCGCAAGTGTATGCATGAGCTGGATTAGCTTTAGTACACCTATATTCGTTGCGCATGTTTAATTTTGGTCCATTTATATGTCAACAGGAGCCATCATCAGTGAGGTGACTTAGCGAGTCGTGTTAAATGGATGGTCAACCGCAGTGTCTCAGCGATGCTGAACGCAAAAAAATTATGATTTGTTTTCTCTCTCCCCCCCCCCCCAAGTGCATGGCTTGAAGTTATTGCGGCTGGGCAGTGCTCCGATACAATAAAAATGCTAATGAGAGCAGGCCCGGCCAGATGAGGCGTATAAACCCAGGCCTCCCTGGCATATGTTTGGATGACATAAATCACCTTTGATCAAGTATGCCTAAAACATATTGCCTCGACCCCCCTGCCCACCCTGCCAGACCGCCCTCCTGCCCACCATTTTGGGGCGAGGTGAGCCGAGGAGGCGCACCGAAACTTGTAAGCAGTCATGCTGTTTGTTAGCAGCAATTAATTTCCCTGGTGCCTTCGGTCTATTCAGCCGGTGCTTTTGTGCTTTAAATCCCACTATTCTAAAGCCTTGCCTTCTTGTTATGAGTGAGGGAGAGCAAAAGAGAGAGAGAGAGAGAGAGGGAGATAGATAGATGGAGAGAGGGAGAGAGAAAAGGAAGGAGAGAGAGAGAGACTGGGATGGCAGATTATCTTGGGCCAGTTAAGCATGTAATTGCTCAAATGAGTTAAAATCCCTTCAAATATCTGTCTTTGCACCTCATCACACCACTTCATAGGCTCAAATATTTTACAATTGACAAAGATAAACTCAAAGAAGATATCTCCATTAGTGGCTAACCACCATTATATCGTTTCAGTACAAGGCCAGGTTTTTCTAAGAATTTCAGTGAGGAGAGGTGTGTGCATTTAGTAGATTTTTTGAATGGCACATTTGTATTCCAGTGTGTGCGAGCTTCTCCCATTTGCCTAATAGCATCATGTTAGGTCAGAGGAAATTCCACAGCACACTAACAAAGTGCTTCTTCAAATACTTTTTTAAAATTGCCATCCTATGGCCTCGTAAAGGCTGTGTCATTTGTTAACGACAAACAACCAAGACAAACATTAGCGACCTCCTCAAAAAATTAATTGAATAAGCTTTCCCTCTTACACAGCATGGAGGAGTATGACACATTGGTGTGTGAACTGTATTTTGCAGTGGTGTGTGTGGCGGTGCTGTTGGCACGGCGGAACTGTGGGCAGAACTAATCGTATTTGCGCGAGTCGAACAACAGATTGGTGAAAATTGAGCAGTGGTGTTTGTGTTAATGTAACAGAATGGACGTGCCTTAACTCATGAGACGGAGGGATTGTTATGTGGAGTGACAGACACAGCGGTCCACACGAGGATCTGGACGGGGCGAGCGACGCCGGTGCCAAGCCTTTACACATAGCTACTGTTGCTCCAGGCCTCCGAGAATGGATCCATGCCCTGTGGAGGATGGGGCGTTCCATGCCAGCTCGTCTGGGGGCCTGGTGGTGATGTATGAAAAAGAAAGAAAGAAAGGAAGAAAGACAGAAAGGGAGGAAAAAGAAAGAGGAAGATTGTAAACGAAAGAAAATACAAATGTGTGGATGACCAAATGGGTTTGTGACTTTTGTTGAGTAGGGGAAAGTGGTGTGGTTTGTTTGTAAGTAGCGCTAGACTGTTCCAGTGCACTTTAAGGTTGGCTTGAATCTCAGCCACCCCCTCAGACTTGTACGGCTTTCATACGCGCTGTTATGGGCAGCGGCAGCAGCGGTGGCAGCAGCATGCATTTATTGTGTCCAGCCGCGAACTGAGATAACGTTTTGACTGGTGAAAGCTGACATGCTTGAATGAGAACAAAAAGGTATTACTGATGAATTGGGGAGAGGAGGCGGAGGTGGGGGTTGGGGGGGGGGGGCGGTTGGAGGTGGGGCTGGGAAGGGGGTGTCGTGGGTTGGCCAGGTGTATTTGAGGCTTGCCAAAGCCACCCTTGGAGCATGGAGGGTGAGCTGCTATGCCTCTCCCAGTGAATAACAATGAGGGCATGTGTGTACGTCTAAACGTTATTCACACCAGATCAAAACGCGCCTGCAAGGAGGTGCAAAAGCGAAGCTGGCAGAGGACCAAACCAAAACACCCTGGAAGAATGTCAACACACTATATGTACTTAACACGTATGGCGGGGAAAACAGTGACAGCCACAATAGCTATTGCACTGGCTAGTTTTACGTTTATTTTGTGACTGCTCATTTCTAGATGACTTTGGAGTAATGTTCTGACTTTTATTTCTTCAAGAAAACACACCTCAAATTGGCCCTGTTCAGCAACTTATGGTGTTCATGGGATTTCAGTGCAATAGAGGCTCATGTTCAAGGGCAAGTAGTTTCATGGAAATAAAGCCACTCATAAAGCCACACATTTCTACATCTCAAAGAACAATACATCAATGAACACAGCTGCAAATGTTTCAAGTTTACGGCTTTTGTCAGAAATCCCAAGTTAACTCCATTTCTCTAGTAAGTAGGCACCTGATCAGGACACAGTTAACACAAGAATCTGATGGATTCCGTACATTGTTGGAAAGATTATTGTTGATTATTTGTTGAGATTATGCTGAGAGTTAAGAGGCACGCTCTTTAGTAGAAACGTGGGAAGAGTGAGTCTGGCCTCTTGTTGAGGTTGCTCTGGACTGTCAGACACTAAGACCGAGTTTGCTCATTTTGGAGAGTGTTGCCACTTGGGTAGATTTTCTGTCTGCTTCTTGGCACATTCTCCGTCTGAATAAAAAAGTAACGGAGGATCAAGTTTGGAGTGGCTCTGCATGATTTGAGGATCTGCCGCTCAGACATCCATCTGGAATACAAAACAAAGTCGACGACCGACACACATCTGAACCAAAAAAAACCCTGGCGTTGGCTGTCAGCAGGTCTGCTTTACCTTGGATCTTAAGTGAGCGCTTGCGATGCCTCACTGGATAGGATCCATTCATCCCGCCCGTCTGATTGGATGACAGCTGACGAGCTGACAAGGTCACTGGATGTACAAGCTCTCATTTAAAAAATAGACAGGAGTGTGGGACTCGGGTTAGTTGGGTCTATCGGAACTGCCAATCAATTAATGACAATTATTGAGCAAGGACGCCCGGGGGGAGTCGAGGGGGAATGAGAATGACCGCGGAGGAGCGGCGTTGGGAGGGGGGGGGACCAGGATAAATGAAGGAGATTGGAAAATAATGACGGGAGCACAGCGACAGGACGGCCCACACATGCAGATTCGCCACTCGGAGATGCGCAAACGGATTTTTTTTTAGCCGACTCTAATTGCTTCGGCTCGATGGGCAACAGGGACCCGCGCTCGCGCCCTCACCTTCTACAGGCCCGTGGTAGACACACGCTAGGGGTATATCGCCTTCTCACGCGTAAAACGTGCCTCCATATAGCTTTCGTCAAGGAGTGTTTTGCACTGTTTGAAATAAATGTTATGCCCATTGCGTTAAAGAAGCATATAGGAGTGGCCACGTGGCCATGTCGTGTCCTTATGAACAATGAGCCACCCGTGTTTCGTTTGAAGAAGTTCTGTCAAGAGGTTAAGCAATTTGAGCATGCAGGATCACGCACAATAATATGAAAAGAATACCTTTTGATTAATGAGAGGGGCCAGCATTGAAACCTGGTTAGCACATTTTACAGCATACAAAGGAATACTTAGGAGACTATTTGTGGGTGGCAGAGATAGTGTGAGGCCCCCCTAAATAAATAAATAAAGCCGAAAGCATAACACACATTCTCAAATAGATGACGAGAGAATAGGGAGAGAGAGAGTAAGAGAGAGAGACAGAGAGAGAGAAAGAGAGAGAGAGGAGTGTTTTGAAATTCTCCAGCTGGCAGGCTTTAATTTTCCACCATTCTAATTAAAATGCAAATTAAATTTATAATTAGCAACCACAGTATCCGAGAAACCACCTTGTGTGCAGCCCAAACATATGGGGCAGCCAGTGGTGGGCAGCCACTGTTCTCGCGGTAACGGCAGTGGGCGGAGGTGCAGAGGTTGGGGGTGGAGGGGGTGATTTTAGGGGGCGCCAACGGCCTCTCGGTGGGGCGCAGGGCCGGTCATCATCTGGGCCTCTGGTGGCGGGTGGAGGAGGGATCCCCAGTCCCACATGCCTGACCGGAAGAGTCCTTACTCTTTGGAAGGGGGGAGAGAGAGAGAGCGGAACAGAGAGAGAGAGAGAGAACAGAAGAGAGTGAGAGAGAGAGAGCGGAAGAGAGAGAGAAGAGAGTTTACTCTGCCTGTCACTGTCCATGTCACAGGTCAGTGGCCAGGTCAGGCCAGCCCTGCCGAGGTGCGGCCGCTCAGGCGAGGAGGTGTGGGGGAGGAAGGGATCTTCCCAATCGAAAGGTCCCTGACCAAAATTAACCTTGCTGACTCCTGGATAATTAATTTTCAGCGATGGAGAACAGCAAACACCAAATATCCTCAAACCCTCGCATTCCTGTGCAACGACTCTGTGCATGTGTGGGTGTGTGTGTGTGTGAGTCTAGAATAGAGGGTGGTCAGTCAGTGTGTGCTTATGTAACTGTGTGGTCATCCTTTAATATTCAGGAAGCCGAGTGTGTGGGTGTGCCCACCAGCCAGGCTGTGTGAAGTCTGTTTGACTCATATGTCAGGGTTTGCTCATGACATGATTAAGAGGCATCTGCCAAAAGGGAACATTTCAGCTCCCATTGCCAGCACTCTGCTTCTCTACTCCGATGGCATTGGATCAAATTAAGCAAACGCACCACAAATAGTGTTTCATGGGAGGTCATCTTCTTTGTATCGAACTACACAGCAAATGTGGCGATCCTCTATTTGAAGGGAAAAATGACAGACAGTATTTTTTCGGGGGAGAAAAATGTCTTCATTCTGCAGTGGCTAATAATTGCCTCTGATTGAGCGATGGTCTTGGCCAAGGCAGCGATGGGGCCCGGTATTTGTCATAAATTTCTCGCCTAACAAGTCACCTTGTTCACACTGTTCGACGTACACGGGCCTCGGCGGGTCAATATTTCATTTTCTTTTAAGGTGACCGGGCTCGACACTGATACAACCAAAATGGCAGCATCAATCTTTTGTCAGCTGTCAGAGGCTGGGGGGCTGGGGGGTTGGTGGGGGGGAGTGTGGAGGGGGTCAGGGCTGCTGCTTGTCAGCCTGAAAGCCAACTCTCCCCATGCGCCTTCACTCTGCGGACAGTCACTTGACAGAGGCGTGGCGCACTGGGACCGCCAGCAGATACCGCGCTATTCTCCGCCGCTGACCTGAGGAGTCTAAGGAGGCGACCGGTGTCGTGTATGAGCCACCACTCCCCCCCTCACCCCCTCCACACAGCTGCGTCTTGTCTGACACCTGTGCAGGGCCTCTATGAACCCGACGCAGTGCTAAGTGTCCTGCCTAAAAGTCAGACTTATCTTCCTAACCTGTCGGGTCAGTGAATGAAGCCTCTCGGTGGCTTTTGTCGAGGAGTCTTTGATGTGGCCTTGTGGTCACAAGGGTGACAATGGCGTCTCTCTTGTCGTCGTCCCCCCCTCGTGTGATATTTACTGCTGTTCTGACCACATGTGGCCACAACAGGTCCGCACTGATTGTTTAAGAAGCTTGTTTGCTTTGCTGTGGAAAGGCTGCTGACCAGCACTCTGCTGGCTTAACTGGACACGTCTTTGGATGTGAGCGCTCGAGTTTTGCTCATCGACTCCATAGCTGCGCCACACCTCTCGCCTGACGTCCAGCGATGGACCCTTGACAAAGAAATGACCACCCGCACAAACGCACTGAGATGAATGCATGCAACCCCTTATTATGCATCAATCTACTAAAGCGCTTGGAAAGGGGAAACCTTTTATGGAAAACCCCTTCGCCACCGATAACCACAGCCATGGCGTGATTAAAAAAAAAAAAAAAAAAAAGTCAAGATGATGTATGGTTGAACCAAGATGGGAGCCACTTTCACACAAAAACCCCGCACCCAAGCACAATCCCGCACATTGTTCCCTGGGCTCCCCTAGCAATCTTGTCCC
This sequence comes from Sardina pilchardus, assembly GCF_963854185.1. Classification (NCBI taxonomy): domain Eukaryota; kingdom Metazoa; phylum Chordata; class Actinopteri; order Clupeiformes; family Clupeidae; genus Sardina; species Sardina pilchardus. The sequence goes on along the minus strand of NC_085003.1, from coordinate 11,609,768 downwards.
TATGGCTACATGGCAGTGCCACCTGTTGCCCCATTAATCATGCAGAAAAGATACTCATAAATCATAACATTCCGCAATTAATCAAGCTGTCACGGCCGGGGTGAGGGTTCAGGCACTGGGAAGCCAAAGGTCGTCTCCAGGGTGCCGAGGGGTCACGGCTGTGTGGCATCTCTCATTCTCGGCCAGTGTCAGGAGAGGAGCCAATAGAACAAAGGAGAAATCAAAGTCTGGAGGGAGAATAGGCACACACACACACACTCTCACACACACACACACACACACACACACCCTGTCCCCTGCCGGCCCTGGAAGAAAAAACAGGGTTCCCCGCACAAAGCCAATCAAATTGACCTGTCATTACATCAAGGCTTGGTGGCCAGGCCGCCAGCACTATCGCACTCCGCCATACCCCCTTTTCAAATGACAGAGTTCCCGCAACCTACCAGCTTCCCCCCACTGCACCATTTGCATAATTAACAAGTCATTTCTCTTCGTTCGGCTGACTTTCATTCATTCGGTCGGGACTTCAAATGAGTTGGCACGCACCAAATCAGACATACGCAGTTTGTGAAATAAAAAAAAAGAGCATGATGTAGCATCTGGCATTAATAATAAGGAAATCGTCAATTATGAGACATTAGCAGAAAACTAATTGAAACTCGGTCATAATGTATCTAATGTATTACAGTGCATGTACAGCATTACTGTGCAAAATAAGCCTATTTATTTTGGGGGCATTTGGGTGTTTTTTGGTGCGTATCTGTTTTGTGCTGCAAAGCGTCATGTTGTGTCTGCAGGCTCTTTCTGAAACACTCGAGGTTGACTTACCTACCGCCATTTCACCTCTGGCAAGCCTGCGCCTCGATCTGGCACACTCGTCGAGAGTGGGGATACGGGTTTGCAGATGGCTGCTTTGGCATGGCTCGTCAGCGAAATTAGCCCACATCAGAAACGTGCCATCTCGTTTCCACCCTCAAAAAAAAAAAAAAAAAAAAAAAAACTGGCACTTTCCTGGCGGCCGCTAGCGTTGTTGGGTGACGGCCTGTCAACCGACCGGAGTTCGGGGCGAGGCCTCTGCCTGCCGCCCTTTTCTGGTCGAGCCGGGCGCGAAGCGACAACCGGACCTGCTGCTACCTGCAGCCTACTGCGCTTCATCAGCAACTATTAGAAAGCAGGCCGGGCCAAGGTGTGGGGGCGAGCTCCCTGCACCCACACAGGTGTACAGTCCATGAGAAGTCAGTGGATTGTAACGGCGAGCTCAGCGGATGCCATGTGGGCTGTTGACTTTAGTGCTCTCACAATTTGGGCCTTTTTTTAATACGTCTCTCTTTTCATCCAGCAGGAAAGCGGTTTAGAAAAAAAAAACCCGCCTCGGGAGGAAGTGGAGCATTCATGCACATTCATACCTGTGAAGTGATGGGACTAAACATTGTTTAAAAAACACACACGCATACACACACACACAGAGACACTCACACACGCACAGACACAGAATACATCTGCAGGCACAGCTTTACCTTCAGCTCACCTGGGCTGTCTGCAGCAGCTTCCTCAGTCCACACCGGTGTGTCTCTCTCCCCTTTACCAGTGGCCCTCTCTGGAGCCTGCACACAGATAAGGGATAATAACCGAAGGGAGTCTGAGGCTGTGCGCGCTCACTCCTACATCCCCAACCTGCACAGAATGAGATTTAAATTCCCCTCTGATGGCTCAACTGCATGAAGCAATATTACGTTTGAGCGTTGACTATTTTAGCGAGCGCTGCTCGGTCCCAACACAACTTCCTCAGGGTGTGTGTGTGGCGGTGGAGTGGAGCAAGGCGTGCAGCGTTACACAGTAAGGCAGGCAAGTGTCTGTTTAGTTTTCCACCAGCAGTGTACTGTATGTGTTTATTGACCTCTGGGGATTGTTTTGGTCATGCCCTACACCATGCAGACAGTGTAATACATTGGCAATAGCATCAACACGGCAAGAAAAAAAAAACAGGAGAATACTGAAAAATCTATTCAGGGTCGCAATTCTGGAGATCGTCATGACTTTCCAGGGGACGTTGAGATAGTCCTGATATTCTTTGTGATCAATAGCGCTCTTCTCCTAGACAACCGGAAGAAACAGTTTACTCAGGTGACTTCACAATCAGCTTGTTTTCACTGTTGTGTCTCTTAACACACACAGACAAATCTCTTTTCTTAAGCATTGATAGTACAGGATTTTGGTCGATGATGTGAAACACAGGACAGCATGTATGTTATTTCTATTTGAAAGAACTGCTCAAAGCAAATCTGCCTATGAAACAGGTCCTTATCTTTCCCAAGATCTGCAGATCCAGAAATTCCCTGAAAAAGTAGTAAAATAACAGAAATCAGAGAAAAAATGGAGGGTATGTCTCTCAGAACTGGTTATGTTATGATATATTAGAATAAAATGCTTTGTTTTCCTTTCCTAGAGTCTGAATGGAAAGACATTTGGACAGTGTATACCATGTTATTTTTCCATTACACTGAATATCACTTTAAAGGTTTGTCCTGAAATCACAAGTGTGTTGTAATGTGTATTTGGTGATCAGAGCCAAGCACATTCTACAAGGTTATTTCCAAAGATGATCAATAACAAGCCTCTGTCCATCTCTAATAAATCAAGCTGAAGTAATTTTACATAGAGTGATGGTCCAGACCTTTCGACTCCCCACTGAAGTGCTTGGAGGAGTTGCATATGTTAGGGTCCACCTTACAAGTGCTTCCATTTGAATGTCGCACACATCAAACCTGAACTAGGAGCAGCCAAACACATCAATCAATCTACACCTCGTATTTGTAGTTACATTAGCCGCTCTGAGTGACATTTAAGTCCTACAAGTGTTTTGGTTGGCCTTTTGTTACCTACTTACATTTAACTGATGCATGATTCAGTCAGAGGCTGGCGAGTGTTTAATTCTTGAGTGAAGAGGACATCTTTTTTTACTCTCTGTTTTTATGTGCAGCTTCAGGACATTTGAATTGACATTTAGGAACTATACAGTGTATTATTTTGACATATTTCATAATGTCCACTTTTTTCGACAATTTCAAATGATTTGTAAAAGTCATATTTTGTTCTATTCTAGTCTACATGTTTAAATATATGAACTTAAATCCATAACCCCCCCCGACACACACACACACACACACACACACACACACACACTCATACACAAACATGCACTGCAGAGCTAAATAAAAAGTATAAAGACATTTAAAAGGAGGCTCTTAGGCCTAAGAAGATATATTTTGCCAAGTATACGCACCAGTGCCAATAGCGGCTTTTTTCCCCACATTTTGATTAAATGCTTTAATCAATCACTATCCTGGCCTGTTTATTAATCACTTTATCAAGCAGTTGATGCATTGCTGCTTTTAATGGACTCCATTTATTTTGATTTCTCCCCTCCTCGTCTTATCGGGGTAGCACTCCCAATCTGGACGCCGATAAAGAGCGGGGCGGGGGAGAGCGAGAGCCGGGGCTTGGGCCGGGGCCGAGTTGTCCGGCGCCGGGGCCTTCCAGCGCTCACCGGGCAGCCCACTTCCCTTAACTTCATTACCATCTCTGCCGCGCGGACTTCGCCAATTTATTAGCGGCGGCGTGCACCCTGAGCAAGTGGTGGGTAAACCACACAGCCTAGCTCTGATAAATAGAGACCCATTCGTTTGCCTTCTCACCTGACACGGCGGTGATATACGATCCTAATAAGATTAATATCCCCCCAGCCAGTCCCCGGACCCTCCCCTTCCCCGATAGGCCGCCTGTAATGTTCTCTCTCAGTGCATCCAGTCTGTTGTTCCAATCATGTGTTCAGAAGAAGCGTCTTTGAATGATGTCTCTGGCTTTGAGATTATTTATGCAAATAATGGTATATTGATGTGCGATTTAAGCGAGCGTACGAGAGGTATGTCTTTTCTTGGTGAGGAATATGGGGGGAAAAACATGCACTTGGCTAGTGTGCATGAAAAAGGAGGAATTTGGAAAGTGCTTATGCGCCACTAAAGGGCTGGCTTATAGGAAAGCCATTAGGAGAAACTGAAACACACCCAGCCTTTGTTCCACCTGGAGGATAAACTCTATTGCCTCTCTTTAAACAAAAATTTCAACACCGTTTTCTCATGTGAAAGCGGCCCTTACAATTTTGCGGCGCCAGTTCTTTTTTCCCCCATTTTCTAAAGCTTGGGTATATTTTTGAAGTAGTCCTTGAACTTGCCATGCTCTGGTCAGGCCTGGCCATAATTAGCAAACAATCCATCCCCCTTTTAGCTTGACTATCCTCCACCATCCACAGACCTCCTCCACCCTAGCGAGTCCCATCCATATTTTCGCCCTGTCTGCCTGGCCCCTCTCCTTCTCCTCTTCGCCCTGTTGTGTGCTAAAAAGCTATTGTCTGTGTTATCTGAGCCCTGTCCTCCCTCCCTCTCTCTCTTTCTCTCTCTGCCTCCCTCCCTTTCTCTCTCTCTCCCTCTCTCTCATTCTCCCTCTCCCTTCTTCTCTGCAGGCATCAATGGTGAAAAAAAAAATGTAGAAGTGCACAGGTTGGAACACTGAATAGAAAATTGCACTTAAGTGGCCTTCTCTTGCCCATCAGACCCCCCACCCCCACCCCCTTCCCCTCTCCTCTCCCTCTCCCCTTGCTCTCCATAAGGAGGGCTGCTGGCTAGGGCTGCAAGGGCTAGTCAGGGGGGCAGAGGCAAACTTGAAAGCAGCCATACATTTGCAGCACTCTCGAAAAACAAGCGTTTCACACCTGAAGCCTTTCACGCGGGGGCCACACCGCGTCCCCCTTCAAGGCATTTAATTGGCTATTGCTTCAGAGCTCGTTGAGCAGAGCCCATTATGGCTAGGCGACAGGCAGCCAAGTATGTCGAATGAAAAGAGTCCTTCTTCCAGATGGGCCCGGTGGCATTAAAAAGTGCCAGATCACTTCTTGCTGTTGACTGACAGAAGGGAGTCGTGGTTTATGTGCAGACACAACATCCTTTCTCCACCTTTTTCCAAGAAAAAAAGTGAAGGGACTAAACATATTCAAGAGAAAATGCAACGATTTTTAGTATATACGGTTAGTGTAATAATATACTACATGTGTAGAATGATAGACACATATACATACACGTAGCTATAATAATAATAATAATAATAATTATTATTATTATTGAGATATTTGAACTTCATGTAACATAAATGGAGAACTGAACAGAATAGAATATATTACAAAAGAATAGACTGTATACAGTTATGAGAGTAGCCCATTTCTGCACACTTTCACACTGATACAGTGAATGTAAACCTCAGTGCTGAATAAGCAGTAAAACATCAAAAAAGCGCAGCAAAATATGTAAAAAAGGGAAAAAAGACAAACCTTAAAGCCACATGAAAGGTTTAATTATGTCACCTCTGTAATGATAATTATGTCCCCGTCTCTGATTTGCAAAAAGGAGAGGAGAAAAGGAGGGCTGTAATCATAGCTGGAGGATGTGCTGTGCTACTTTAGCCGGGCAGCCCTACCTCTCAGATAGGCCTCTTTTTTTCTCTCACTCTCTCTCTCTCCTGAGCCATCTGTTTCCCTTGGTCTTTCCCACACTTGCCTCAGGCGTGGTGTGCCTCCGATGGCATTGCTTTTGGGGGGCCGTGCTGATTCCGGCTGGCCATGGGGAGGCCAGGGAAAGTAGGTGCTAGCTCGCTGCTCGCTCTCGGAGGGAGGGAGTGTGGGGCCCGTGTGCCGGGATGTGCACAGACTCCTGGGAAATCTACTGTGCAAACTGATTACATTCAGGAGCCGAATTGGCAGGGATTTTCACAAAGTGGCAAGAGTTGCGGAGACAGAACTTTAAAAATATACATGCACTCAGCATTCTCAACCGGATAAACTTCAAACAACCCAAGCGCTCTTAAAATGCTGGAAATAAAACATTGTTATTTTTGAAAACCATTGACTTCAGGATTAAAGTGAAGCATTATTGTGACCTCTAAAAGGGAGGGTGGTTTGTTTTCAAATTGGAAAAATACACCATAGCCGTGGTAGATTTGCTGGTTGAGTTGTCGTCTCACCAAACTCACTAGACGTGACGTCGTAAGGAAAAAGCAGCATGTCTTAAAAGACTTTGCGAGACACGCCAGGTGTATTGGTCCATTTCTTCTTGGAAATGTGAGCTGGGGGTCCCAAAATCCCCACTTACCCCCCACCCCCCCTTAACCACAACCACCCCCGAGTTTGGAACATGCGACAGCAAAGATCTAATTATTCTGTCTGTGTTTCCCCCACCTGCCAGTCGCACTTTTGGGGAGCGAAGCTTAAAACAAGTTTATCTCACAAATGATCTGCTATATTTATATTAACACCTCAGCTGGCTGCACAGACGGGCCCTGGAGGAAAGCCATCCATTAGAGACAGAGCTCCCCCTCGATGAGCGCTCGCTAGTCACGCCTCGGACCACTCAACCAGCGCTAGCTCACATTTTAATGCCTGAGTGTTTGCAGACAATTCACCACAGTTAACATTTTACGTAAATAAACGTGTTTTTAGACTGAGCTTCTATGTAAAAGTTTTTTATTATTATTTTAAGTATCTGAAATATTGTATAGAAGAATAAACAAAAAACAATAAATAAAAAAATAAAGTGTGCAGACAGACAGTCCCATTTCTATTGATCTTTTCTTGTGTGTAGATGAAAGTTTTGGTCCCACTATGTTCTTGAGGAATGCCTGTTGTGTATAGCTCTATCAGTGAGTCAACATTCTCTGATTCAAATACCTTTTGACTCTGAAAATGTTCAAACTCTTTAAACTCTATAAACCGTTTACCAAGCACTAAACGGGCACAAATCCACATCAGTGCATGGAGGCTGGATTATTATCCTTGGCAAACATATCTCTCCCGATTCTCTGCCCTACCCAGCATAGCTTTTCAGTCTGGAAATGGACAGCATTTATAAAGGGATTGAAATGACAGGCAGGGATCTAATCATTGGTCATGGAAACAGGGCCAGCGAAGCACTGCTGCTTCCAGAAGCATCCGTCATTGACATGGAGTAACACGATATCAGACGCGGAACCGAGCGACGTCTGGGTCTTCGGGTGTCGCGGCGCATTTTCTCAGGCTCCCCCACCCCCCCCACCCCATCCTTCCGCAGGGCAGACTGGAATTGTGGTCAGGGAGCTGAACTTGTGACAAGGAGGTTGCAGATTCAAAAACTCCCAAGTGGGATGTTGAGCGAGGTACTTAACCTGCATGGCTTCAATAAACATCCAGCTGAATAAATATACGGGATGTAAAATGTCAGTCTCTGCAGGCGGGCAGCAGAAAATGGCCGAGGGGAGGAGGGAGAGGAAAAAAAAAAGTTTGCCCGTTACTCCTCGGCTAAATCGCGTCCCGCCACGCGATCACGCTGACGGTTAGCCGAGGGTGGCCGAGACCGGAACCAAGTCGTTTGTAGGTAGCCACGGTTAAAAGCTGACGTTTCACGCGCGGAAGACAGCTGAAAAACACCGGGGTGGGCATGATTGAGTGTGACCTTCAGGAAGCATGGAGCAGCGAGCAGCTCATTTGATATGAAAACAAAAGCGGCTTGGTGGTGGCAGCACTGACGTGGCTTGGCGACAGAAAATGTCGGCCTGCACATCAGTGTGTGTGCGTGTGTGTGTGTGTGTGTGTGTGTGTGTTGTGTGTGTGTGTGTGTGTGTGTGTGTGTGTGTGTGTGTGTGTGTGTGTGTGTGTGTGTGTGTGTGTGTGTGTGTGTGTGTGTGTGTGTGTGTGTGTGTGTGCATGTGTGTGTGTCCGTGTGCCTGTGTGTGTGTGTGCTGGGGCCATCTCTCCAGTGTGAGACTCAGGGACCTGTGTCTGCTCTGATGTTGGCACCTCTGCGCTCCTGTTCCTGTTCCAGGTTCTGAGCACGGTGGGAGGAAAAAGAAATCAATAACCCAGCAAGACGGGCGCCCTCAGTGGATTTCACTTCAGATTACGGATTGGCCAAATAGAGAGTGCACGAGGGAAGGAGGAAAAAAAACACAATGGCTAGATTGGATTAGAACGTTATTATCAAAATCCCAATTGATTAGTGGAGTGTGAAAATAAATGGTAATCCTACCTGAACGTTGGGGGAAAAAAAACGGCCACTAGCAAACACTCTCCCTCTTTCTTTCTCTCCCTCTCTCTCTCTCTGTCTCTGTAATGGGCAACAGCGTTACATTAAGCACAGGGGGAGAGAGGGGCACTGGCTTAAGTGATCTGGCAGGCAGTGAGATGCCCTCCCTGTCAGAATCGATCAGTCCTGCTGAAATTAAGACCGGGTAAGTAAACTGCACTTAATGTAGTGTTTTATCCCTCATCTCCTCGCACATCGAGAGCACCGCTGCCCCCTGCAACCCCACCTCTTCCCCACCCCGTCAATACCCCCCCAACACCCCCCCCCCCCCCCACACGCCCCCTTCTCTCAGCCCCTCTCAGAGCAGAGAGAGAGGGAGAGAGAGAGCGAGGGATCTCAGAGGGAGAGGGAAGGCCATGGCCAGGGCCAGTCGGTACCCACACCCACAACACCCCCCCCCCCTCCTCCTCCTCCTTTCTGTCTCGCCCTCTCGCTCTCGCAGCCTCTGCCACGCCTCTGACACTCATCACTAAAATACAAACAGCCCCAGTGTCCACTCTCCCCTCTCCTGGCCCCGGCGGCTCACACACACACACACACACACACACACACACACTATCCGTCTTTTATTTTTTTATCATCCCTGGTTAAAAAGATGGCGAGTAGCAACCCCTGCGTTCTCCTCTCTTCTCTCTCTCTCTCTCTCTCTCTCTCTTTCTCCCTCTGTGTGAGAGGGCGACATGCTGTTCATGCGGACTCTCTCCGGTAGGTCCGAGGCTTGTGTCCATAAATGTTAAAAGGGTTCCTAAAAAAGGGGGTAGAACAACATCGCTCAGCCTCACATCCTCATCTCTGCCTCTCTATCTGGCCACTGGAAAATAATCTGCTTACATCATTAAGCTAAGTTTGCTGAAACTAATTACCAGATGTTGTGTCTCCTTTTTCCTTTCTGTCTTTCTCTCTTTTTCTTTCTTTGTGTGTGTGTGTGTGTGTGTGTGTGTGTGTGTGTGTGTGTGTGTGTGTGTGTGTGTGTGTGTGTGTGTGTGTGTGTGCGTGCGTGTGTGCATGCGTGCCAAAAGACTCACCGCCATTCTCCCTCGCTATAGTGCCCTCCTCCTTCTCTGGCACTTCTACACAATAAAGCCATTTGCAAATAACAACAATTGAAAAAAAGAGTGAGAGAACTGCTCTGCTATTCACGAGCCCCATCTCATGCTGTTCAACTCTTTCTGTTTTTTCATATGGTGCAGTCATGTGCAGCCTAATAACCTGAACTGAGAAAGGAAAATACCTGGAAGAAAGTAGAATAGACTGGCACAATTGGGGTCGCATATGCACTTGGTGGGATTTTGAAGGGGCGGCTTTGTCATATCACATGATTACCCATTTAAGGGTGAAGAAATGACCTATATATTTTTTTTGTAAATTAATAATGATTTTGATATTGACAAGTTGACAAATTATTTACTTTAGTAAATAAATAAAATGGATTTTTAAAAGCAATCTGGTGATCTATTTTTGCACAACTTTTTAGAACTTTTATTGTCTGTTCAATAAATGAAAAAAGAAAGTTACAAAGGAAGGCAACTGGAGCTGATTGAAAATTGACATTCACCAATAAATATTGTTCCCTCATATGAGAAATGGCATGCAAGTATATGTTACTATCACTATAACAAAGTAGCCTAACTGTTATTACTAATACTAATATTACTACTATAATCATTATTAATAGTACATTATTATCATTGTTATTGTTGATGCTGTTGTTGTTATACTATTATCATTATTATTATTATTAGTGTTCTAGTTGTTGTTGTTATTATTATTATTATTATTATTATTATTGGAGTAATTTCAGTAATAATACATACATGAATAATGGCAAAAATATCCATTCAACCCATACCCATTTGCTGAGTGAGAAAATTGTAACTTTTAGACCAATATAATTAACGTAATTATCTGTCTTAATGTGGTATCAGTATAGGCTATAGGCTACTATTAAAATATTCGTTTTTGTAAAGACCTTTCTCAGATGAAGTAAGATCAAGCTATGTAGGCTTAAGATATAACATTATATTTATACAGGCTAAACCGATATGAATTCAACATAGCAGCAACACAATGTTGCCCGTGTAAAATGTTAGACTACTAAATGCAAACACATAAAACGCGTATTGCATTCCTGAAATATTATTCTTTTTTAGTGTATTCTATTTTATTTTATTTTTTATTTATAAAGCTTGGGGTATATTTTAAATGTTTAGCTAAAATGCACCATTGTACAACTGATATTTTACTGCAAGCATAAAGCCTACCGTTCTTGGTCACTTGTTCCTGTTTTTTCTGAAAACACTGAATGTTATTTTCTCCATAGGTGAAGAAAGTAAATAAATAAAAACATGGGCCTCCAGTCTGTTAGCATCTGTTCTCTACTCGCCACTCTTATCAACGTGCCGGCAGCGTTTGTGATTCATAGCAGTCATTTAAGTGATAATACACTCATTCCCAGCGCTAACACACACACTCCCCCTGGTTATCTGCAAAGCGGACTCGGCTCTATGCTGAGCACCCAACAGGAGCGAGGCATTCAAGATGCTAGTGATTGATAAATTGACAGGTTAATTTTCAGACGGATAATAAGAGTAGGACCTTGAAGACAGGAGAAGTCGGAGGCCCTTTGCTCTACCTTGGGTGCAGTGCCATCTATCTCTAGCTTGTAGAACCGCAGGGGACAGAGGAACAGGTACAATTGTAGCTTCAGTACGCGACTACATGTCAGGCCAAGGTCCACTGCAATGACATTTTTACAGATAAGGTGTTTCTAACATGTAGTTAGGGGCACAATTCCAATTACGTTTTATTTATCACAATGCACTGGGTATAATTGGTTAATAAATAAATTTGGAATTGAATTATATTATTTAATTCCAGTAGTTCCATGACCTGTAGGAGCTCAAATTAATGACTGGAAAATAGTTAGGCTAAAGGTTATGCATTGTGGAAACCACTGTTTTGAACGACACTGAACATAACATATGTAGGTTAAAGATGTGGATATGTCCGTGCTCTTCAAACACACAAGTTTTATATAGACTGAAAACTAATATGACTGAGTAACTAACGTAAATGCCACCTACGCATAACGCATAGTTGGTCAGTATATTTAAACACAAATAGATGTGCAGAGCTATAGCCTATACCATCATACAAGGTTAATAGCTCTAAAAGCAATGGTGACAATATTGTTTTGTCATTTGTAACATGAATTAAAGACAAAAACTTAAAATCTAATAACTGCCAGGCATCCTCCGTTTACTGCGGCTAAATGTCTAGCCATTCTGATATTAGACTTTTGGAAGTCTAGCCAAATACAATAATCGACGTTGTTTAACAAGCCGTAATAAAATAATACGATTACAAATGTAAGATTGTTTCACTCTTCCATATCAGTTGCCATCGGAATGTAGGCTATGAAACTGAGTTTCAAAATGCATGGTATTTGTTTTCCGATGTGTCCCATTAGCGGGTCTTATATTTTATTAGCTGAGACTATGGCTTGAAATATCGAATACTGGAAAAATTATAATTGTTGGAAAACCATTCAAAACTAGAGCCGACTAAAACCGATGAGCCGTATGTGTGCATTTTTTTCTTTTACAAGTTGTAATTAGTACACACGGTGTAGGCTACATTTTAACAAACTAGGCAGGATTCCAACGTGGAGCTTAATTAGGGGACATATTCTTGGATTGGAGGAAAAGGTTTTGCGAGAGGTTAGAAAGGTCTCCGAATGTGACACACGTGTTTCTCCTGCTTGTCAGAGCAATGTGCCTAGTCTGCAAGGCTTCCTAATTAACTCAACCTAAGACGCCCGTCATGAATCAGCATAGAGAAACTTCATAGTAAAGCACTGAAGTTATTAGCTTCTCTCAGACCGGTGTGTATGTTAATGCATAGGCGTAATTGAGAAGAAAATGTATTGTGATGCGCGTTGTCACAGAGCAATTTTGCCTCTCTCTCTCTCTCTGTCTACACTCATCAAAGGCCTTAGTCAGTCATCAGAATATGTCGCCCTTGAACACTGACTCTTCCCGCAAACTTCTTCACATATGCTAACTGGCTGAAATAATCCTGGATACATCACAATGAGAGAAAAAGTTTTAAAAGTCACAAGACGGTCAAAATATCCAAGTTATTCAAAGTTGAAAATACCTAACTAACATAATAAACTGCACACAAAGTAGTTGCAGTATAAGCAGCCAAGTTTATGATACTTGAGAATGAATGTGTGACTAAAAGAGTGCTGTGACTGGGGCGTGGAGAACAGTACTTAAAAGGCAACCCAAACTGACCCAATTAGTGTATTTCTCTGGAGCCTGTGTATTGTACAGCTCCCAAGACCCTGATCCCTTCTGGGTTTCTGTGAATTGAATTTGCTGGCTCCTAGATCCCTCTGCCTATCTCCCAACAGTGAATTTGTTGGCTGGGAAACTCCGGTTCTAAGTTCAGCACACTGAACCCGCTGGCTCCTTAGCTATGCTGTAAATCTGTCAGCTTTGTGATCAAGGACCATGTTTCAGAGGCAGGTTACAAAGCGTGCTTCTTCAATTATTTACTCCAAACCCCCCGATTTGAACGAGACTTAAAGGAGAGGACAGCAACTTTCACTGTGCGAGTTGCATCTGATTTATTATCGACTTGTTTGTAACAAGTTTTGAAACAGGAGATCCTGTGAACCACAGACGCTCTGTCAGGGCCACTGTTTGTGCACAGCTGATTGTTAATTATCTCCCTATCTTCAGAAGACATATGTTAATCAATGTGGCAAACAGAAATACCTGAAAAAGGGAAAAATGTTTTGATTTCATCCATTTCACTACCTCACTTGAGTTGGCTTAAACAGCAGACTTGATCAGAAATGAACCTGGATGACAGAGGGAGAGAGTGAGAAAGAGAGAGAGAGAGAGAGAGAGAGAGAGAGAGAGAGAGAGAGAGGGAGAGAAACCCAGTTCATTAGCTTCTCTCACATCAAGGTAGCACTTTAATTGTCCTTTGTTTTGGTTGTCTGCCTTGCCTGGAACCATCCTTGCATACCCAAAGGGGAGATACAGACAGCAGAGCAATTTGGCATGATTACAAAGCCCAGCTACCTGGGTAGCTCCTGTGTTCAGACAGCGCCTGGCCCTGTCTGTGAGGAACAGGGTGTGCTGAGCGTGACAATGGAAGCTAAGAGGATCCCTCGAGTGGAAGTCTCTCCAGGGCCTCAGCCAAGACAGAGCATGCAAACTTTCCTCCCTTTTTCTGCGAAATAGATTTTTTTTTTTTTCAACAATGATTTCAAAAAAGTAAAAGTAAAGTCCCAGAAATACTCAGGATTCTTTTCCGTGATGGCTGGAAACCTATTGAGGATGAGCAGGTTGGATGCAAGCTGTCACCCTCATTACTGTGTCCCCTCTGCCCGTTTGCCTGTGTGAATACAGATAACTTTGCCTTATATGATTTATATTCTTTATTCTTATGCTGTAGCCAATGGTGATTGTGGGTCCAGTTAGATCCTGGTGGTATACCTGATTGCGTGCGGAGGTGCGTTCATGCCGCTTCGTTTGAGCGGACTTGAGTTAATCTGACAATTTTACTGGTGATGACTGCCAGTGAAATCAAGAGATCTGCCACCCTGTTAATGTGCTGTGTTTTAAATTGCCGGCTCTAAAGGCTGACACTCCCGTTTTTCTCTCATTAAAAGACCCCGAAAGAGAAAAGAGTGTATTCTCAATCTGTGACAGCCCTGCAATTCTGCCATACCGTGCGTCTGATGTTGAAGAAAGCTATAAGCAGTTGAGGGTCCACTTCAGAATAATGCTGCCCAAAATTTGGTAGTTTTTCACAAGCGCAAAGTGCCACAGAAGAACAATTCCAGTCAAGCTCTTCTGATTAGCCATCTTCTATCATCCGATTCTTAATGAAATGGCCATCTTGAGAAGTGATATGCCAAGAAGACACACTGAACGACCCAATTATCCAAAGTGTTATACGAAAGTGAAAGAGAGAATAGAAAGTATTATAGCTTGACAGCACTTTCTTTAGAACTTTAAATGCACCACTCCAGAAAGATTTGTGGTCTTCACATTAGACTTGCCACTCTTTCTTTTCTCCAACAGTCATATATCAATCATCCTTTAGCTGAAACAGAAATCTCTAAGGCCCTGCGTGAAATGTTGGTTTGCGGGTGCCGTTTTACGTCTGAATTATGGGCCAAACTGACACGCAAGCGTGTGTGTCCTCACCATCTGCAAGCTCACCGCTCATTCCGCATGACAATAACAAAAAAAGGTTTGGCAGCAGGCTCATAACACTGCTTATTTCAAATGCAAAACAAACAAAAAAAAAACCTAGCACTTTGACAATGGCAAAAAAAACAAAAAAAAAAATGTCACAACTCGGGTGGGGGGTGAGGGAGGAAGGAGTGGAGAGAAATCTATTGAAGATAAGTGCTAACAGGAGCTGCCTAAAGAGCCATTATATTGATGTTAATTCTCTTGTTCATGATGAGCAGCACGCTATCACCTGGGGTGCCACCCTGCTCCCATTCATGTGACCAGCACCCTAAAGTCTGATGGACAGACAGCACAACAACAGGAGCCATTGATGATGCACTGGTAAAGGAAAAGGGACAGGGGACGCACATCTTTAGGGAGTTCCTCTCACCCCGTCCCCTTCCAAAAGCACCCAGCAGCTAGATCCTGTGTCACTTCGAGGGCAGGGCTTGGCTCTCCCTTGATTTGTCTTTGAAAGCTAAATGGTTAATTGTGCTCGGTGAAAAGACGAGTTCAAGTAAACGGTTTCTGGGGCCTGAAGAATATGGACAGAATGGGGAGGGCTTTCTTCAGAAAGAGTCAGGCTTGAAAAATGAAAAAAGAAAAAGAAAAAAAAAAAACATGAAAAGCTAAAAAAAAAAAAATCAAGAGGGAATAATAAAATTAGGAACGGGGGAAGGAGAGCGAGGGAAAGCAAGAGGACGAAGAGCTTGAAGCGCTGACCCTTATCGTCCGCAGTGAAAGGCAGGAGATTAGAAAGTGTTTCATGCTAATTTCCATGGAGATTTCTGTAATTTCTCCAAAATGGCCTCTCCTCGCTTTGATTTGACTGTCCCGCATGGGCCCCCCCGCCGCCGGCGTTGGGGTGGTCTGCCCCGTCACGTCACGGCGGCACTCTTGCGGGCCCCAAGATGGCCCCTCGCTGTGCCCAGGCGTCCTGAGATTACTGGAGCGGCGCTGACGTCTCTATCAGCTCGAGCCACCGCCGTGCCCTTCTCTCCCCAACAGCCAACCGCCACACACACACACACACACACACACACAATCACTACTCTCTCTTGCACACAAACATACACATATATATGCCCCCCCATGCATTCACACACACACACAGACACACACATTCACTCATTCAACCACCCCCCCCCCCCCCTACACTCCCATACACACACACACACACACACACATACCCCCACCCCTGCCACAAACTCCACTCTGTCAAGGCTGTCAGTTGATGGCTTCATCACTTTGCAGCGCTCCATGCCCCTCTGGTCTAGTCTATACCCACACCCCCCCCCCAGCCACCCAACCCCAACCCTAAGCCTAACCTCAACCCCAACATAACTCCACCCCCTCACCCCTCCTGCCCATCATCCCCGCCCTCCCAGATGCAGCTTCCCCCACCAACAACCAACACCCCCATACACCAACCCCACCACACACACACACACACGCAGACAGCACCCCCCATGTTACTGCAGAGAGTTTCACCTTTTGCTGTTGTGCGGCGTTCCCCTCCTTAGACACAGCTCCAGCCTGTGCTGCAGCCTGCCACATCAAAGGAGAACCGGGGGTCAGGGAGCCACAGGCGCGGAATATAAATGCAGCCGGCAGCGAGGCAGTATGGGAAATCAATCCTCTAAAGATAGCTCCATCTACCTCATGAACCCATCATCATCCTCCATCACCCATACACACACTCACACACACACATACACAAACATGCGCACATCATACAATCCTCAGGAAGCCGTCGCTGCTGCTGCTGCTCCATAACGTGGCAACGTGCATGAAATTACATTTATTGTTCAGCAGTCATTGTTGCTCACTTATACCGGTCCACCAAAGAGGAATGGCCATTTGATGGACACTGAATGGGATTCGACCGAATTGTTATTCCCAGCCTTAACGGAAAAAGGTTGAGAGAACGTTGAAAGGAAGACTCATGGGTTTCTTTCCAGCAAAATAATCAAAGCTCATTTTTGTGTAGCAGAAGATAGGTCACCTTTTCTCATATATCTTTTTCCCCCAAGAGCGTAAAATATGTGAAAACAGTGTTTAAATAGCTTTTTAAAAAAAGCAGACACACGGTATCCTGCGTTGTACAGGAGGGGGGACAGAGGGAGAAACGCGGCAAACAAACGACGGCCAGAAAAGAACTATTTATTCACCCAGCGCGGGCTTGAATCTCACATCATGGGGAGGGGGGGTGTCTTTTGTGTTGTTACTGGAATCCTGGAGGAAAAAAAAAATGTCTGACAGTTTATTGAGCAAAACACTTCAGCAGAAATATGTAAACAGCCTTTTGTTGGAAGCCCACTGCTGAGCTCCTCTGCCTGCAGAGAGTAGTCACGCTTCCCACTGGATGTCAATATCATGCTCCACTTTGATTTAAACATCTGTGGAATATGCTTGTATCTCTTACCAGGGAGATTGTCTCCTTGGATATCAGAGATAACCGTCCATGTAGTACTGCCGTCTTTTCTCTCTTTTTTTCCATGGGAGATGGTTATACAACCCACCACGTTACAGTGATAACATCCCAAAATAAGATAAAGCACAGAGAGAGAGAGAGAATAGAAAAGGGGGGAGAGGAAGAGAGAGAGAGAGAGAGTGAGAGAGAGAGAGAGAGAGAGAGAGAGGGAGAGAGAGAGAGGGAAAAAGCCCAGCTCTTATTGGCAAAGTCCCCTAACTCCACAGCGCTGAATGATTCTTGAAATAAAGAGAATATGGCTTTCACTTGTTGCCAGACATCCTTGTTTTGGGGGGATGGATATGATGGCACCATGCGGAGGCTATTGGCTGCAGTTGCTCAGCGCTCCCATCAGATAAACACGCTGCCGGAAGATGTCAACGTCTCCATTAATGCGCGGCCTGCCACACAGCCTGCGCTTGAGTGACACTGGGTTTTGTGGAGTGTGACGGGGGGGTTGTAAATGTTAACTCTCGCTGGCTTGCCGCTCCGGGCCTGGCCGCCACAAAAGGCAGTCGACACCTGGGAACGCGCACACACACACACACACACACACACACACACACACACACACACACACACACACACACACACACACACATACACCACACACACACACAACACACACACACACACACGGAACATGCATACACACAGGGGCCCCCGAAGACACAAACGCTAAGTGAACACGGACAGATGTTGTCCCTCAGTTCTCTTTTCCCCGGGACCATACACACTTGCTATGACTGAATGTAAAGACCACTGTGGTGGGGGGAGGGAGCGGGTGGGTGGGAGAGTTAGAGAGACGTTATTTTGTAAATACTTGGTTAATCACATGTCAAAGGACAAGGAAAGGATTTAAGAATAGGCTCCGAACACATCGCTCAAACTTGGTCTTTTTTACTCTCTCTCTATATATTTTACAGATTAAAAAAAAACACCATTCAGGCTTCTTGCAAAATCCATGGAGAATGTCTGAATTTTTTGGCTGCATGTGGATATATATTTTTTTTTCAAAGGATGTTTTAGGACATTAGTGATAAGAGATGCTTAAAACCTGCGCTCAGTTATCACTCGCCGGCACCCTGCTCAGGGAAGATTATCCTGCTCCGACCAGCATGGCTGTCCACCACGGCTCTTCACAACTACCCAGAAACCACAATATAAAAGCTGTGCATTCAGCACAAAATGTAATGCACTTAAAGGATGCCACAAGTGCGCACAGCCAGAAGCACAATAGGCAGGATATGGGTTTTTCCACGCTTTCACAAAGTGGACAGAGGAGTTCTTTCCCAGTTGGAAAGGGAGCCGTGGTGTCTAGAGATGGGAGTTTTTTTTTTTAAGTGCAGTAAAGGCATTTTTTGGTAAATTAAATCTAAGCTGAACTCCGACCCGTTAGATAAATATATAAATAAGATAGAAGGGAAAAAAAGAACAGTCCAACAAAGAAAGAGAGACAAAGAAAAGATGGTCACAAAAGAAGAAATGGAATACTACAAATAATACAGACGGAAAAAGAAAAAAAGTAAAATGTGACAATGTTAACCTAACATCATATCTATCAGTTCAGTGATATAGTTATGCTTCGCAAAAATAAAAACAAATCCAAATCCTAACATATGCCATGTTTGACATTTTTTCCATATATCTTACATGCAGTTCATTTACAGTAAGTATGCCAATATGCTCTATGTCATAAACAACACATGTTGTCATGAATCAGAGGCCTTTGACCTGTGGCACTGATGGTCAGCAAAGTGTTTAAGTTCCTTTTTATTTCAGCGACAATCTAACCGTTTCAAATCAGAGTCAGCGACATCTTGTGAAAGTCAGTGACGTCTTGTCAAAGTCACCCTAATTCAGTAGCCTAACCTCAAACCATTTCAGTTTATTGGTGGTGCATGTGCTCCCACTGGTCTGGAGATTCTCATCAATGCACAGAGGACTTGAGGGAGGGGAACCCATGGATGTGACTGATTAGGTGGAGACAGACCTGTTCATGAGCTTGTCTGCTATCTGTCTGACTAAACTTTAAAGGTACACTATGCAGGTTTAGGTATTTTTAGCAACTGTAGAGCTTGCCGTGTATTTATGTTCCTCTGCCAATGTGAATAGCAAACTTCTCGCAACGTATGCCCCGTGTACACAATGTAAATGCTTTTGCCATGAAGGTGAAGGATTAACAGGTAAAAACTCCAAACTCCAAAGAGCTATATCTACTGACAAGGTAATGTGTCACGATTCTCGCGAGATTTGTCTGGCCGCTGCTCTTGAATGTCTCTTGGATTCTCGGTAGGGACTTGCTATGTCTATGCTGTATAGCAATGCTACATGCATATTTACCCTATTACAAGTTTGTTTACCATGAAATTGGCTTCGTAAAGGTGAAAATCTTACATAGTGTGCCTTTAACTTGCATTGTTTAAATGTGAGTTGGCTCTCTCTCTCTCTCTACATATGTATACACACACACACACGGTTATGGTTATAGTTATTTAGCAGACACCTTTATCCAAAGTAGTATATATATATATATATATATATATATACACACACACATACCCACACACACACATACCCACACTGTGTGTTTGTCCTACTAAAAAAAAAATCATTGGAATGGTATTGTGCTGAAATGTGTTTTGTCCCACGTTTTTCAAAATCAAAACAATTCCACAGAAGTGACCAAAGAGCACACACACAGAAACGTGTGACCGCATCTCCTTGCGTTTTACAGCTCCTCCACCTCAATAAGCCCCGCTGGTCTCTGAGATCAGCTCTGGCCGATGATGGCAGGGTCGGCGGTGAGGCTGGCGCGCTCTCACCCCCCTAATGCCCCTGTCCATTGATCTTTCCCGTAACTGCAGCCTCCTCACAAACCCACACAATTTGAGGCTGAGGAGTGCTCCTGGCCACCCCCCTACTTCAAAGGTGCATATTTACTCTTAGAAAATTTAGACAGAGTGCAGCGGTGGAAGCATCCAGCAACCTCAATCGATTGCAGGGCCCGGGCCTGCTGACCCCCTCCCTACTGGATAATAAAGTGCTTCTCAGAGTCGGTGGTTTGTCTGCCTGTCTTCTGAGGTTGGCGCAAACCAGCACTTATGTCTGTTTCCTTTACCTCTTCTGGTAAATAGATTTTTTTTGTTGTTGTTCTTTTTGGTGTGCTCTTTTTCCATCACCAACTTCAGGACAATGCTAAAGTACAATACTTTAGGGATAAAAATGTGACTTTAGTTCCACTCAGAAATATGAATGGCTATCAACCTTTAAGAGGGTATGCTTATTGATAGTGACATGTAATAAGGTGGATATTCAGAAGTGGAACAGAAAACAAACAATGCTCAATTCTGATATCCAAAATGTTCTTTGAAAAAACGAGGACTCCATGTTCTATATTCTGCTAAATAAATGCATTAGATGCCTGGCATAAGAAGTGAAGGCTCAGTTACACATGTTAAAATGTTTCATTGTTTCATAATATGGTTGAATAGCTCATCACGAACCTTTTTAATTACTACGCTGAAGATCTTGAAATGTGTTTTATGTCTACTTTGCGAGTCCTTTCTTCTTCCCTTTTGTAACAGAGTTTCATGCTGTGATGTCTATTATGATGACTGTCTTTCAAACCTCCCTAAAACAAACGTGTATTAAGGCACACATTTGGGATAGGCCTTGTGCAGTAGCGAAACGCAACACAATCAAAATCTTTTGCAATTACATGCGACAATATTGTAATTACTGACAATTAAATCGGCTCCATTCCCACTCCTCTCCCTCTTGGCAACAATTAGAAAAATATATGTCAGCTGTGTTTTTTTGCCAATCATTTCACTTAAGACGTAGGCCTCTGAGGCAACACAGCTGGAGGTTTATTTTTAAAGCAATGAGAATGCAATTCTTCCTTCCGCGTAAGTTGTAGTTAACTTGCGCAGAGCACAGAAAGTTTAAGTGACAGAATTAACCCACTGTGCCGATACTGCTGAGGCAAGTTTGTGCCTGGAGAGAGAGTGATGATCACTCAGGAGAAAGGTATGAAATGTCCTGCGGGAATTGCAGGATACGCGTAAAAAAATGGCTTGCTGAATTTGAGCCGCACAACTGAGACTCTACCGTATTGTGTGTCCCTTCACAATAAAAATGCACTGTGAAGCTGATGACTGTCAAACATATTTCTGTATTATTTTTCAGATAACCATGTGAAACGCATCAAGTAAACTCATAGTATGTTGTGGGTGAGAGCATACTGTAGATGCACATGGAGTAAAGTAAATGCATGAGGCTTATTTGTTGTCAGCTCTTGCGGGAGGACCTGTTTGGAGAAGCTGCCAGCGTTCAGAAGCCAGTCTGTCAGGACACCTCTCCCTGGGCCAGGCTCCCTCCCTCCTGTCCAGGTCTCTGTTTGGACAGTCAGCGCGCTGATGGAGCCGTGAGAAGCATGGACTTGTCTCGCCATCATTAATCCTGCCTGTTTACCCCTTCTTCTCTCTCAAGCAGTAACTCTCGCTGTCTTGCTCTTTATCTCTGTCTAACTCGCACTAACACACACCAACACACACACACACACACACACACACACACACACACACACAGACACACATACTTTCTCTGTGTCTGTCTGACTCACTTACTTACTCTCTCTCTTCCCCTGTCCTTCAGTTCCCTTTATTGCCCAATTCTCTCTCTCTCTCTCTCCTCTGCCTTTCCAAGTCACTAACGTGTTGACAGCCGTTTGTTAATAGGTATCAGTTTGCAGTGAGCTGGATGAGAGTGTATGAGGTAATCACCATCACTGGAGGCCACCGTGGCAGAGGAGAGCTCTCTCTCGCCTCCACCACCACCTCCCTCGCTATGCAGGCAGGCACTTGCCATTGAGTGGCTGTCAGGCAGAAAGGGTGTGGGATATGGGATCGGGCTTCCTGGGTCACGCTCATTTCTCTCCCCCCCCCACCCCAAAAAAAAGAAAGAAAGAAAGAAAAAATAAGCCAGCCAAAGCTAAAACCTTAAGTGGCATTTTAGCTGCTACCTGCGCTGCCAGACAAGCTTCAGTCTCTCTCTCTCTCTCTCTCTCTCTCAGGCCTGCATGCCTAACGAGCAGACCACCGGAGCAGCCGTCAAACCCATCCGCTTGCTCGGCCTCCACCGCAAACTGCCTGTTACTGTTCCCATTAAATCCAACGAAACATCAAATTAACACTTCAACTCACAGTTAAACTAATGTAATGAACATGCAAACGCGTTGATTAGATGCATGCCAGGGAAAGGGGTGTAAGGGTATGGTGTGTGTGTGTGTGTGTGATGAAGTAAAGCTAGTGATGAAGTAAACAGCTGACATTTCTTGCATGGACTACTTGGCGTGCGTTCTTGTTTAGAGGTGCTAAACACTTCCATATGATCAAGATGGTCCAAACTCTAATCTCGATGTTAGTTTCCATAAGCATCCCTTTAGGTTGTGTTAAACCCAGCAGAGGCATATCTACATGACGGAATGCATGAAAAAAGCTCCTCATGTTCCTCTACCTGGTATGCATTGAAGACAGATGACTAATTATGTGACAAGCGTGACAGCAGTCATTGCCCCCTTTACAGCACATAAGGGGGAGACAGCTCGGCACGGCACTGGATCCTCCTCAAGCATGTGCTGTTCGGCAGCTTCCCGCTGCTTCTCAGCGGATTGATGGCCGCTGTGGAGATGGATCTCAATCCCAAGCTGGCCCATATCGCCGTCAGGAACCGCAGAGGAACGCTACATCTGACTGGGTGTGTGTGTGTGGGGAGTAGGGGGGGGGGGGGGGTATAGGGGGGTGGGCGTGGGGCGGTGGGGCAGTTGAGTAAGTTGTCGCGCGCCACAATGGGAGCCACTCTGTCATCGTTGGCTCTTTTGGGGCAGTGACGGATGTGCTGTTGAATGGGTATTGGATTTGGTTAAACATGGTGAGTGAAAGATTTACAGCCGCTGGTCAGCGGAGTTTACAGAGGTCCTGCGCCGCTTCAGTGGGTTGTTTTGTGCTGGATGCTGTGTAATGTTAATGCTCAGGAAAAGCGCTGAGCTGGTAATTGGCCCTGAGAACCCCAGGCAAAGGGTGACTTTGAAGCGAGAAAAGGCCATTTATTAGGGTGACATTTTGGACTTTTTCATGAGGGGCTGGGGGTATTTGGTGTCATGCTATAAATTGATATTCATCTGCCTGCAATATGTTGGCTCCAATGTGGTATATTTGTGCATTCAGGCCAGGGATTCAGTCCAATGTGCACCTAAGCCTGAAACTTTCTCTGTGTTGTTGTTGCGGGCCAAAATTGAACTTTAAAGTATAAACACTCTTGCTTTTCTTTCTGTGGTCAACATCTGTCATTAAGGTAGAGATGGCATTTTTGCACACAGCGAACAGATATAAACCAAAGCACGGCGATGAGTAAACTCTTAATAAGAAGGGAGGAATGAAAAGGAAAAAAATACACTATTGTTTTTTATTTTTATTTTCAAAACAGAAGGCACTGAACTCTTCTGTTTGTTGTGAGGAAAAAAAATGATAGAAGAAAAAATCCATTGGCCTCTTTTTGCTTTGAAGAAGGGGATATGTACTGTGTTCATGTTTCTGCAAAAGCACCATCCCACAGCGGTTATTTTTCCCTTTTTTGATTTGTTTTTCAAATGACAATTATTCTGCATTAAGGCAAGTTCTTGCCAGGGTTCAACAAGCAAAGCCCTCCTAGTTCATGCCATGTTATCCGGAAACAAAACTAATTAGCAATCAAAATCTCAAGTTGCTCTCAAAGGTTATCTCCCCAAACAAAAACAAAAAAGAAGAAGAAAAAAAACACTACATACGAAGAACTAAGAGATGTGTAGATACCAACTGGTTTCTGCAAAAAAAAGTCATGGGCTCTCATAACCTAGACCTGCAGTCTTTTGAGGAATACCCCTAAGTTCACCGCAACAAATGCACTCCATCACTTGGGGAGTTGCTATACTTCTCAGTTGGCCAATTACTGGTTTGAAAGCCTGGGGCATAGTGAAAACTTTGACACTTGGAAATAAAGACCAATCTGAGCGGGAAACGTTGCGCCTATTAAAGTCTTTATAATTCCGTAAATCGCAAGTGATTTGTTTTGGCCCGTGGCTCGGTCGGATGCATCCGTGCTGCTATTCCAGGAGTCAGAGAGGTCGCCAGCGATTGAGGAAAGCTGGTTTATTTTTTACGACTGAGTCTGAAAGAAATGCTAGGTCTCTTTTTTTTCATCTGGGGTTGCAGGGAACAGTCAAAGGTCTCTTCTGTGTCATAATTGCCTGAAGTGAGTGAGCAAAGGCCCTGGACTGCTGTTGGTGGTGGGAGCCTTTCATCGTGGCGTCGGAGTCAGCGCTTCCTTTTACGAGATCACTCCCCACTGGGACGAGCGCTTTGTGTTGTTTATGTAATAAAGTTCTTTGAACGATACAGAAACTGTTTCTTTTTTTTTTCTTTGTAACAAATACACACATGTGTTTTGGCGTTCGTATCGATTAATAGGATGCACTGTTTGAATATCTGTGGATGCTCAGATGCTCGTCTGCATCAAGAAGTAATGGCACAAGGCCTTGATTTTTTTTGTGGACTGAAACATATTTTCTGAAACACCTGATAGCAGTATATCTGAATTAATTAAATTTTTCACTTACAGGTGCTCAATTACTTATTTCAACACAGTGAAAGCCCAAAAGTACCCGGAGAAGGGTCACGCAATTATGAATTAAAATCACTCCAATTAAACATTACCATGTTAACTTTTGGAGTGCACACTCTCGGCTTTCAACTCCACATAATATAATTAGAAATCCAAAAACCCCTTTAAAAGCAGCCGGATGAGCACTGGGCATGGACGCCTGCTCTCTGGCAGCGGCGCTCTGGGTTAAGGATGGCCACTCATGTCCCAGTGGCTACATCCCACTGGAGTGCTGATAGGCCCTCTCCCGGGGACACAAGGGCCCGGAGTGAGTGGGCTCACTCTGATACGCCAGGGCTCTAATCACTGGTGCACGTGCCCCCCCGCACACACCCCCCCACCAAGTGCCCAGCTGATGGACCACATGGGTCGCTCACAGGATGTCCCACCCATAAATCAGCGTAGAGGGGTGACAGCGCACAAAATGGGCGAATTGTCCTTGGGATCCCGGCGGCTGTTTGGCCATCCTTGCATCCCCCTGAAACTAAACACCCTCTTTTTTTATTATTTGGGGGAGAGTCAAACATATGCCCCACCAACCTCCCTTTTACCCCCCCATCCCCTTTCCTCCTCCCCCAATCTGTCCCTTCTGCGCCACCCCCCCACGCCAACCAAGCCCTAGCTATGAACTGTTCCCAGAGTCAGTTACCAGCGTAATTGAAAGTGCTTTGTCATCGCTTTCAGGCCAACACTGATGGATGTGAAGTTGAATGAGGCTTAGGTTTTAGTTATATGGGGGTTTGGCGGGAGGGGAAGGCGGGATGAGATTTATCACCAGTGGCTACGGAGGCCACCAGAGGCCATTTTAAGCACAACCTCCTTCTACCTCGCCGTGATCTGTTAATTATTACTTATTTAACCTGCACAGCTGAAATCAGTGGGCTCGGTCTTGACTGGGGGCCACGGAGCGGCGAGCCGGTCCATCTGAGACCCTTTACCAAGCAGGCAATTAAAAAGAGAAATGGGAGATGTTTTTTCTCTGTGCTACTCAGCGCCCACCCCATCATGGGGGAAAATAAGTATGTGCAATAATTACAGGACAGTGGGAAAGATGGGGAGGAGAAGGAGACGAGAGGTTACTCTCAGGCAGCCAAGTGTTTACACAGCCGAGCTTGAAATAAATATCAGCTCGAGGTGGCAGATTTCACTCATCCCTCGCAAGCTTTACTGGCATTGCGAGGAATTGTGGCTTCGCCCGAAACACGCGACGTTATAAAAAAAAAAAAAAAAAAAATCGATTTAAGGAGACAGACTTACTTATTGAACCGACCAGAATTGGCGAGCATCCCTCGCGGGTTGTTTCACCTACGAGTGAGTGAGCTCGCAACATTTGGCTCTTCCACTGTGCAAACACAGCCTCTGGCATCCACCACTGCCTCTGCTGCTCACAACAAACTCTCAAAGTATCTAGAGAGATCCTTGACAGCTGAGTGCACAGTAGCTAAGCCTAGTACCTCTAGCCAGAGCTCAACTAGCCTTTCGCTCTCAAGCCTGCCTTGGACATTATCAGAGAGGAAGAATTCCGGGAGTTTGGTGGTTTAGTTTATTTATTTATTTGTTTATCTGTTTGTTTGTTTTGTTGTTTGTTTATTGACCATTCTGGATTTGTGAGGGCAGACGTTTAATTAAAGTTTAAATCACACTGCGATGATGATGGCTGAGGTCCAGATCTGTAAAATGCTATCGCGCCATTAATTAAATGTTCAGGAAAGATTCTGAAGTTATTCAGCCAAAATACAAACATGTGTGTAAACATCATATAGTCATTACAGGCAGCGAACTCTCCTCTTCTGAACAGTGCGGCACACATTGAAACACAGATGTTTCAAAACATGAAACAAACATAAACAAAAAAAAGAAAAGAAAATAAAAGTAAAATACTCAATATTTACTGTAACTCTCTCTCTCTCTCTCTCCCTCCATCCCTCTCTCTCTCAGCCAATGCAACTGTTTGAAAAAAAAAAAAAAACAAAAAAAAAAACCTCAGTGGAAAACCCAGAATGCAAAGCGCAGGTGGAAGTCAGCGAGTTCTCCCTCTCCAGCTCTCCCTCCTTATTAGTGCACGCCCCCAGCTCGCTGGTCCTGGCGCGGGGCCAGCCCGGCTCGGATCGCGGGGCCTCCTTTGTGGTGCGCGGCGTACACTAGCTAGCGTAGCGCTGCGCTGCGCTGCCCGAGTCCACGGCGCTGCCTCTGCACCCGGGTTGCTGTCCTAGAGCCATGTTGGAAAAGACTGGAGAGCGCTTTGGATGGGGGAGCGAGGAGGTGGGTGCGTACGAAGGAGGGGAGGTGACCCCGGCGTGTGATGTGCGTGCCGAGGGGTCGCGGTGCCGGGGCGAGGCAAGGCGGGAGTATAAATAAAGCCCAGTGCCTAGCTCCTCACGCGGATGGATGGGTAGCTGGCTGGATGGATGGATAGATGGATGGATGGATGGGTGGATGGGTGGATGGGTGGATGGGGGGGGGGGGGGGCGGAGGTGGATGCCAGTGCTCACAGCACTGAGGAGCAAGGGAAGCTGCCCTTGCTTGATCTCATCCCTGGCTTAAGGCTGCCAAGACAGTAAATACGAGGCAAGAGCGCAAAAATAAAGAAAAACAAGAACAGCCAAACTGTGCTGAAGTGAGGCAATGAAACTGTGTCAGTATCTCTAAAACACTCACTGGTCCTGTTTTGTGTGCTTGTGTTTTAACACACAAGCACACAAGCAGCTGAGGACTGACTTTTGCTGAAAATGTGAACCCCGAAACCCTCTTTTGCATGAAGTGTGTTTGTGGCTTTTGGGCCGTCTCAGTCTGGTGTGTGTGTGTGGGGGGGGGGGCAGTGGACAGACCGCCTGTCTCTAAGGCATACTCTACAGGGGAACACATGGGAGGTCGGGGGTACATAGCATGAGAAATTCACACGGAATTTTAAAAGCAAAAAGCTTTTTAGTCGATACACCTTGGCAGAGTTGTTTGTGTGAAAGCTTGAAAGTGTGTGTGTGTGTGTGTGTGTGTATGTGTGTGTGTGTGTGTGTGTGTGTGTGTGTGTGTGTGCACACGTGTGTGTGGATGTGTGTGAGCGGCTTACTGAATGGCCATGCGTGCCTCTGTTGCTCTGTCTCCCACGGTGGACAGCACCAGACAAAGGAGCGGGACCCTGCCACAGGCACGGACACCTGGTCTGGGAGAAAGGGAACGAGCTGATGGCACGGACGCACACAAAAGGACCTCGGCCAGAAACAGGAAGGAGAACTTCCAGGGTAAACACGGCTCACCTGCTCCCGTTAGGCACCTGTGAAACCCAACACGGCTTCGTTTCACACCACTGTCCTCCTATTGGATCTCGCCGGAGGCCAACTGGACCCTGTGGAGAGTGGACAGACGCACTGTTTACTTAAACACACACCGGTCAGCGTCCGTTGAGAAAGCATGAACCACACACCAGAGACTCTTGAGACATGAAATGATCAAAAACAGAGAACATCTATAAGTTATGATTAGGCTAAATCTAAACAAAAAGAAACTTTTCTCTTTGTTTGCCTAGACTCTTATGAAATAATCAATAACAGAGAACAAATCTACAAGTTATGATTAGGCTGAATCTAAACAAAAAGAAACTTTTCTCTTTGTTTGCCTGTCTATCTCACATAATAAACCCAGGTGTGAAGACATCCCTAAGAAGTAATCAATAAAGTCGCACATTGCCTATGGGAAAATTAGCATAGTAAATGAATATTAACTTGCAGATGGATGGGTATAGGGCACTGCGTCGGCTCCTAACTAACAATTGATTAACTTGTAAATTCCCATCGCCCAGCTGTTGTTCAGCCTGTTTACCATAAACACAAGGGTGGGTGGGGGCTGCGAGGATCCAGATGCTTTGGGTGCAGAGGAAAGGCAATCTGTCATTGTTGTGAACTAACACTGATGGATGCTACTTTGAATGGGTATTGGTTTTAGTTAAACATGACAGAGTGAGGGATGACACGTCACTGGTCACAAAGGTTCTAAGGTCCGGCAACTCCTCCATGGCTGTTTTTTTATATGTGATGGAGGGAGGGGGCTTGTCTGTGTAGCAGCTGCTAATTAAGAAAAGCTTTTTTCCCCCTTGTTCCTACTGTTTGTGGATACTACACAGGAACTGAGGCTTAACTTCTCCCAGCGCGTGTGATACCATTAATCACATCCAAATCTTTTGAGGGGTCCCCCTCTGGTCAGTCAAGATATGGCTTCTGCCAGACTCTGTCTCTGGCTTAAAACACAGCACTTCCATAAGAATGCATTGCTCTGATAACACTTCTATGCATCTCCACAGAACAGCAACGCTCGGCCAGAGTGACCCGGTTTGCCACTGGATCAATAATTAGGCTACTTTCCATTACATAAATATCCATGCCATTCTTGACTATTGCCAGTTTAGCTTACTGACTTTTTGAAAGATATGCCTACACATAGGTTTTGCTATTATCACGCCAGTTTATATACGGTTTATACATTTCCATTACATCTTCCAGTTTGCATGAAATACGCATTTGAAAGAGCAAAAGGGTATTTCAAGGGTATGTCTATTTGAAGACATGCTTTGTCAATATGTGTGTGTGTGCGCATCTGTGTGAATGCGTGGGCGAGTGTGTGAACAGGGAGATCCGGAAAAGAGAGAGTCGCCCTGGTCTCTAAACGGGCCTGAACGAGACGTGGCACAGTGAATGGTCCACTGCACTCTGACTTGCACTGACCCCCAGTTCCTTGGGGGTGGGGTGGGGTGGTGTGGGGTGGCTGTGGCTGTGGTGGCTGTGGTAGTGGTGGCTGGGGGAGTGGTGGTGGGTTTGTGAGGCTACGCTGAGAGAAACACCCTCCGTCCAGCTGCACAACATCATGCTCGCCATGGGGGTTGCCACTAGAGACCTGGTGGATGGGGGGGGGGGGGGGGGGGGTGACCAATCCCTGCCCCTCGCCGGGGCGCCCCCCCCGGCCAGCCCCCAGGTGAGCTGTGGTGGGCCAAACACAGGGATGAAATCGGGGAGAGGGTCTCAGTGGGCTCGTATAAACAACACTTCTGCAGAACTCATCTTTCCCTCGCTGCGTCTCGCGGTCCACCCCAGACCCGGGCTGCCAAATCTCGTTAATGTCTCATCTCTGCTCCTTAAGAGCATCAGGAGTCGGCAGAAAGGTGCACGTAAAAGGATTTGCTGAAGCGAGAGGGAGAGCTTGGGTGTGTACATTTGTTTGATTGTTTTAACATGTTGGGGGATTTTTTTTTTTTGGTTGTTTTGGTTAACGAAATGTAGGTGTGTGTCTGCTTGCTCTGTTGTGGCACAGAAGCTGATTTCCCACATGTACTGTAGTAACAAACATGACCTTTATTCCACATCTAAATATATCCACAGGTTGAAATTATAAGAAAATTACCTTTTGTTTTTTTAGTAAGATGAGAATTACAGTACAACATCATTTAAATTTTCAAACAGTTACTGTGTAAAATTTGATTCCTGTCTGTGACTGCAGTTAACTTCATGCAATAATATACAGCAGACAGACTGATCAGAAAACAACATGCTCTGAGATCATTCCTTACTACAAGAACAAATACATGGTTTTGTATGTAAATCATGCGTCCACTGTTCGTACGTGCATACAGGTCAGTGGGAAGGTTATTGGAAAAAGGTCGGTTAAATGTTAATTCATGTTAATATACCAATTATACGGTTTTGCTTGGGCCAAAAACACTAGATAACTGCCCAAGGATGCCTTGTAAACCACATTTTGGAGATTGAAATAGATTAATTGGACAGCTCAATTCTTTACTCTTCCTATTCTTACACACAGTAAACCACATTTGACCATCATCAACATATAAACCCCAGCAAAAGTTGACCATGATCAACCCCAGCAAGAGTATCAGTTTAAAAAAAAAATCTCCTAGACATATCCTAAGAAAATAATATGATTCACTCGATATTTTCATAAACATTCATGTTTGCTACCAAAACAGTGGTGAGGGGACCCGAGGCCAAAGCCTGCTAGAGTCTCCTGTTTTACGAGCCCCTGGAAAAAGGAGGTGCTCTGTGGAAAACGCTGTGGTGCAGTCGGACGTTAAGATTACAGTGTGGAGATGATGGGCCCGCTGCCAGTGCACTCTGTTGTGCTGGAGCACTGGGAGGTCCCCTGTGTCTGCCTCTGGCCCCTGTGTGTGTGTGTGTGTGTGTGTATGTGTGTGTGTGTGTGTGTGTCTTGTGTGTGCGTACACGCCAGGGGAGAGGGAGAGGGTAGTACGGTACATGGCGCGAGACCAGACTGAGGCAGGATGTCGGACGTGCAGCTTTGAAGGTTCACACAGCTGCAGAGACAAAGAGAGAGAGAGAGAGAGAGAGAGAGAGAGAGAGAGAGAGAGAGAGAGAGAGAGAGAGAGAGAGAGAGAGAGAGAGGCCTCAGAAGACGGCCCATGTGTTCAGACCGCTCGGCAACGTCAGGCACCGGCCACAGCCAACTGTCTGTAGCAGGTAGAAAGAGAGAGGGGGAGACCAGGGTTCACTGCCTTGTCTGGGGAAGAGGAAAAGACCAAAAGGAAAAAATAAAAGAGAGAGAGAAGAGAGAGAGAGAGAGATGTAGGAAGCGAGAGGAAAAAAGAGATGATGAAGAACAAGTGAAGGTTTTTCAGGCGGGCAGCAGCCCCTCAGACAGAAAGACTCTGGAGGAAACAGCAGAAAGCCATTAACTAACCACAGCATAATGGTGATCTATTTGCAGGAATGAGCTAAAGCCGGCTAATGAACTAGCCTTAACGCTTTTCTCTGCCTGCCTCACCCCCCCCCCCGCCCCTCGCTTTTTTCCCCTTCCTCGAGACGAAACGCACCACTGGGAGAGCCGGGGCTCGTACAAAACAGCATGACAGATCAATGCCTGATTCCCAAATCAAGGGAAAAGGTTATTCTCCGTCTCCCTGGGACGCCACACTTCACTCCCTCCAATATCTGCAGCCCTCCCCTTCCTATTTAAAAGCAAACAACTCTTTCTCTACGCCGCCCCACCTCCACCACCACCACCACCACCACCACGGACCTCTTGACACACACACACAGACACACATAAAGACACACACAAACATACACAAAGACGCACACACACTCCACCCTCAGCCCCCCCCACCCCGGCCCCTCCACCACCACCACCACCACTCCTAATTAAGAGTGAGGCGTTGGGTCTTTTTTGTCTTTCCCCGTTATGCTTGCAATGTTAGTGTGTGAAGTGTGAAAACAGATCTGATGGGCTAGCGCCCTCGGCCCTCCCCCCCCCCACGCCTCCACCCCCCCACGCGAGCTCCTGCAGGTATCACCCCCTTGTGATTGACAGCCGACAGGTCAGGCCGCCCATCTCTCTGGCCCCGCTGGAGGGTGGGCGTTAAAGAGATTTGGAATGCCTGGGACCCTGATTGCTTTATTGCTTGCCTGTCAGAGCTATTGTACAGCTTTGTATTATTAGGGGCTTGCCATCCCTTTGCCGTCTGGAAGGCGTCGCGTTTCGCTTCTCTCTCTCTCTGTCTGTCTGTCTGTCTCTCGCGCTCCCTCTTTCTTTAATAAAGGACACACGCACTCACACACACACTATTGAAATCTCTTCACTCCTTCTCAATGGCCAAAAGACAAGAGAGAGAAATTATGAAGAAAGCTCAGCATTGAGGCGTTGTGTTGTTCTGTCAGGCTGTGATGCAAAAGTGCCCCCCCCTCTTGGGAAAAAAGATTTGACAGCATGGGCATGGCAAACTGAGACTGACAATGTTCAGATGTCATCGTACGACATGGCAGGTATTGACACTTGAGCTCATTAACGCAGTGTTGTATTGAGCAGTATCACATTCCAAAGTTGTCTGGTCATTTGATTTATGAAGTCAAGACAGCATGAAATCACCGTATGAAATCTTGTACTTTGTACTTTTCAATAGCTGTTTGTTAACGTAGCATAGCCACTCAACTACTACTGTAGTCTCACAAAAACGACACAATTTCGCTTTATACTCTTAAGAATCTTCGCAATATGTAGCCTACATGTTCAATGTGGGCCATAAAAATGATACATTGTTTCCCTGCCAGTTAACGATCTCTGTCTGAGCAGATCCATGCTTGCTGGTTGACTGTGCGTGAGCAACACTCCGGCTGTACACACCTGGCTGTTGTAAGCGCACACAAGCATCCATTATCATGTGCACTGAACGATGCGCTCCACTCTGCTTGCCATTACTGACTATACTCTTTTAGAGGACACAGCTTAGGGTTCGCTCTTTCTTGTGTCTTTTTTTTTCCAAGGGATTTGACATAGTCTGTAATTATGACAGGTGCAGGGGAAAAGGGGCCATTTTTCTCGCAAAATGCAATTTTGCTAATTAATATGCTACGCCACGGCCCCCACGTTCTTAACCATGTGGTATCAAAAAAAAAAAAGTCTAAATTACAGATACTGCTAAGGCCGGGTTATGTTAATTGATTTCTCTTCCTATCCTTCTGCCGGCCGTCTTATTGTCTTTTTTTTTTTTTTTGTCGGTGAGAACTGTAATGCAATAGGCTGCATAATATTGCGGTGGACGTGCTGATCCGGACAGGCTTTGTCTGGCCCGGGACACAGGGAGGGCGGGCGTGAATGCGGCCGGCCCTCACACGGCCTCCAAATAATCTTAGCCAGTGGTCTCCGCCGGCACACACAAAGAGCTCTTTTTTTTCTTTGTTCCTCTGTGTTAACAATACAGGTACAGTCCATGCTGCTCTCTTTCTCAACAGACAAGGGGGATGTGGGGGCATGTAGAGGGGGTTTGATGGTGGTGTGTGTGTGTGTGGGGGGGGGGGGTGTGTTTAGGGACGAGGGGTTTGGTTTGGTGTGTATGTGTGTGTGGGGGGGCGGGGGGGTATTTTTTTTCTTTGGCGTAATTCCCCAGGCTTGCCTGACAGACTGACAGGTTGCTGGAGGTCAGGAGACTGGTGGCTCGCTCTGTCCCTGGAGCGGGGGCGATAGTCCGGCCACGTCTCCGGCGCTCCCGGCTGCTCCGGGGGTCTCGGTGGAAAGCCGCGCCGGTGGCGAGGACATGTAGCGGTCTCCGTGGAGACGGGGCCTGGCGGGTGGGGGCGTGTCTGAGGCTCGCACCTTTCTGGTCAGCGCCTCCAACGACGCCGCTCCGCAGGGACACGCTCGGCCCTCCCGCACTTGGGAATCGCTTGTTTCTGTTTTTTTTGTCTTCTTTTTCATCTTTCTGTCATTCTACTCCCCCCCCCCTCATGTCCTACTGCCACCCCCACACACTGCCATAAACCCCCCCCCCGCCCCCCGCCCACTTTACCCCCCTGTCCCTCTTAAAAAAGAGACGTCTTTTT
>NC_085003.1:11555837-11573337 GCF_963854185.1 Sardina pilchardus | reverse complement strand
TGTGTGTGTGTGAGAGAGAGAGAGAGAAAGAGAGCGAGAGAGAGAGAGAGTGTGAGTATGTGTGTGCATGTATTTGGCCTTGTATTCCTAAGAATATTTGGAGTTTTAATTGAGAAAAAGCTACATGCTTGGAGATAGCAATACAATAACTAACAAATGTTGGTATTGGACTACATTCCACAAGGCCATAACTTGAATTAAGGGATCAAATTCATGTTGCAGTTTACCTTATTAAGATATTTCTCCCTGTCAGGAATGACACTGTGTTTACACTCGTCAAAAGAAACAGATGAAATACAAAGCTCTAGCATGTTTTTACCACCTGAGCTGAGGCAATTTACAGTGAATCTCCGCTCACAATGAGTTTGTTATTTTATGTTCTCATAAGTGTTCCACTGAACAAGTACAACCAATTACAGTTGGAAGCTGGTCATGCCCACGAAATGAAAAGTTTTGAAATGTTGTTCAACAAAATCCTCCAACTCTTCAATAGCTCTCAATAGCTTTAGTAACGAGGGCCCCTGAGTGTTTGGTGCCTGTTCGTAAGAGTTCACGTGGAGTGCCGCATCCTTGTCAGGCACATTCATCTGAAGGACTATTTTTCCAGGCTAGGACTGGCCTTTGACAGGTTTTGTCATCTTTCTCACACCCTCAAGGATCTTTTTTCTTTCTCGTTTTCTTTTTTTTTTGTCCTTCTTCATCATTATTTCCAATTCTCCACGCTCGCTCCGTCTCTCCCCAACGAGACCGGGCCACCAAACAAACCTAAGTTAAGCACTATCTAAATAAGCTACTCGGGGAATTGCTTTTAATAAGAACTTGTGTGTGCGCAGCCTGCCCCTCCACTCAAAGGTGTTGACCGGCGAGGACAAGTAGATGTCAATAGATCAGGTCTCTTGGCCTCTCTCAGACCTCGCGAAGCTCAAGCTTCGCTCCGTGGCCCTTAATAAGACGGCACAGATGCTCTCCTTGTCTGCGGAGCGACCCCCTTGTCTTATTGTAGTCTGCCCTCCTCGCCCTCTCCCGTGCGTGGAGCCGGCCCAGGAGCAAGAGGTGGCACCGGGAGGCTCTCATTAGGACGGTCGCCACGCAAAAGCCGGGGTCAAGGTACATAAAGGTGGCCGGTCCTCGGGAGCATGCCACTAAGACGATCCGGGGGGCTCCGACGCAACCTCTGGGCCACCCTCCCAGACCTCTGGCCCACCCCCACACGACCTCCTAGAGGCACCATTATTTGATGAAGCAGCGCCTGATAATTATTTTGCATGGACAGAGAGCGGGGGTAGGGTTGGGGGGGGGGGGGGGGGGGTATTAGGGGCTGCAATGGTTGTGGGGGGGTTCACGATGTGAAAGGCAGTGTCACCGTCAGGGAAAGGAAAGCAGTGGAGGACAGGAGAAAAAAAAAAGAAAAAATCTGCGAGATGAAGAAGAAGGAGAAGAAGTAGAAGAAGAAGGAGGAGGAGGAGGAGGAGGAGGAGGGAAAAAAGATCAAAAGCAGGCCTTTCTCTTTTCATGGCTCACAAGGCTCTAAAGAGGATAAGGAACAATCGGGCCCTGGGTCTCCTGTCCTCTCTGGCAATTAGACTCAGCTGATGAAGTGAAAGAGGTGAATGGCAGGGTTCAAGGCCTTCTCTAGGATTCACACAACAGGGTGTGTTCCCCCCTCTCCTCCCCGCCTCTCCTCTCCTCTCCTCCCGCCTTTATCTCCCTCTCTCCTCCGAATGGGCACAAATGCAGTTGAAATATTTCCAAATGAAGACAATGTGCGCTAAGGTGCCAAATCTTAATCACCAGGGCTGATGAGATAGGGGAGGTGGGGTATGGGGGTGTCTGGAGTGAGGGTGTGCGTGCGTGTCTCTCTCTCTCTCTGTGTGTGTGTGTGTGTGTGTGTGAAAGAGAGAGTGTGTGTTTGTGTGTGTGTGTGTGTGAGAGAGAGAGAGAGTGTGTGTGTGTGTGTGTGTGTGAGAGAGTGTGTGTGTCTGTAGGGAGGGGCACACTCAGGAGAACAAACAGACAGACAGACATTCAATCACAAGCATCTTTGCACCTTATCACCCACCCCCCTCCCAAAAAAAGAGAGGATTTAGACTGAGACGAAATCCTCTTTGTGGCATATCACTGTTATACACCCATCAATAGGCAACAAATCTGAGAAGAAAAATAATGACAAAACTGGAATAGTGTTGGTTTAAATTAACTGTAGATAAAATGGTGAAAGTCAAAGCAATTACCACTCAGGACCACACACAAGAATTACCTCACACAGGAAAAAAATAATGCCCTTCTCTGAAACCAGATGAAAGAAGTCACACATATCTGTATGGATTTCATCAGATAACTTCTGCCATCTAGAACATTTTAAAGTGCCATATAAAAAACTATCAATGAAACAATCATTTGTGGTGTTTATAATTTATACTCCACCATTTTTATAATTTAAATAAAGAGGAGGATTTAATATTGTCATATGCTTAGATTTTTCTCCTGTACTGAGGACCATTTGGTCTATTTTATTCCACATAACCCAAACTCAATTTAGCATGAAGTCATTTTTTATAGTCCGATTTCCTCAGCCATTGCTAATACAGTATATGGCAGTAAATGGCTTCAGGTCCGCCTCTTGCCATGCCACAACACCACACTAAAACCTTAAGATGCTTAGTGATATTCTCTAAGCTGGCCGACTGATAATGTGTTTAAAGAAGCGATTCAGCTTTTCCAAACTTTGAGGGTTCAAAGTCCCAGAGGCGTGGGGGTCAGAATGCCAATGAGCTAAAAAAAGAGTAGCCAAACTGGGCTCTGGGGGGGTCTAAAACTTAGGCTCCTGAATCTCTTTGATCTAAACAGAGCTTCCACCACAATAATGCCAAGCGTTACGACTTGGCTCTCCAAACTGTGCAGTTTTGGCATGTGAAACGCTAAGCCGAAGGTTTAATGTGGAATTGTCAATATTATTTACATGTGGCTATGCCCTCAATGGCTCTGTCTGATCTTACTGACAGCATACTTTTATTTACAAGATTCCAAAAGTAGTATGCCAATGGTCCAGCACTAAACAAAAAGGCTATTCACTTTCTCCCCCCTCCACACACCCTGTCTGTTAGAACTCTGTACTTTACGCTCACATTTTACACCAGAGTGTGTTTTATGCTCCAACTAGTAGGTGCTCGATAGACGCCATTCTGTTGAAGAACTTATAGACCACACCAGCACACATCCATATGTCACTGTGGTGATTCACATGGATGATTTCAGACACCATCAGAGTCGGGTCTGAAACTCACACACACACACACACACACACACACACACACACACACACACACACACACACACACACACACACACACACACACACACACACACACACACACACACACACACACACACACACACACACACACACACACACACACACACACACACACACAGCTTATATGCTTCATTGCTTTGTGCTTCTCTCCAGCACTGAGCCAGACCAACAGGAGATGAAGCGGGGGCAGAGATCTGTTACAAAGATGGAGAGAATAAACCTGTTCAGTGGGGTGATTGTTTTTCTGCTTTCTCTCTCTCTCTCTCCCTCTCTCTCGATTCATGCTGAGGGTTGAGTCTATCAAAGCGCTTCCACAGAAGTCATGAATGATCTGGCTGACACTAGTTTAATATAATTCAGCCACTAACTTTTACAACAAATGCTCTGATTAGATTTTACATAGACTAGATTTGGATGAGAAAAAAAAAAGTTAGCCATGGAGTTTGAAATGCACTGGCAACAGTTAAATCTTAATGACAGCAATTCTGATGAACAGCAGTGTCCATGTTATTTCATGCCAGTCTGACTTACCATCAAGTTATACTAAGTCAAGAGATGAGAAAAAAGAACAACTAGATAACAGGTTTTATTTTTTAAGTACATTATCTCTCAGTGCTATGGAAATGTATCAGAAATGCTGTAGATTATAAAAACTAGACAATAAGGTGGAATTTGAAACGATCTTACTATCTTAATTATATTTCAAATATTATAAAACACAGTTTTTTTGTAAGTCTGTAATGTGTTAAAGGGGCATATGTACAACTAAATTGCAATGTTTAAAAAACGTTTGTTTTGTTTTGTGAATTATTAATTATTTCTATGAATATGCATGAAATTAAATATCTTATTAAACTTTTTAAACAAACTTTTAAACTGTTTATATATTTTTTCTGGGAATTGTAAGCCCTATAGTGTGCACTAGTCTAGCATACTAGTTAGGTCTTTCATAGCCCTCAATGAGAATATGTTTAGATATATACTCGGTGTGTGTAAAAAGTCCTCTTTGTCAATCACTCCCACGTTACCATTCCCCTTGTGTCTAATCTTATTCTCACTACTAAGGTATAACAATAATAAAGCAATCGGTGAATCATCAGTGTGGCGCTACATTACTGATCCTTTTCACCAGCCCTAATGTAATGAGAGGCAGCACTGGGGATTCAGCAGATAAAGGCCATCTTGTTTTAATTGTTCACATATTTTTTCTCTTCCTGGGTGACATGGCCATTACTTCACCGTCACCACTTATCGGGGAAATCACGGAGGATTAATGGTTTCACTTGTGCTGGTAAAAATGTGTAACTTGTCCCGATTATCAGTGCAGGAAAAAGAATAATGGTTATTTGTCACTGCGTTTGGCACAGGGGATGAGTAATCTAACAAACCACTGAGTTAAGTACATGGTTAACCCTTTAAGGCAAATGCATTTAGGTGAAAACACAGACACTGATCACTCTGCACTGAGCACCATTGTTCCTTCCGTCCTCTATCTATGCTGACGCTAGAGCTAATGGAACACTACAGCCTCACGTAGGTCTTTCTTTCAAAAATGTATTTCAAATAAATGGCATTTTGAGCAATTGTATGGTAAATGTTATGGAATCAAAACAGGTAAACAATTCTTCCTAATTAGTCATTGCAGCTAGATAATGTAGTAATAACAATAGAATATCTCAATCATAAGCTATGTTCAAAGAAAGGTAGAAAGTAAAATTCATTTGATAAACAGTATATTGTGAATGGTCATCATATTGCTAATAAATAATCAAGGAAATTATTTTCAAAAAAAGGCTGTATAGATATTGCTCTAAAGTACATACAGTATACCAACAGCCCCTAACGGAGACTAGACTAATTGCCCAGCCCAAAGTATCTGACTGCTACTGATGCTAACATCCATAATTGGCAGAGGCAGAAACATACTTGCAGCCACTGGTCGATCCTCGGATGCTCAGAGGTGCCCCGAGTCTTTGACATCCTCTCGTGTGTCGAGCGGGAGTCAAGTCGAGGCCACGGACATGCCACGGTCCTCAGCAGCCCCACAGATACCCTTTGTGATGAGTGTCAGGCCTGACAGGGTCAAAAGGTCGCTCACCACAGGTCCTTGCACCAGTGGCTTTGTGTCAAGCACAGTGCCCAGTCACTGCTGGTCAGAGCAGGAAAAAAAAGGAAGACACACTAATTACCGATTCCTTTGGAAACACCTGATAAGACAATAAGTCTAACACCTGGACATAGTTACCTGCTGTAGTTTTCGCACTGAAATGTGTTATTTGACCTGAGGGAGGGACCTCAACTTAGTTAAACTTGCGTGGCAAGATGCCAAATAGCTTAATGTGGGGTCCGAGGGTAACGTGCTCCATTGGTCTCTAACTCAAAGTATTCATCAGAGAACTCATAGCTGATGGTGTTAATCTTTGCCAACTGTGCACTGTTGATTTACATCACCCTTATTAAATATAACAATAAGACATTTATAGTTTCAGGTGAGCCTCCTGCTTTAAGTTTCTCTGATTTCTTCTTATTTGCCTTTCATGATTTACTTCAGACCTCCTCCCAAAAGTAACACATATAAAGCTAAATTCATCTAAAAAAAAAACAAAAAACAAATTTACAGTTGAATTTAATTACAACATATATTAACTCATAGCTACAATGCTCTTTGAAAAGTAGTGCATTCATCCTGAGACTAAAACAATTACTGGAGCAAAAGGAAAAATTCTGACAAAATACAACAGAACATTTGAGTGAACAAACCACCTGGAATATCAATGTATACACTACAGATTTCAGAGTAACAGCCTGGAATCTGCGGACACGTTTCTACTGGTGGGCTTCAGTTCAAAGAGGGCAGATGGAAAACATATCAGACGAATGGCAAGCCTTGCAACAACCCAGGCTTGAGAGCATGAAGCATGAATCCTGCGGCCTCTTTGGCGAGTTAAACGTCAACGTAACATTTCTGCGCACATTCGGTCTCCCTCAAACATATAGGATTTGCCAAGCTGCATCAAACGTGCCCTCATTAAAACTTAGCTTGAAACACACACACACACACACACACACACGCACAGAGAAAGAGAGAGAGAGAGAGAGAGGCAGTCAGAGGGAGAAAGAGCAAATCGTCCTCATTCCCATGTATGAAAAGAACAAAAAGCAAAGGAGGAGGGGGGGAAATCAGAGTATTAGGATTCCTGTCCTATGACATTCTAAATGAGGATTTCATATGGTGGTTCTTATGATAAATGCAACCCCCTGCCACTCCGATCACACCACTCTAGCACGGGCCATTTAACAGATAGGGCGGGCTCTCCAGAGGCCAGCCTCTGTGTTTCCTATGGCCGCCCCGTTTCCCAGGCCAATGTGCCACAGAGAGCACGCCTGCTTCTGCCTCTTTAATCTACAACATTAATTTTTCTTGTCTCCCTCCTTCAAAGTATCTATTAGCCACTCACTGCTATCTGTTTGTGAGGGGCATTTTCACTCTTTTTTTGTCTCCCCATGAATGTTTGATATATTGGCGCGAGAATGATTGTTCCCTCTGCAATGAGGCCAGCCCACAGCCTCGGCAAGACAAATTGCTCCAGAACGTCTAAATGGCAGTCAATGATAACTCATTGTAAGGAGAGTAAGTGACTTCCAATGGAGTGGCTGGGGAGACGGAGAGTAATGGCGGACCATGGGTGAAAAATAGACGTTTGGCTCTCTGTAATTACTCCATTAGGGGGCTCTCTGTTAATCCACCAAACCAAACCACAGCAAGTGTTGTTTTTTTATCTTTTTTTTTTCACACCACTGGGTAAATGACAGAAATGGCTGTAGCAGGACTGAGAGGAGCTGTACCTATGTCCTCATATTACTTTACCACAACAAGGAGGTCTGATGTGTCCACTAATAGCCACATTCACTGTGCTTATGTGCAATGATCGCACCAAGCTTCAAATGTTTGTCAATGCTACAGTGAAACCTGCCCTTTTTGTGGAGTAGAAGATGATGTGGGTTTTACTACCATGGACAATTTCTTTACTTACTTTGTACTGCTAGAATTGCATGAATGAAAGACTAAATTGGTTTATTATCACACACTACTCATGTTGATGCAAGAGTGACATGAGCACAGTCTGCCTTACATACTGTATGTCAACACAAAGAGTGAAAACTGTATTTTCAGGACTAACAAAAAAACTGTAGGAGTCTTATACAGTAGCAGCATATGTTGTACTAGGGACATACTATATAGGGACAAACTATAGTATTCGTATAATACTATAGTATTTTGGGACATACTAGAAGCAGGCTATTGTTTTATAGGAACAATATAGAGGGTAAGGACATTATAGAGGTAATACAGAACATCATATAATTATATACTATTCTATTAAACTACTATATAAATCGTATAGTATATAGGCCTAGTTATTTTTCTTAAAGGAGCCCGGACCAACCCATCCTCCCCTGTTGTCGACAAACATAATGGTAACAATTTTTGACCATTTGGTATCTGCAGTTACAGCCTGTAGCATTCTGAACACACACACAAAAAACAGCAATATGGTCTGAGGAGATGACTTCGACTAAACAATCTGTTTATACGTAGACTTTCAAAAACACAGCTAAGAGCAGTGCCCACAGCTTTGCCACCGAGTCTCATGTCGATTTAGGGGTTATTCTCAAACTGCATCTCCCATCTGCTGGGTGGTTGACCAAGATTCCCTCCTAATGGGTATAAACCTGCCTCTTCTACCCAACGTAGCCTAGTAATAACCTGCTTCCTAAACAGCGCACCACCGGACAGTAGCATACAAAAGCCAGATACAAAGTAGCCTTACTCTAGTAGCCCCAAGAGAGTCCCTCTTTCATCCATATATTTTTGAAAGCAA
The DNA here is from genome assembly GCF_963854185.1 of Sardina pilchardus. Classification (NCBI taxonomy): domain Eukaryota; kingdom Metazoa; phylum Chordata; class Actinopteri; order Clupeiformes; family Clupeidae; genus Sardina; species Sardina pilchardus. Next base: position 11,565,141 of record NC_085003.1, on the reverse strand, counting down.
GCATACAACATGACAATGGTATGGGCTGCTCAATTTACACGTTGCTGTCATCTGTGCAATTGCACAAGTACAGAGAATGCCGTTTCTCCGTGAAGATTAAATAATGTCACACAGGCCTATTTGTTCTCTTTAGAAAGTAGGCTACCTGACATTTAGGCTACTCCATCGTCCCTTTCCGTCACTTGACACTACCCTACTACGATAATAATGGTCCATTTTAAAAATCTAAAATAAGCTAATTTAACACGTCGGTAAACACATGAATGCGACTTTACCATATGTTTCACAATTATTCTTATAGACTCTAAGCAAGAGTTTTAAGAGAAAAAATGAACCTGATGAAAATTATTCTACACCTAGGCTATTGCTCTGGCATAAACCAAAAAATAATATGTCTATAATGCATAGAAACAAAGCCATGGTCCTTTGATCAACCACATTTAACCTGGTTTAATAAAGATTAGATACTGGCCCAATATAAGCTACTGTACATTCATTATTTTTCAGGAACATCACTTGTGTAGGCTACATTGTGTTCAGAATCTAGGTTATTTAGCACACATAGGCTTTCAATGCATGCTGCTGGAATGAGTAAACATTTTAAAAGTATGTTAACTGTAGCCCACTTAACAGACTGCTCCTACCTGCAGTTTGCTTTGAACACTCACTGCGCCGTTAGCTTGCGTCTGGCAAGCATTCACAGCAATAGCCTTCGGAATGGCACTGGGTCTATGATGATGTTCACTACCCAACGCTTCATATTGCTGCCATCAACCATGTAGCGGCCTACAGCGCCTCCCAGTGGTAGAGTGCTATTAATTACTGACAGACAGCTACAGAGTTGTGTATTTAAATGCGCCATCGGCTGTGTGCATGTTTTGTTGTGCGTTAATAACGTCCCTTTGCCGTTTTGTGACACTGCTATCAACTTTGGTGTGAAGAATATAGGTAGAAGAAGTTTGCGGGTAAGTAGGCTATGTGAGGAATTGTCATATCTCCTTGCAGTGGCCTTTGAAGTCATACCCATGCTAAAATAGCTTGCCTACCTTGAAAATGATTTGCTGTGTGTTCAGTCGATTTTAACGAAATAGCTCACCGTATGTATTCTCTATGATGCCGTATTCTCTATGATACTAAATGACACATTCTAAGAATTGCCAATCAGCAGCAGCCACAATGCAACTTTATGCTGGCTTTAAAATAATAAAAAATAATATGGCGCTTGGAGCATGAGATGCATCAGGCCTTCAGAGCATGGCTTTGCAAGAATTGTGAAGCAGTTAGCCGACACATTCAAAATGTAATCATCATTTTGGAGCACAGGTGTGCACATTTGTTTTATTATTTGGTACATGTAATAACATCTGATCATATTTCAAATCACATTTTACACGAAGAAAACTAATATGGAAATCATAGCACAATCCACCTCATATGCATTGCAGTGCATGCATCACTTGGAGGGAGAGAAAGTGGAGCAAAGAAACCAGGCTCAAAGTGCAGAACAGTGTGTGTTCTGACCTGTTTAAAAAGCAAGGTTTACCTTGATTAGCTTTGATTGATTAATTAATAACAGATCATTGAGCATGCATGCTGAGACTGAGCTAAGTGGGAAGCCAGTGGCTGGGCAGGGGTGAGGCAGGGAGCTTGCTGTGGGTGTAATTGTATGTGGCTGGGTGGCCTGCCTCCCCCTGCACAGGGAGGGAGAGACTGACTGAGGGAGAGAGAGAGACGGAGGGAGAGAGAGCGGCCTTGTGGTCTCCAGAGCGGCAGCGTGTCACAGCACGTCCGCCCAGTGTCTCCACGTTCTGACACCTCTCTGCGGAGGAGGCAAAGATAGCGCAAAGATTTAATGGTTTCAGGCCATATGTTGAAGGGCATTGTGTGTGTGTGTGTGTGTGTGTGTGTGTGTGTGTGTGTGTGTGTGTGTGTGTGTGTGTGTGTGTGTGTGTGTGTGTGTGTGTGTGTGTGTGTGTGTGTGTGTGTGTGTGTGTGTGTGTGTGTGTGTTGGCACCCACACCCACATGAGGTTGCTGTGCTCCCTAATTAGATAAAGTTGCATAAAGACATTCTGCATGGGTTTTTCTTCAACACTTAACATGCAATTCTACATTCATTGTGTCTTTTCAAATGGGCCTTCATTATGCTTTTTAATATATGTGACATTTACATTTGTTCTATTTTCATTTATATGTGACATTTATTTAGCCAAATGCAATATTTCTGCACAGCTGCTTTGAAGCATCGCAGTTTTTTCCACAACCCATCTTTAAGGAGCAATTACTGAAATCATGCAGTCATACTTTGGCACGTTAGCGAACACCATTTAACACTTCATCTCTCTTTTACCTTAGCCTCGGTGGTAGCCCTCTATTGTGGCCCTTTTGTACTTGGGCGACAAACGAGTTCACAGCGCCTGTAGTCTGGGCTTCTCCAGGCTTCCTCAGCATTAGATCTGCTGCCCTTTATCTCATTCGAACGTTGCACAGAAAAAGATTTGCCTTTAAAGGAGCGGCAGTCAGGTTTTTTTCCCCCCTCACCCTCCTCTTTCTCCCCCCTCTTCGTCTTTATTTAAAAAGGCTCTGCCTCATGTTTGAAGTTGTAAATGTGACAGAGGACTTCAAGAAGGGAGAGCAGAGACTGGCAGTCCTCAAGACGAGTGAGGGGAGGAGAGGCGACATGCTTTTTCTCCCCTTCCAAAGGGAGAGTCTGTGGCCAAGCTTGATTATTAGAGATGAAGGATGCACTGGGAGAGGGGCCTGGGATTGTTAAGTCCTTGAATCTCTACCACCAAAGTCGCCCATGGTAACATTCTTATCCGAGTTGCTCTCGCTGGCTTTGATGGCTCAATCAGTCTTTTTTCTTTTTTATATCCTTCACTTTCCCAAGTTAATATGCAATGCCCATAAACAAAAGAATAATCTATTTTGGTTTACTTTTTTAGGCTTCCAAATTGTCCAGTTTTCACCAAAATGGTGTCAAAGTCTGAAACTGTTGAATAAATAATAAAGATTAAAAAAGCATTTTTGAATATATTAAATCACAGTGTTGTGGCAACGAGGCTACTTGGCCAGAGATACAGAACCAACATCTGTTTTGCTCATATTGAATTAACATCAAACAAAAAACTTTGATAAAATGACTTTTAAGAATTGCTATATTTGGCATTTGTGCTGATGAAGTTGTTGTACACCGTGAGTATTTGTGTATCACTTAACATTAATTATGAGCAAACTAGCTTGTAATTACCTTGCGATTCCCTTGTTGTGACTGCGTACGTGTGGAGAGACCACATTGCCGTTCACTGTGTAAAACATGATTTTTTTTCTAGTCATGCTAAGCTGCAGTGTGCTCACGTCCCAGCCTCAAAACATGGCCGAGTCGAGGAGCTGAGCAGACCCCGGCAGCCAGTCAGTGTGGCTCAGTGACTCCCCTGCACACAGCCCCGCCATGCCCTTCACCCCGGGTTTCGAGTGTCACTCAAGCCCCTCACTGCCAAAAGCTATTTCGAGCCCGGCTGTCTGTTATTGTCAGCATATTTGAGAAGTCCTAAGTCCTAAAATGAGTCTTGTATTATTTTAGACTGGACTGAATTTTGCACGGCAGGGGACTGAAAATGAGACCTTCCATCAAAAGATTGCCTGCAGCGCCTTCCACTCGCCGCGGCAATCGGGAGAGCTCACACTGTGAGAAAACACACTCTTTGACCACGCAATTATATATTTATTAACAACCCCTTTTGATGATTTCTCTTTTTTTTTGTGCCTTTTTGCTTTATCTGTTGTTGGTTGCTCAGAGTGGAGGAGGTGGGTGGAGACGCGAAACTGCCGTGAAAATATGGGCGGCCTTGCGGTTTGGTCTGTTTAAAGATTAGTGGTGGCTGCAGACAGCACAAGGCAGACGGAAAAGGCGCTGACCCATAAAATAAGGTGTTCCTTCCCCGCTCGCACCTTCCCCCGGCAGAGGTACACCTCGCAGATGAGGTGCACCACACCGCTGGTGCAGTGACGGATTGGCGAGGGGGGAAGAGGAAGAGGAACAACACGTAAATAAACAAGTGCGGTTGTAGTGGTCTGGGCGCCGAGCCAGAGGAACGGCCAGATTGGTACTTGAACCTCAATCTCAGGCAAGGACTGGATCATGGCGCTGTGTTTTGTGATTAATCTGGAGATGGGACAGTGTGTTGTTGGTCATGGTACAGGCTTGAGGTAGATGTACAGAGAAACATGCTCAGTAGTAATATGAGTTTGGGAAGGAAATCGGACTAAAATAAAATTGTATAGTGGTATGTTGGTATTATTGTATGTTCCTTTTGTATTTTGCTTAGAGAAATACACATGTACATTTATGTACATTTAATACAAACATGAAATATATTTTCAGTTGGCACGCTAGAGCTGTCTCATGCCTGTTTCTGTTTGTTTGCAGAATGACCCTTGCCCTTTGATAGCAGCTGATTTACAGTTAAAAAGTCATATATGCTAGCACAGCTATTGAAGGCTAACATATAGAAAAGGTTAGCCCGATTGAGCTGACTTTCTCCGAGCTTAAAGGGGAAGATAGCATTTGCATCTAAAAGTGGAGTGATTTCAACAGGGAGAAAAGTCAAACAACAACAAAAAAAGCCTTGGCTTAATCTAGAGCAACTTCAACTGGCTCTGACCTTTTGGGAAGGATCCATATCTCTTCTTCCTGGAAGAAATGGTGATGATGGCAAGCAGTATTGTCCTTTGTGTCTAGTGAAGATATCGAGTGTTTGAAGTGTTAACACTGACACTAAGCCTCTGGGGCAAGTGGGTGAAGGCAGCATGTCACACAATGGGACGGGACTTGGATCTTTGCTTCCCCGGCGACGACCTTTGACCCCAGACGGTTTTCAGGGTTGCAGTAGCTCGGAGTCTTCCGAGGCAGCGTCTGCTTTGATCAGATCAAGAGATGCTTCGCTAAAATAAATAAATAAGGGAATAAATTATCCATGCTAAAATGGGCAAGGGTTGTAATCTCCTCTAGCAGAAGTGTAAATTTTTGGCTGTATTTTATCGTTGCAATATTCCCATGAGCTGGTACATGGGAATGCACAGATTTGATAAAATTACACAATTTGTTGCTCGTTCAAAAGTAAACAAATATGCTTGGAGAATTTCATCACAAATTGGACTATTCGAAAGGAAATGATGCAGACAAATCTTAGCAGAAAGTGGTGACAAACATCAGTAGAGCCTAATGTTATGAGTTTAGTCTCAGTAAATAGTTAAGCGGCATAACATTGCTTACTGGAACAGAAATCATATTGTACCACTTACTGTGGAATGCTGAACTGAAGAAGGAAGTGGTAATAATATCTAGAAAAACATGAGACATAATCAGTGTCCAAAAATAAAAAATGACCGGCAACTTAAGACCTTCAACAACTAAATAAGGTGTTATATTGTTTTGCATGCTCCATTATGAAAATGAGGTGCATTATTCAGTTTCTGAATCATAGACAATATCACAGAGAAACGGTCTCTCTGTGGCTGGCCTGTACCATGAGCTTCCACCGGTCTGTCTGACATGATCCATTGAGGCCACACATAAAACAGCTTGCCATCTGCACTTAGAGCGAGGCTATCAGCTGTTTTTTTTATTCACCCCCTTCCATCTTCCCATGGTCCAGTGCATTTTTTCCTCTATTTTTTTCATGCTCATGTGTTGTCTGACCCGCGCTCTTTCCCGTGCTAGGGATGCCGCGACCGAACGAGAGGCAGAGCTTTTTTCCTTTTTTTTTTTTTTTTTTTTTCAAAGGCGCTGTCCACTCACATCGAGTCAGGAGCCTCCTCTTAGAACCCGGCTCAGAGATCACAGGGAGTTGAAGTCAGGGAAGAGACGATGACCCTCCTCTCTCTCTCACCCTCCCCCAATTCCCTTCCAGGCTTGATCGGATCTTGGCCCAGTCAAAGCCGGCGGGCACCAGGGTCTCTGGACGGCTCCCCTGGCCTCTGCGGGCCGCCGCGCTGTGATGGCACAAATGAGAGAGGGCACCAGGGAGCGGTTGCCTGGTGACATGCCCGGCCCCCCCAACCCCCCACCCCCTCCATGTCCCACCAGCTCGCACAGAGCAAGCGACAGAGAAAAAGGCAAAGGACATGGCCGCCAGGCATGGGCTGCACTGAGACCACCAGACAGGCAGCGTGTCATCCAGTGGCTGTCCTTTTGGTTCGCCGTCTGATGTGTGGGCAGCTGGGATCAGTGTTGGGCCAGCGATGAAGGGCTGCTTTTGGAGACAAAGATACTAAACAGCTGAATATTGATTCAGGCATAATTACTGCCCGGTTTGTTGGCTCGGTAGGATACGAGTGTGTGAATTGCATGTTCGCTAGTCTAAATCGATATCACAGTCTTATCGGTTTGGTGAAAATGAAATATGTGATAAATGTTATATGGCATGAATTTCTACCGACGTACATATCATCTTTCACCGGCGCAAAAATAAGACATACTTCTCTGAAGCTGCACCTACTGCAGATCCATTTAGCCGGCATTTGACATTGTTTGCTAGCGTGAATTTCAGGGTGAGGCGCAAGGGCCCAATCCTGAAGCCGCGTACTTTCATCGACATGCAGATTAGGCACATCAAAGCGCGGTGACACGCTGTGCGGCTCTCGACTGTAAGTTTAGCCGCAGGTTGCGGCGCTGGGCACTAACAGTCTCGTGTTGACACGCGGGATTACTCTCTCTGTGATTTTGACCCTGCCCCTGCTTGACTGGGGTTGTCCGCTGCCAAATCCCGCACGGCATTCATTAAGATTATTATTTTTTTTTTTCTCTCCCCTCTCTCCCCTCAGCCGTATAACGGTGAACGTGGTCTGTCTTGTGTGGCCACGGTGAGTGGACTGCAGAGACCACTGCGGTAAAGAGACGGACAGGGGGACTGAATTTTAAACGCGCCGATCGCCGGCTTCCTGTTGACCTTGTGGAGAAAGCCCCCGTGATCTCATTTTTTGCTTCAGTGGAATGCTGCCCGACGCGGCTCTGTTGCAGTGTTTCTCCCGCTCAAACAGAGGGCTCTGCGGAGCCTGACAATGGCAGAGCACTGCAGGCTACCTCTCTTCCCGCTTTGTGTTCGTCCAAATAAGTGGAGAGGAAAAATGATTTAATTCCTGCAGCTTTGATATGGAGATCCACACTGACCTCCTGTTTAAATACTTCAAAGACTGAAATTAAGTGCCAGAAAACTTAATCCATCTGATTTGTTCACTCTCGGTTTTTGCCTTTTTCAGTTTCAGGGAGCAGGAGGAGGTGTGGTCTGTAGGCTGTGTTTTTTTTTTTCTTTCTTTCTTTTTCTAATACTGCTGAAAACCATCCATTTATTTAAAATTCTTCACCACGGTTGTGAGCTGTGCACATTTTGTTGTGTTTTCCTTTTTAACGGAGACAGGAAAAGTAACCTATTATTCTCGGTGGCACAAGTTGATCCTGGACTAGAGATAGGGGATTCAGTAACGCTGTAAATGAGAGTATCGATAGCTGGCAACAATAAAGAAAGTGGGGTCGTGGAGAGAGAGAGATTACTGGTGTTTCGAGTGCCCTGTCTTTATCCCTATCTTTAAAAAAATAATAATCTGTTAAGGGGTGGCTGTAATTTGACACCTTTGTGCTCCGGCAGCCTTGCAACCTGAACTGGAACCCTCTCAAGGTTGAGACCTACGGGTCAATAGAGGCCACGGAGGTGAGGACCATGCACACAGGGCTAGCCCACAATCCATTGCAGTCCGCCGCTGTCAGGAATGCTTCCCCAGTAACTTGTATGGATCAAAGGCTAATATCAGGTGGCCGTAAGTCCCTACAAGTGGGCCCCATGTTTTTCCAGGTTTTGGAGACCCCACGGTTCCCAACCCCCCACCCTCCCATCTCCTCCACCGTGTTTGGGGACAAACAGAGGTAATAGGGTGTGTCCGATTTACCTGACAGCTAGATCACCTGGGGAATCAGTTGGTTCGGAAAAGACGACACCCACTACCGCTACTGTTGTGGTTTACATAACAGTGGTCACAAAGGATATAGTGGTAGACCACGGCAGGATTTTCCCCCTGCTTCCGCCATTTCTCTCTGAATGACAGGACCTCCTTACCGTCTGTTCTCGTATACCCAATAAGCACGGTCATGGGAATTGACTTTTACGGAGACCTGGAGTATTTGCCTAACCCCAAGTGCTCGTCTCCTCCATGGCTTTATGTGACTGAACACATTTACTAGTGACAGCAGTCAGTTATGTGGCTTCCTGCGAGAGACGTCCTGCAGTGCTAGTTAGCTTAGCGTGGTGGGCTGTTTGGGATTTATAGACAGGGAGGGGACACTAAATATAACATGTCTGACTTTAAGTGCCATATTCATCTTTACATCACGGCGGTGTTCTGTCACTCAAAGTCATGTTTACTGTTGAATGTGAGTACACATAATCAGGAAGTAGCCTGGATGAGCTCACAGTTACAGGACTGTGGAAAGCCGTTCTTTGACCAGGGGGAAGTTAGTTTTAAACATTTTTTTTTTTTAATTTAGTCAGCTTGATTTACTGTTTTATTAAGCACACATAATTCGGTTGGTAATGTATTTCAAATAAACAATGGGAAAACATGTCTTGGCCTAAAGTTGACAGTAGATACTAAAAAGTGTTATACAATTCATAACTCATCTTAAGAATGTCACATAATTATGACTTAAAATGTTACTACCACATACTATACAATGTGGGGGATAAGAGATTCAATATAGATTCATAGATTTCTTATAGATTTTGTGTATTTTGGAGAATTGATTCTTCATAACTCTCTTTCTCTCACACAGACACACACACACACACACACACACATACACAGTTTCACATGTGGAACACAGTGTGGCCTTTCTAGCTAAGTTCATAGGTGAGAGGTCACAGGCTAGTCTGGTCGAGTTTCACTCAGTGCCACTGTACTGACCTTTTAAATCACAATACCAGCTAATGGATAACTCATGATTCCTTTGCATTGTCACTGCTAATACGCTGAGATTGGCATCAACGTAGGCTTCACTTGACCAGGGCTAACCCCTGAGATGCGTCAAAGTCTGCAGACAAACAGATGATTCAGTGTCTCTGAGTTCTGCCCTTTGCAGAGTTTCACTGGAGGCCAAGATGGTAAGACCCCTTGAAGGAGAATAGCCTTGCACCAGTCAGAGTTGCTTCCATTGTGAGGACATGTTCTTGGCTAATAGCAATCAGATGTTATATTAGACATTAGAACTGAAAGGGAGCAAGGGCATGGAGGTCCTTTTTTACATGGGAATCTTC
>NC_085003.1:11548337-11550837 GCF_963854185.1 Sardina pilchardus | reverse complement strand
ATGCCATTTAACACTGTAAAAATGACTAACACAAAAATCATTTTGAGTTTGATTGTTGTTTTTCATGGGAACAAAAAGAAACAGGGTGTACTTATGATAATAATTGGAGATGTACACACAACAATGCAAACAAACACTCCAAATGTCCTCATTGAAGTCATTTAATTAATTTTAGGCGCTATGTTGCTGAATTGGTTATTAGTCTAATTAATGTACCCAGCCTTAGTATTGTAAAACTTTTTTTTTTGTTCATTAATTGTTTCATTAATGAATGACACCATGGCTGATCTTGTCTCTGCATTTGTGCGCGCACAGGTCTGTGTGTCTGCATGAGTGTGTGTGTGTGTGTGTGTGTGTGTGTGTGTGTGTGCACGCACATGTATGCGTGTTTCAGTGTGGAGTGGGAGTGAGGGTCAGAAAGCAAATATCCAAACAAATATCCTAAAGTGAAGTTGAATTCCATCAATTAATTAAATCACTTGTTATTCACATTTTTACAAATATACAAAAATAATGGAATGTTTTAGTTTTAGTTGGTAGTTGTTTTTTTTGCAAGCCCATCAAATTACAATTACTTTTATCACTTAAAAAAGTAACCTCTCTCTCCTCCTATCGACAGCTATTATAATCAGCCTGATTCTCCACAAAAGACTTTCTCCACACTCTCTTAAGCACTACAGTCTACTGCTGTCAGAGCACCACACACACACACACACACACACACACACACTACCCCGCCCTTTTTTGTTTACGGCCTTAAATGGGATCAGGCATTAAAACTAGGCTACCTCCCCAACATCTGTAAAGGGGTTCATTTGTGTGCAGCTTTCCAGCGAGCTCAGGTTAGCACACGCTCTCTCTCTCTCTCTCTCTCTCTCTCTCTCTCTCTCTCTCTCTCTCTCTCTCTCTCTCTCTCTCTCTCTCTCTCCCTCTGCCCCCGTGGAAAAAAGCGAGACCTGCCAGGATGAGAAATGACGTCCAGTCGCTTGATTATTAGGATTAATTGTCTTTTAGCAGCGCGCCGGAGCAGCAGTGCCAAGGCAGAGTGGGCCGGGGATAATGAGAGCCACTAGGCACCCTTATTGTCTCCCTTTAAGACCGCCCCCCCCCCCCCCCCTCTTCAGCACACAGTTGTTTTAAAGCTCCTGTCAACGCCAAGGAAATTTGCACACACACAAGATGAGGAGAGAGGAGGAGGAGAAGAAGAAAAAGAGGAGAGAGGACAAAAGAAAGGAGAGCGCGAGAGATGAGGGGGGGGGGGGGGGGGGGTTGGAGGAAAGTGTGCGGGAGAATTACTGTGATGTGTTTAAAAGAAGGCCCCTGTGGTGAAGGGAACATGCAGGCGTGAATGTACCGCCATGACGGAGAGGGTCACCAGCAGTTTGAGATGCTGGCACACACTGTGGCCTGACAGAGCTCGGTGGTATAGTGCTGGGTGGCCTATACACACACACACACACACACTAACACACACACACACACACTAACACACTCACACACACATGCATACACACCTGGGCCGGGTCAGACCCGGGGGATTTGCCGGTGCTGATGTGACCTCTGGTCCACACCACACTCCCCTTGACCTGGTGCACCTCGCTTACATTGATTATCATACCAGCACCGGACCCACACCCCAGACCACCCCCGTATTTGTCCAGGCACCACGATTGGCCGTGAAGGTGTGAGGTGACGAGGATCTGTGTGCTTTTGAAAGACGCAAGAATAATATTTTCCCTCACGGCGTGTGTGTGTGCATGTGTGTGTGTGTGTGTCACTCCCTCGCTCCTCCGATGAGAGACCATGGATGATGAAAAGCAGACATGAACAGGGCACTGCTCAGGCCAGATAAAGATCTTGTCTGTTTTCTTTCCTAATAGTGAGGAATTAAAAGGGTTAATTGCCATTGTGAAAGCATACACACAAATTTACTTCAGTCACCATGTTTTGATAAACGACAGATAGCAATAATAGGTATTTACACATATATGGTATGTTAATAAATAATTCTACCTATCAATATTTACATGTGAATAGTAAATTCATAGTTTTGTTAACATTGCATGTTTGTGCAGAGAATGGGGGTAAATATAAGTTCTTCCGAGCACATCCTCAAAGTCAAACAGAACCCGGTTTAGTGAAAGTTACAAATCGACGCTCCACTGCAAACTAAGCGTCCAAACAGCTGTCACTTCTCGGCATGATCATTCATCATTATTAGATAATAAACAGGGAATAGCCCCCCAAAAAACCTCTATTACCTTTATGTACTCCACAGAAGTGTGTCGCAGATAACAGATGAGGCCAGCCTTAGTGTAAAATTAAATTGCTTTAAAAAAAAAAAAAAAAAAAAGATTGTTTGCAATTAATGGCTTTGAGGACTAGTGGTGCTGAGTGCTTGACGGGGAAGGCTCCTATCAACTCCTCCAGGGATCAGCCTATCAGCTTCCTTGCGAGCCTCGCAACGCATGTGAGTCATTTTAATTTGCTCCTATTCAGC
>NC_085003.1:11493337-11543337 GCF_963854185.1 Sardina pilchardus | reverse complement strand
ATCCATGAGTGTATAAATCATTTACACTCCTATGATATGTCATAAGCTGGGGAATAAGACTTGAGAGGGGTGGGGGTGGGGGGTGGTCACTGGGGAGTAACCCAGTACCCCATGACCCAGCCCTGGCCCTGGCCCTGGACCCACAGTGCCTCTGGCTGCGGAACCTTCCGGCGCCCCCTCCCCGAGCCCCGCGGGGCCAGTGGAGAGGTCCGGCGAGAGCCCGGCGCTAAGTCAGATGCCCCCTTTCTGCACCGTCATGGAATATCAAAGATCCCCGGGCCCCGGCGTCCACACGCTTAATACCAGCTGACACTTTTGTGTGAACTGAAATCATAGCGCGCTCATTTGGCCCCGCCGCTTATCTTGTAAATCTTGGAGGGGAGACTGAAGGGGGTGATAGGTGACCATTAACAAGAGAAAACAGCCCCAGGCCCCGGGATGAAATTGAGGTAGCCATTTCTTCCCTCACTCCCTCTCTCTCTCTCTCTCTCTCTCTTTCTGTCTCTCTCTCTCCCCATCTTACTCTTTCTTCTTCTCTCTCTCTCCCTCTCTTTGTCGCTCTCTTACTTTTTCCTTTGTGTCTCTCACTCCCTCTCTATTTATTACTTTCCCTCTGTCTCTCACTCTATCTCTTACTCTCTCTCCCTCTCATATTCTCTCTCTCTCTCTCTCTCTCATTCTTACCTCTCTCTTCCCCTCTGCTCTCTTCCCCCCTCTCCGAGTAGTAAAGTTGGAGCCCAGAGTCAGGGGACCGAGGCACTTCTGGGAGTTGAGATGCCGAAATGGAGGTGGGGGGTTGGAGGAGAGCTTAGCTAAAGAAAATACAGGCTGTCCTATCAGCATGTGGGCAGGCTGTATCACTTTCCAATCATAACTGTTTTCTTTGGCCTCAGGACTGCAATGGGCCCCCAGAGAAGTGATTACAGTCAAAGAGAAAATCCAACCCCAAAACCTTTTTTCCTCCCTCTCCTTCTTTCTCTCTCTCTCTCCCTCTCCCTCTTTCCTTCTCTCTCTCTCTCCTTCTCCCCCACGCTTTCCCTCCTGCGCTCTCGGGGGACTTGTTGCGAACACATATGGTTCAAATTCCAAGTGTGAAATAAGCCTAAACACCAATTATTTTACGGTCTAAACACGGGAGAAAGATTTTCGGGCTTGTAACTACTTACCATAGATTAGCCTTGCTTAGGCTTTTTTCCTCATGCATAAAATGGAAAATAAAAAAAAAGGTTTTACGACACAGTTTTATGTCATAGTTATTTAAGTTTGGGGCTCCGGGGCCCTATGCTGAGGCCGTTCCTTTTATGGGCGCCTGACCGCATCGCTCCCCAGGCCAGTTGTTCTGGCTTGCCTTGCTAATAGGGAACAGGAAATAGCAGCAACAAGGCTGAGGAGGGCTACATGCTTGCTTACACAGGCTGTAATTGGCTGAGAGGGTAACATGCCTGCTTACACAGCCTGTAATTGGTTGATTTCTGAACCATGAGGAGAAGTGGAAGGGGGGTGGGGGGGTTGTCTGTGTGTGTGTGTGTGTGTGTGTGTGTGTGCTGGGCAGAGAGTCGGCAGACAGCTTAATAAAGTACGCATGCTGCATCAGAGGGGTAAACAGCTGGGCAGAAAAGGGCATTTCAATAAGAATGTCAATGTCCCTTATGCTCTCTCACTCACACACACACACACACTCTCTCTCACACACACACACTCACACACATGCACACACACTTTCCCTGTCATCCCAAGAGATGGAGGGAATTTATGATGTAACCTTTGTTGCCTTGAGATTGGTATCTGTGATTCATGAGCATTCTTCTAGAGTGCTGAGTAATATTTCAAATGCTATGAGTAATGACCTTGTAATGCGAAAGGTCTATTTTTAAGGCATTCCTCTTAAAAATGATTTCCGCATTATATATTTTTTTGTGAGCACCGCTGTGCCCGAGAAAAGCCCTGTTTTTGACCCTCGTTTGGAGGCCATAAACTCCATCAGTGGAACGGCCCCACAATATGCTCCAGGAGAGCTGTTTGGACAAGAGTCAATCAAACAGATAACCATCAAGTCATAACAAAGAAAAGCAAGAGTGATGTGTAACTGGCAGTGATTCAGCTGTAACACTCTGACCAATCAGTTTGTGATGCGTCCATTTAGGGGGGAAAAAAAACCCAACAACAACGTTGTTAATTTGTTTTTACTGTATTCTACCTCCCAGACCACGTGGAAATTGATCGCGTCCTTGTGTCAGCAGCTTTTGGAGCTGATAGTGGCTGTGAACACAGACTGGCTTCCGCTCAGCGGCGTCTTGACATACGGCGGGCGTTTCAAGCGGCAGCTGTGTAAGTCACCTCTACTGCACCGCTGGCGGCGGGAGAGGAGAGAGGAGAGGAGAGAGGGTGGCTCTCACATGAAAGGGCTGGAGCCCACTCAGCCGGCCCGGGGAGGGGAGCCCAGAAACGCAGCTCTGATAACAAGGAGCTGGCTTCAAACGCGGACAAAGGCTCACATCAAATGCTGCAGCTCAGTGGTGTGTGTGTGTGTGTGTGAGAGAGAGAGATAGAGATAGAGAGAGAGAGAGTTTATGTTGTGTATTTGTGCTAGTATGTCAGTTGGGGTGTATGTGTGTCTCTCTTTCTTTCTCTCTCTCTCTCTCTGTCCACCCTTCTGTTGTGCTCTAATGACACACTATGCTGTGGCTGTGACAACAGCATTAGGTCCAGCATTCGCACGGCTTTTGATAACTGAAATTTTGGAGTAGAGAAAGCTTGGGTGTCTCGAAATGCGGCCAGAAGGAATAAGATGAAAAGCACTAGGGCTGTCCCAGTAGTAAAACAACACTGTCATCACCGGCAGAGTAGCCCATTCTTCTTCAGTAATTCCGGACATTATTTCTTCATTGGACGACAGCTGGTCAGACCACCATTAGTCTGGGCCAGGGACTGCTTGTTTTAGACTTTGATAGCTTTCATAAGGTGTGCCATGAAGGGCAATTTTCAGTAATCCACATCACATACTGTAGGTGGTTAGGGCTCTTTTCAGCCTGGTGGTGACCAGGATAAGCTAAATATCAAAACTTTATGTTTGCTTGTAAGAGCTGTGCTTTCAAAACATAATGTACCTGTGTCCACGTATCAACACGATTGTGTCACCTTGCACAGGGGACAGTGGCCTTACTCTCTGCTTATAATGATCAAGCAGGATGCTGGGTATATGTTTCAAAACTCGAACCTTGAGAGACAGGCAGAGAAAAGAAGCAAAAGAGAGAGAGAGAGAGAGAGAGAGAGAGAGAGAGAGAGCATGTTCAATAATGAAGTGCTAGCATGATGAATCACCTCTCTGTTTGAGAGTCCTCCAGCATCCACGTGATCTTCTGTGTCCAAAATTTTCTATTGATTCTGATCATGCTCTGTAAAGCTGGGCCATGACCCCTCTTTTGCCCCCCCCCCCCCCCCCCCCTCAAATAAAACACTCCTCTTTCCCCGAGACAGCCGAACCCTCGGCCTTGTCTCTTCAGACAGCCCCTCACTTGATGCCTCATGTATGACTCAAATGCTGCATCTCAATAATTCTGTGTCCCATTGTGAAAGTATTGATCCAGGGTTTGCGTCATAGGAACATATGTGCCCGTTGTTGAGTTGCTCATTCAGCCGCATCAGCAATTAGTATTCATCTCAACTTAAGATGGGGGTGACATCGCCTTACACTTTGCTCAAGTACCTGTTGTTAGCTTCCTTTTGTTGTGTTCTCGAAGGCCATCATCATAGTGTTACAGATTAACGCATTCATGTGCTGTCATTGAAGCCACCCTCCTTTGCACTTCTGTTCAAGAACAGTTTTCACATCATGACATGAACAAAGTACGCACATACTCTTTTATTGCTAGTTAAGGACAAGAGTACTTATGTATCTGTAGAACGTAGAAAGTATTTTTACAAGGTGACTCAAGGGACAAGCACGGTGTTATGTCTACATATGGAGTAGTGGAGAAAA
This sequence comes from Sardina pilchardus, assembly GCF_963854185.1. NCBI lineage: Eukaryota > Metazoa > Chordata > Actinopteri > Clupeiformes > Clupeidae > Sardina > Sardina pilchardus. Next base: position 11,539,358 of record NC_085003.1, on the reverse strand, counting down.
AGTTTTAAATAGAGCAGGCTTTTTGAATCACATTTCTTTCATTATAATTTAATTGAGTAGAATATTAAAAGCCAGTGCATATGCTTGTTGAATCAGTGTAATTGAGGTGTTGTGTGTTTAATCGAGTGTTCATTAATGGTTCTGGAATGAAATACCCTTTTTGTGCCACTTCAACTTTTCTGGAGAAAAAAAAAAATATTTAGTTTTTGACCATTTATTGTAATTAGATTAAAATGAGATGAGAAATATGGAGCATTTCCCTGTAGAATTATATCTAATTATAAAAATGTGGATCAAATCAGGAAAAACAATTGACAGCCTGTCGGTCGTGTCCTCTGTTATTTCTCAATAATTATGTACACAAATCTTTCATCCCGCTATTGCAGTCCATTTTCCTCAGTGGACTTCACATCTTCCTTTCCAGTTACCTTATTAAACAATGAGTTAAAAGCATGCCATTAATACGATGTGTATATGTTTACTCATTTTTGCATTTTATTTAATTATCAAAAGTAAATCTGTGTGATATAAGGTAGATCTCCATTGTCTGTTTTTGTCCCTCTTTCTCAGGCAAAAGGAACAAGAGGGAGAAAGCATTGATCCCGTATTGCCGTCCCAACGGATCTACCGGTGAGGTAAAAATTAAGAAGCCCTTAAACTCAGCAATTGGCAATAATGAGCTATCATTACTCAAATTACGGTGTGCACTGATTGGGTTTAAAGTAATGAAGAAAACAACATGATCAATCATCATCAAATCCCAGCCCTGGCGTGTTGGTTCCCCCCCCACACACACACATAAACACACACACACACACACACTCACACACACACACCGCCCCACCCCACCCCAGGCGACTTCCCAGACTGGTGACGGGGCTGCTGGCTGTGGGCTCCATCTATAGGCCAGTGCCCCCTCCCAACACACACACACACACACACAGTGTCACAGCTTCACATGGCAAACCAGAGGAAACGTCTCACAAATCTGACTTCAGCTCAGACCTCAAACACCACAGCAGAGCGCACACTATATTAGTTTGTGCAGTAGACACACAGACATACACACACACACACACACACTGGATCACACTTCATTGGACATTACCGTTTGTGCTCCCATTTTTCAAACATTCAAAACCCAGCTGTCCAAAGGTCCTGCAGTTTGACCCACAAGCCATGTGGTCTACTGCGTTGTCTATCGCGCACTCTGAAATGGACACATTTTCCATACTGTACATCCTTAAGTTCAGGTGCCACCTTCTGTGTCGTTCCCTTTGGCACGCGCACTGTATCTTCGCCCTTCCATGTCTGGTCGAAATTGAATTGGTCAAAAAAAGTCAAAATGAATGAGCGGGAGCTGCTTATTATAATCCCAGCCTTAGTGAATAGCCATACTGTAAGGCACTTGCGCCACCTATTATCATTTTAATACCCTGCTGCACCTATTTCAATCTGAGCTGCTGACAGAATGGTTTTCTAAAGTAAGTAGTCTTAGGCGGAGGGAAGTCATTTACGACACAGTTCACCAGTAGATAACTCTATAAAGATAAGGGAGCCACATAATGAAGCAAATCTAAGTAATATTAAGAGGAATATGCAGATGGTGGCGGGTGAAATCCCTATGGTGATTAAGTGCTATTATGAGATGAATAATGTAGCTAATCACGGCTCGAGTTGAGTCTGTGTGCGGTAGATATTAGTGCATTTGCACAAAAACCAAAGGAGGAAAGAAAAATCATTATGTCCCCATGGTTTAAATGCTTTCCATATGAATTGTAATAGTGTGAGGTCTCTAATGTCCAGGCTGCCTGGGCTTCATGTTAATGGACACCAAAACAACCCTCTGGGAGAGCCCAGGATCACGCCCAGCATCGCACTGAAGTGCTGGATGGGTTCAATATGAACTCTCTGTGTGTGTGTGTGTGTGTGTGTGTGTGTGTGTCTGTGTGTGTGTGTGTGTGTGTGTGTGTGTGTGTGTGTGTGTGTGTGTGTGTGTGTGTGTGCGCACGAGTGTGTGTGTGTGTGTGTGTGTGTGTATGAGTGTGTGCACGCACCCACAGGTTTCTGTCTATGAATGTGTGTGTTTGTGTAAGTGTGTGGTGTGTGCATCACATCAACCTGAAGCATGTACTGTATCCCATTACCAACCTCACAGCACCTCTCTGCCCCCCACTCTCCCCCCTATGATCTCGATGAGAGGCACACACAAAACTTTTCTGGCTGATCCAATTGTGCCATGGCATTAGCACACGCTTGAAAGAAAAAGAAGGGGGGGAAAAAAGCTTCTAAAGTTGCCCATCGTCAATAATGAGGTCTCATTTACACAAATTACTCCGAGCGCTGATTAGGTATTATCTAACAGCAAGGGCCACCTCGATCAATCATCATCAGCCGCACCAGCGTCGATGGACATCGAAAGGTTAACCCAGATCCCGCGCACTCCTGGTGATGTCAGCAGAAATCAGCGCGCAAGGGCCGCAAGCCTGTCGATAGAGCAGCCAGACAATTAGGTAATGATTAAAACAGAGGCACCTGGGAGTCAATAAGAAAATGAGCCGTCCCGGCATAATTCGAGAATGATTTGTTTACCAATCTATAAGGCCACTGCCAGGGAGAGAGAGAAAGAGGCACTCAAGTGCAATGTATTAAATCTCACTCCGTTCACTCTCTCTCTCTCTCTCCCTCTGTGTCTCTCTCTCTCTGTCTCTCTCTCTCCCTCTGTGTGTTCAACCAGAGTGAAAATAATAAATAAATACATACAAGAAACTTTTTCAAGAAGTCTTAATCTTGCGCCATTCTCTCTCTCTCTCTCTCTCTCTCTCTCTCTCTCTCTCTCTCTCTCTCTCTCTCTCTCTCTCTGTATTCAACCGGTGCGAAAATAATGAATACTTAAATACAAGAAACTTTTTCAACAAGTCTTGAACTGTGTCTGTGACGTGACGTGACGTGACGCTGTTGACGGTGTTCTCTAATAGACGGGGCCTACTGTACTGTATGTGAAAGTGTGGCCATATGGAGGCTTCTCTGGTGTTTATCCGCTGGTCAAAAACTCTCCTCCGAGAACTCTGTCTCTGCTAGTTTGTAGGTAAAATAAAGAGTGAGACTTCAAGGCTCATCATGAACGTGTCACACCTTTTTCAAAATGATATCCTGTCAAATGTTTTTTGCATCATTAAGCCTCGCCATATGCAGTCGTTTGAAAAAGAGTTGATTTATATATTTATTTATTTCATTGTGTCATTGTGTCTGTTCTCACACTTTGCGACGGATGCATATGTGTGTATGCTTCACCCCACTCACGAGTGTGCTGGAGGTGTTGAGAGGGAGGCAGAGAGCACATCCGTGAGGAGTGTGTTTGATGCGCGTGGGTGGAGTGTTTATTTAGCCCTGCATCAGAACACCCCCCCCCCCCCCCCCGACACACACACACACACCCATGCCAGTGTGTGGGTCAGAGTTGTTCAGATGCTTCTTACACAGGAGCAGTTGGCAACTCGCCACTAAAGAGAAGTGCTAATGATGAGTTGTGACAAAGGGGATGGACAGCTCAAGAGCTAAATTTAAAGATGACAGAGAGAAAGAGGGAGAGAGAGAAAAGCAGGGGAAGAGAAAGAGTGAAAGAAAGAGAAAGAGAGATGTTTGTGATGGTTAGTCTTGTAGCAGAGATACTGTAGAGGGCGGAAGATATAGAATGGGAGCGAGAGTAACATAGATAGTGGGAGATGGGAGACTGTTGTAGAAGGGAGAGAGAGACAGAGAGAGAGAGAGAGAGAGAGATGTTTGTAATGGTTTTGCTATATGAACCTTTCTTTCATCTTAGGTGAGGAGGAGTAACAGACACTGTATCTTTGCCAAATCTGTGTGGAAGTCAGCCTCCCTTACGCGTAGTTCCCCAACCGGCACTTTGAACTTTGAGGAGAGTGAGTGATAAAAATCTATCTTCCTTTTTATTTATTCTTTTTTTTTTCTTCAAATGTAAAACATGCCCAGCACTGAGAGTGTGTGAACACTTGCCAGAGCCTCCCTGATCAGTCTGAAGTGAAGGTCAAGGCTCTTTTATGATCAAGAAATACATATGCATAAAAAAAGAGCCGATCGAGCGAGGCACATATTTACCAAGGATCCATCCTTTTATATTAACTTTTATGTTCTCTTTCCCTTGAAATTTCTTTTTTTTTTGCTTTAATAAAAATGGCAGATAGCACATAACTCCAGGCTTACGTGAAACCCCTGAGCCGGGCTGATTTGAATAGGGAAATGAAAAGATGTCTTGTGCAAGCGGCTCCACTGTTTGACTATCCCCTTTAACACAGCGGAATGGAATACGAACATGTGTCACGTAATTTTTTGAGGAATTATTTGCACTGGTTTTGGTTTGAAAATGACTGCAAATATGACAAGAATGTGAGGAGGAAGATGAGGGAACAGGAGGTCAACCAGGCCAATTTTGCATATTCATCTGCAAACTTACAAAACTGTAGATTTCCTTCGCCTCCTCTCTCACTCTATCTCGCCCCTCCTCCATGGAAAAGCCTCTCCTTTGGGGATTTACTCCCAATAGTGCCCAGAAGTCTGAGACAGGAGTTTATGGCTAAATAGTATTACCGGCAGGAAAGCATTTTCTCAATTGGTTAGACCATTTGCATGCTTTTTTTGGGGAGCAAAAATGCAATCACGGTGTAACCTGACCTTGGCGGACAATCACAATCACAATTTTTGCATTTTTAAAGTCTTAAATGAAATAACAAGGCTAGCTAAGTGGTTTACAGGCGAGCAGTAGGCACTCTTGGTGCCTCCCCTAATATCTTTGAATGGCCCGGCAAAGGTATTGATACATTTAGTCTTAAATTACTTGAAAGAGTGCAATCTTGCCTCTCTGCTAACTGGTATCAGATACGGAAGCTCCTCTACCCTCCAGTTGAAATCCGGTGTTGATAATTACATTTAGAGCATGTTTTGCAAGAGGAAAATAGCATTATTACATAGTTATGGGGATTATCTTGTCCATAAGGCCTTTGATGTGGTCACAATCCCTGCAACACAGCCTGTGATCTTTGAAAGCTAAGTAGAGTGGATAAGATACAATTTGAAGAAGAGAGAGAGAGAGAGAGAGAGAGATAGAGAGAAAATAGTCTGTCTTATTCTCACACAGCTACTTAAGTGTCATCATTTGTGAATATCAAAGTAATATCCTCTAACTGATCACTGAATTTAGTAAAAAAATAATGACGAGAAACACTGTAAACAGCCTAAGGTTATACTCTAAACGTGTTAACTTGGTGATGTGTATTTCATAGAGGTATCACTTGTCTCAATAAAGAAAGTACTATTGCAGTCTACATAATATTTCAGTCATAATCTCAAGAATAATATTTTAATGTAATAAATGTAATAATTGGACAAAGTGTTTCTCTTTAAAAAAAAAAAAAAAAAAGCTTCGTTTTAATTAAAAGAGCTCACCACATTTCCACTTTGGGAGATAGAGAGAGAAAATAAATCTGTTTCCATGATGAGAGCCTAAAGTACTCACCGGCTTGAGGAGAGATGGGCTGTGAGTGGGTGAGGCCATGGGGGGAGAGGATAGAGGGATAAATGAATAAATGGATGGAGAGATAAATGGATAGATGGATGGATGAATAGACAGGTAGGGTGCGGGGCGGAGGTGGGCAGCGGATCATGCTGTGTGTGCGTCCTCCAACACAAACGAACTCCTCTGGTCGGATCCGCTAAATGGATGGGATCTAACGCCGTGGAACAAACAGTGGTCACCTCATCTAATGGATGCCAGTGGGGTACCACACTGATATGTGGGAAAGGCCTGCCCTCAGTGTGTGTGTGTGTGTGTGTGTGTGTTCTCATGTATGTGTGTGCATATGTGGGTGTGAATATGTCTGCTGGCCTGTGTGTGTGTGTGTGTGTGTGTGTGTGTGTGTGAATGGATCCCTGCCTCATAAGTGGGATTAACACATGCCCCCCTTCCCCTTCCCCAGTAAGGTCTCACACAGTACCCCAAACACACACACACACACAGTTCAGTGCAGAAGCAGGGTTTGACTGTTATTACCTTGGCTCTGTAGGTGGACACCTCTTCTGTGAGATTAGTACATTAGCCACAGGGCCCTGGGCTTGTGTCCCGGCGCATAAGCCACTCCCGGGGCCACACTCTCGGGATCTTAAGACCCCACAATGCCTGGCTGCCTCTTAGGGTCGCTGAGCCTGCTGGCCGCTGTGACAAGAGGTTGGCACTGGCTTAGGCCCCTTTGTGGCCGTCCGGTAAGCTCGCTCTCCACTGGGTCAATATGTGTTTGCTTGTGAGGAGTGTTTTGTGTCAGAACAGAGATGTGCACGGCAGACATTTGACAACATTATTAATGAAGTCTTTACTGCCTATTATAGTTGATCTGATGCAGTAAGTGTGTCTTTGGATGTCTGTGTGTGTGAGACGCGCGTGTGTGTATATAATGTATCTGTGTGTGAGTTTGTGTAGTTTTTTCGGTGGACCGTGAACTAAACAGTGTCCATCTCCGCGGTATAATATGTGCCAGTGAGGTGATTGAACAACTCGAGGCCCACAGTCAGTGTGCAGCGCGACACGTTTATTAGTGTTGTCCCTCCTCTCTCTCTCTCTCTCTCTGGCTCAAGCGACAGGATGTCCTCATATTTAGGCTATGCATCTCAAGCGGTGGCTCCGCTAAATCACTGTCAGTAAATAAATATGATCATTCAGCGCGCAGACAGCTGTTTGTGACAGCTTTGTTGTCTTGACTCGCTGCTTACTGTCAGTCTGGCCGAGGGGAAAGTGAGTTTTATGCACCCTGACTGCCAGCCGGGGATGGTAGACATTTGCACATGAATCAATTGTCAACATCACTGTTCTCTGACAACTCTGTGACAGCTCAGATTCTTGGAGAAATGTGTTGTTGTTCGCTTTCACTCTCTCTCCCCCTCTCTTTCTCTCCCTCGCTCTCTCTCTCTCTCTCTCTCTCTATCTCTCTCGCTCTCTATCTTTCTATCTCTGTCGTGCTTTGTGTCATCCAAAGTTTGTGCAGTAGCTGCTCCTCAAAAAAGAAAAGTAACAAAAAAAAGAAAGACTGAGAAAACTCTTGTAGCATCCAGAGGTAGAATATCAAGGTTATCTCATTATATCGAAAAAATATAGGTGTGGGATGCCTTGGAATGCTGGATGTGAGGGGAAGAGGAAACCGGATTTGTATACCCATCCATCCTTGCTTTCAACAGAGGCTTGAAAGAAAGCCAGATAAATTATGATTGAAGTGCTTATTTCGGAATATAACTGCTCGACATGGACTAGGTTAGTCAGCATCTGTGTCTTACTGTATGCTCAACTCCCTCCCAGTATGTGCATCTCCCAGTGCTCTGCCACGCAGTGGTGTGCAGTTGTCTTGTTTTCAAAAGATGAGAGAGTAGAACTCACACGGACTCTTCTTACTTCCCTCCTGACAGTTTGATGGACAAACTCACTGCCTGTACACTACGCCATGATAGTTGCACAGCTAGCCTACAGGCAAACTTGTCACGACTGGTTTTACTTGGATTGTGCATTATAAAACCGATATGATCAGGTCATAAACATGCCATGGACAGTGTTGTATTCTGATTGAAATGTCCAATATACAGTATTATCATGATTGTCATGTCTGCCACAGAATATGGTAACACCACTAAACTCTGACTCGAGTCATACCAGGGTAAGACATATGTCATGACATGTATATGATATGGTTATGTATGTAAGTTTTGTGTTTAAGCCACCCTAGTGTGCCTCATACAACGTTCCTTTAACGTGAGCGCTCTACAGTACGTAAGTTCTGTCTCAGCAGAAGATTAACCTAGGGCTTATTATTTATGAGAAGCTAATGGCTGTGTGGCCCTGCCAAGCCCTTGGTCCGTGACACAGAGAGGCTACTGGCCTGAGAGGCAGAGAGCTTCTCGGAGTAAATAAGTATTCAGAAAATGGAGACGTGATGACCCTCCACCGACATAACAAGCCACGCGCGCGCACTCCGACAGCGCCCCATCGATCCCGGAGTGGACGGGAGGGAGGAACCGTCCAGCCCTCCTGCCTCATCCCTGGACATCCCTTAAATGTTTGTCCAGAGCGGCTGCTCGCGGAGCCCTCGCAGTGAAAAGATAATCAGTGTTCTTTTAAGGCTTGACCAGCCACAATAATCTGTTCGCCCCCTCCTGAGTGCCAACGCTCTCTCTCTCTCTCTCTCTCTCTCTCTCTCTCTCTGCCTCTCTCTCTCTGTACTGCCTCTCAACTCCAAGCCCCCACCTCCCACACCCCTGCCTCTGACAAAGAGCCCTCCCGCTTGAAGCTTGATCAATTAAAACGACTTTAACATTTACAGGCCCATCAATAAGTGGTCCCCTCTGGCTCAACAGTTCTTGCCTACGCCGTACTGGAGGGCTTTGGTCCGCAAGCGCAGAGTCAGTTGTTTCCAATCAATGGGTTTCAATGTCATAAACAAAGCAAATTCACAGCCATGGATCGATGAGATGGGAGCTAAATGTTGATTTACTTTCACAGCCTTTGTGCTTCCAAGACAGTTGCAGGGCTTTCTCGCTAGCTTTTACACAGCTGCCAAAGATTTGAAATTGCTCTTTTTTTTTAAATTGATATTTTTATTCTTAAAAACATTTTGTTGTGTACTGTAGCTATATTTGTGTAGCAGCATACCCGTTTTGAGTAGCCACCTCAAACAGGTGTGTTGATGTTCGAGAGTCATTTTCAGGTCTGAAAAAGTCGTCGAAATCCTTAAGATGTCAACTCAACAATAGCAACAGCTTTTTAATCTGTTCACAAGACACCCAAAACATTATATTTTGACAAATTAACGTGACATCCACAGCAGCTCCCCAAGCTGAAAGTAATCAAAAGTATGTGGTTCCAAAACCAAAACATGCAGTTTGTTGTTGCTGTTGTGGTGGATGACCACTTTTATACCAAGCTTACTGTAAGTGAGCCTCAGCTTGCCTTTTTACCTTTTCAAAACACACGATCCCGTCACACAGCTCTCTGATGCACAATGAATTCAATATGGCCATATTCCAAAATAGCATTCACTGGTCTACTGCAATTGTCTACATTCTCCTGACAGTTTCTACAAGCGTTTTGTTTTTTGTGTCCTCCCTCCATGTGAAGAGATGGGGTGCTGCAGTTGGTGCTGTGTTGAGTAAATGGGCTGGGAGGAGCGCTCCCTTAAGGGAACCTCATTTGACATGTGTTACTAAATCTTTCTGAGCTGCCATCTGCCCGCATGTTAACTGCTGGGAATGGTAACCTCTGCTGGCACTAAGGTCATTCGGAGCTGATAAAAAGCCCAGCATGGCACACACGGGGCCGGGGCTGAAGCTCATCGCCAGGCAGCATATGGAGGATTGTTCCTACAAATGAAGTGGATCAGACACTATAGCCCCCCCACCCCCCCCCCCCCCCCCCCCATGCCACCTAGCCTTGATGAACAGGCTGTACTTACAGTGTGTTCTACACAGTGAGAGGTAGTTCGATGCAAAACTGAGGCAGGCCATGCATATGCAGGTTGTGCGAGATATTTATTCTACAATCTGCATTGGAATAATAGGTCCCTGACCCCACAGTCAATTCAAGCATGTTTTTGTGATTTTACACTTGTGTGTCTTTGAATTTGTGTGTGTGTGTGTGTGTGTGTGTGTGTGTGTGTGTGTGTGTGTGTGTGTGTGTGTGTGTGTGTGTGTGTGTGTGTGTGTGTGTGTGTGTGTGTGTGTGTGTGTGTGTGTGTGTGTGTGTGTGTGTGTGTGTGTGTAGTTATGTCAAGGCTTACATCCATACCTCAGAGGGCAAGTAGGTTAGTAACCTCCAGGCCAGGGGTGCTCCTCTGCCCTGCTGTGCAGATCGGTTTGTAAGGTCATTCCAGTTGGATTCACTCAGTAAATTGAGGGCACTGCTCCAGGCTATTTACATGATGCCAATAACCCATTGGAATCAAGTGCTGAGCACTGTTATTAGAGTGTGGGGGGGGGGACTGTGTAACTGTGCAGTACTTCTCGCTTTTTGGTCTGTTCGATAAGCAGACGTTTAGAGTCCATTCTCAAGGTATGTATTTTTTGTGATTATTTCAGTGCTCCTAAAAAATAATGAAAATAATACTGAGCCTGAAGGATACATTGGTCTTCTAGCCCCAATTAAAAACAGTCCATTTAATTGAACCAGTGCAGATAGTAGTGGTTCGGAACACTCGCCCGAAGCGGAAGGTCATGACTCTAACATACCAAGCTCTGCATCCTTGCAAGTGACTGACAGGGGATGCAGTTTTTCCGGATGCCTTTCACGTGGGAATCACAGCTTGCAGCAATTTTAGACCAAAACCGTCTGCAAGAATTTTGTGGGAAAATTTAATTGTGGCTTCTACCCCCCCTCCTCCTCCTGTTTCTCTCCAAGGAAGCCTCTGACCAAAGTTTGTTGGTTCAGATAACATTTCCAGTCAGAAGAAAGAAACAGCTGTGTTTTCTGTCCTCCTCGCAAGGTCATCCAAAACACATTACTAAATATAACCACATCTGAGCAACTCTTTAACGCTAATAGATTTGAACTTTACCATCCCATTGACTGAGAGCACGTGTTGTTTACATATTTGTCGCCCCCTGAATTGCTTGTCATTGGAATATGTCACCAACACTTTCAATAGGAGTCACATTAAAGAGCCACGCAGTTCGTTCATTTGACAAAACAAAGTGATGCGATGCTGCTTTTCATTTCAACTGACAAATGGAAAGGTTATGTTTTTATTATTATTATTTTATTTATTTCATGAAAAACAAAGTTTCTGATTATTGACTACAGCGCACTGTTGTGCGACTTTGCGCAATAAGTGCTTCAATTACTTGGCAAAGCTGGCGAATCGGTGCCAAGTGTTATTAATGAAGGGCTGTTGAGGCATGAAGTTTCTGCGCACCTCAAAGACGTCCCCTGCCTGCAAGATGGTGGGGGCTGTGAGCGGCTTCCTTTAACTTCTGGAGTGGGTCTTATGTGGAACTTTAGCAGGCTGATTACTCAAGGGGTATGGTTGGGGAATATGTGTGTGTGTGTGTGTGTGTGTGTATGCGTAAGGTGTGTGTGTGGGGGGTGGTCCTGGCTGTTTTTCTTCCATGTCCCATGGGTGTCTTTTTCAGCTGTAATGAGGCCTCATGGACCAGTGCGCTCTCTTTAAAACAGGGCATAATGAGTCCTCACTGCCAGGGAGAACAGGGGATTCGCTCTCTTCACTGAGAAGGGAAGGTCAGGGAGAGGAGTTTTATTTTGGGGGGGTGGAAGATCCGTCTCAGAAAACCGAAAACAAAAAAAAAAGAAGCTAAAAGGGAGACACTACAAAGCCTTCGTCCAGGAAGTGGCTGTCGCTGGCCGTCGGAAATGCGGCTGCCTCAAAACGACGACTTGACAGCTGAGGAGGCCATGTTCACCTCGGTGACAGTTGGAAAATGAAATATCGCTGACTGCACACACACACGCACACACACACACACACACACACACACACACACACACACACACACATATACTCCAGAAACTTTTATGTCTCAATTTTTTTGAGTGATGCACTGGCTTTTGGCTTAATCATGTGTGTGTGTGTGTGTGTGTGTGTGTGTGTGTGTGGACGATGTTTCAAAGATGTTCCAAAGATAAATAATCACCACCGCCAGCAAAAGTTTGAAAATTGTGTCTCTTCAGTGAAGCACTGCAGCAGAGGTCGCGGCAAGGTCAAAGATTATTATCTGTGTGCATCGCATGAGCTCCTCAAGGTCAAGAACAGGGTGAGCTCTTTCAGGAAGCTCAACTCTGGGTCTTGACTCAATCAGTGGGATCACTTCAAAAATATTCACGGTATTGTGTGTCATTTGAAAACATCCAGCACTTTCAAAGGCTCCTGACAGACATGTTGAGACAGACACTGAGACCTAGGCACATTTTGTTGTGATGTATGCATGCCACCTTCGTTTTATTTCCCACTCAATTAGTCACCTCTTTTACACTGTCCATGACTTCTCACTGCAACCAGCCAGTCCTGTGATTACTTGACAACCTTTTGTGGCTGTCAATTTGTAAGAAGTGCCCGTCGAAAACCATTCTTAGCCTTACGCAACCTGTGATAAGTTTAGACTCAAATCGACCCTTCACGCCAGTCTTTGCTGAACTGCAGACCAACTGAGGGCCCTCTTCACCACCTGCTTGTCTGGGAATGTGACAGCCAGTGTGTGTGTGTGTGTCCTCGTGTCTGTGTGTGTGTGTGTGTGTGTGTGTGTCTGAGTGTGTGTGTGTGTTTGTGTGCCTGGGAGATGAGGTGACGGCAGCATACTCGCGTCACGTCACGCCTCTCCAGTGATAACAGGCGCCAGCCCCCTCAACCCCAGTGCGTTTGGGGATAATTGCCCCTGACAAGGGGGCAAGTCATCAGCATAGGCACTGATAAGCATTATAGCCAGATGACAGCGTGCAGAAGTGTATTAGAGACAGTGTGACATATCGCATTACCAGAGAGAATATAATAAAGAAGACACAGAACACTGGGGCCGGCGTAAATACAAGCCATTTTGCCACTCTCCTGTGGGGCTATTATGTCCCATTTACTGCCATTGATAAGTTGCTCCGCAACTGTCAGCCTGGAATATAGATGTAGACACTGTCTTTCACATGTATACGCATGCACACACACACTCTCGTATACACACACGCACACAATCACACATGCACACAATCACTCATATGTACACCTACACACACAAACATACACACATGCACACAATCATACATATACAGTACACACACAGCATATATGACAATACATGCAGCATTTTATGGGCACATAAGGTTGTGAGGACAATGACTTGCATGCATGCACACACAAATGCAAAATCACATCCAGACAGAGTGAAACATTCTGTGTAACATAGCATCCATGTTCCCTTGCTCTTCTCCACTTCTTTCTCTGTGACCAGTAAGCTATGTAATGAATAGCACGCATTACATTAGGATTGGAGAGCCTGGAGCAGAGGCACTCATCCTCCAGGTCCCGATGACCTCCTGCTCGGCTGAGCATCTGTCCTAGTTAGAGGCAATTTGTACTGAACCTCCACGAGGAAGCGCCAGCAGGGCAGGTCAAGGAGTCACTGACTCCTGCCTCACACTATCACACATACGCAAGGATTCAGAATCACTGATCATTGATTTTAAACAGGCAACCAGTGCATGCGAAAACAAGACTAGCAAAAAAAAAGAAAAAAAGAGTTATAATATACACATCTCATGGTCATTATTTGTGTTTATGGTTTACCTCACAGGCACTTTGTATTGAACCATTCGTATTTTTCCCTCTCATATTAATATAGAACTATCATTTTTGAAATATGTAAAATCAGGCAAATTATTTCGAATTGAACCACAAAAATAGCCCCCGGTACTCCAGCCCCCTCACAATAACACGGTAATGCTTTCACAGTTTGGGGGCAGGTGTACGGAGGACTATTTACCTTAATTGTTTTTAATGCCTGTATTAAAGTTCGAGGCCAGTGCGTAACCGGAGACTCTTGATACAGACACAGGTCTTGAACCTGATAACTTGCGCTTGTTTGATAGCTGTAGCATTATAAATGATTTCCACAGGCATGGAGGCCGTGAGGGATCATATTCTGTCAGCTTCGGTTCCCGCTAACATCATTTCACGATATTAACAAATCTGTAGCGATAGTGTTTCAGTTTTTTATCTGGGAAATCTTAAACGCCTCCATTGTGAATACTTGGTTATGATATTATCGCAGCCGGGCGATTGAGCTCTGGGTGTATCAGATGACTATTAAAGGCAGGGGCCGTGCTGGTAATAACCCAGCTCATAAAGCTCTGTGACTTCGCCTAAGAGCCGCGCAGCATTTCCTGTTGTAACCGAGAGAGGTGGGTTGGAGGGCGGTTGTGTGAGGGGGGGCTATGGGGGAGAGAGCAGGAAGGAACAGTCATTTTAATGGAGGCAGACATAACCTTTTTTTTTTTTACATTTTATTTTTCATGGCTCCACAGTGCTCTGTTAAACCTCTCATTAACCCGCTTTTTAACTTCCTCTGCCACATTCGATCCCGTATTCCAGGGGCCGACATCAATGGTGGCAGGGCTAATGAAGCCAGCAGTAAAGCAGCGTATCGCACATTCTGTGTCTTTTAAGTGCCACACACTACCATTCCCTAGTTTTGGGGGGCGCTGTTTGTTGTTTTCACTTGCCCGTAACACTTACTGTACATGGTGACTGCAGACCAAGTACCAGAATGTTCCAGATGCAAAATTCCCATTGCCCCAATTTCTATGAGTCAAAGTAGAACTTTTTGAAATGAATAATCTCCTAGCGACAAGGACAAGGAGTTGATTTGTTGAGAAGCACAGCCATTTGCGAACAGACTTTAACCTTCAACATGACAGTTGTTGTTTTTTTCCCCCCATAAAGGGCGAGTCAAAAAAGTTACTTCCGTTTTGAACTTTCCAGGTAGTGTTTATTGCTAATTTTACTCATGGGAATGGCTGGAGTACAAAGTGGGACAAAAGGCTTCTTTATTTATTTATTTCGTAATGATGGCTTCGGATACTTCAAACAGCACGCACACGCTCACTCCTGTACCTCGTCCCTACAGCACCCTCCGAGCTGTCGACTCAAAAGAGACATCAGTTGGTGGGAGGAACAGACACGGCTAATTGCTGACATTTATTTACCCTTAATTTCCAAGGTGCTCTAGACGTTGGACATAATCAATGAGTAACGTTTGGATCAGTCTTCTCCCCAAGATGTCTGGCACGCTCTGTGGATCTAGGCACTGGTGGTTAGGCTCAAGTGATGCTAATAGAAATGTACGTGGAATAAAGGCCTGCCAAGTATCATTCCCTGGGACCATCCGGACATGTGCCGCGTCTGTGGCGTCAGAAGACATGACACATTTTCATTTCAGCAGGGAACTATGGCAAAGCCCATTTCATCCCACAGAAGGCTGGAGTGAGAGTGTGTGCGTGTGTGTGTGTGTGTGTGTGTGTGTGTGTGTGTCTGGAGTGGGGGTGATGGAACAGGGGGGGTGAGATTTGCCTTGACTAATGGAGTTCAATGATTTCAGCATGTCAGATAAGTAATAACTATGAGGAGGGCTGAGAACTGAGTGACAGGGGAGTGGGCTGTGTGTGTGTGTGTGTGTGCGTGCTCCTGCGTGCATGTTTGTATCTGCGTGTGTGTGTGTGTGTATTGAGGTGGGTAGTTAGGTATACCGGTAGCTAGAGGAGTGTGTGTGTGTGTGTGTGTGAGTGTGTGTGTGTGTGTAGTGGGGGGGGTCTTATCGGATGCTACTCCCTGGTCATCAGCACTCGTACAGAATGTGTGGCTCTGTGGCCAGGCACAATGGGGGAGATGATGGGGAAATGCGGCTGGAAACCAGAGCTGTGGGGCGGGCAGCGTTGTCAGCGGCGACAGCTATTTATCGGAGGTGACAGTTTGCAAATATCTCAATCTGGGCGAAGGCACTCGGGGTGACACTGAGGAGGGCCGTGAAATTGGAGGAGTCAGCAGCCGCTGCTCATTTCATCAGGACTCTGCCAATGAGGAGCAGCCCAATGACAGGCCAGGATCGCACCCCGGTGCGTCACTGTTGGCCCCCGACACACACACACACACACACACACACACACACACCAATTCATGCATATGCACACACACACACACACACACACACACACACACACACACACACACAGACACCCACCCCACCCCCCGCACACACACACCTCATTTCCCATACTTCAACTAGCTCTGGGGCACTTTAATCCATTCTGCACAGATCCGAATTAAAGAATCTAATGGAAATGTAAAAATGTAAAATGAGATTGAGAATTGAAGGTGGAGAGGGGAGAAGAGAAACACAGAGACACTGCTCTTATTAGAGCCACTGCCAAGCTTAGACTCAGTCAATGAATATGAAGTAGCAGGAGTGTGGAGACATGCTGATTTCAAACAGAGGGAGACTGGGCTAGAGGCTTCGAACAAAGACGCACGGCGACTTTATTACGGGGAAGTTTTACAACCAAATACAGTAATCATAATGTGTGCACATTTCAAAAGAGAGGCAAAATTCCAAGAGTTCTTTTCATCAAGAATGTTTTTGAAGTTTGCTCTATTTTTTGCCTGATATAAAAAAAGTGTGGTTATGAATTACTATGGTAAAATAATATGCAAAAAAGTTTTTTTTTTTTTTTTCAAATGTACTGAAGGTCTGGTGTAATCTAAATGATGAGTTAGACTTAGTTATTCTTTCCATTCAATTAATTTTCAATTGGGTTTCACACATATTTTTGGATTTGTATGTTTATTTAGTAGTTACTCAGATTGGCTTATTATTTTGTTAGTATTTTACCAGTATGTGAGCTTGAAATCAGTCAACCGTCTGGCATGTATTGTTAGCATCTTGTGTGTTGACAGATGGATTGCTGGTTGTTGTGGTGAGTTCTGCCATCTTGTCTTGTCTAGAAAATAAAAAACATAGTATCCTGACAACAGCTCGTTGCCCCTCCCCCACCTTCTTTTTTATTTATTTTAATTTTTTTGTTGTTACAGACTAATTGAGTCGGCAACAGTAACGCTTATGATCACATGTGGCTCTTCAGGCGAACCTTCCCAGGAATGCATCTGCCATTAGCAGGTCTACTCTGCCGCTGCAGTCGTACTAATGGGCACACTCACCAAACTGTCAATTATGTCAGGAATCGACGTCCTCCTACAGCTAGTAAAGGCTATTTATAAACAACTCTGAACTACAGTAACTTCCTTAATCAGCACTTAGAAACATTGTACGAGTATAGTACTCAAGTACTCTGTATTGTATGTAAAGGGTAACCACAACGCAGGAATAAGCTTTCAATAATATGGACTTGATAGCAGTTGGTGTTCTTACTACATCTAACCTTTGGTTTAATTTGATGCATTTAGTTTGTGATAAGGTGGGAGAATATGCCTCAGATGCATGTTTGACAGACATACAGTATGTGGCTTTATGATAACTTTTGATATCATATCTCTATATTTAGTTGTTCTGTAATGCTTCTGTAAATGAGTATTGTTAGTAATCTGGAGCATTCAATAACACACATTAACATTGACTGCACTATATCAGCACTGGTTGCCTGAAATTTCAGCGTACCGGTACACCTTATTTTCCCCAGGCTTTGATATTGGTACAGCCAACTGTTGTGATGGCATTAACAAACTCTCCTGACCAGGACACAGATTTAATCCAAAGCACATTGATGGGAATCTGAATGGAGGTTACTTTACCTCACATGGCTGAGGCCTGGAGGCTTGCCCCAGGAAAGTAAGAGGTTTGCGTATGTCAGTGGGGGCCCAGATCAAAGCTGCATCAGTGTAAACGGGCTCCAGAAGCAGGCAAAATGGCCACAGAGGTGGGGGTGGGAGTGGGGCTCTGGCAGCAGGTATGTACGCAGCTGAGCAATACAGCTGTGCAAACATTATTAAACAAATTTGGGCTATATTTTTGAAAGGAAGTTAATAATTCCCCAAAAAAGACACAAGGAAAAGGTTTGGAGGAAGACACAAGTCAGAAATGGCACAGCTCGGGTCACTTCCAGACCGTGTTTTCATGTCTGTTATTGGATGCCATCGTCTCTCTGCCCTGTACTCAGGGTATTATTTCAAACACAAACACGGGCGCAGGCTGACAAAAAAAAAAAAAAAAAGCAGAAAAGAAACATTAAAGTGTAATTACGTTAAGTGTAGGCATGTGTAGCATGGTGGACTTATTCAGTAGAATCACATTTTGTTGAACCCTGACCTCCCAACGAGGTCTGGAGCGAACTGATATCATCATCGGGGTGATTACTCGTGACTGCCGAAATAGTTTCATTCATAATAAGCTGCCTTCGGAGCCCGGCCTTCTTTCACAAGTCTGAGGCCCGCATTGTCCCCCCGCCCTCGATTCAAACAGCGCCATGTCCAGCTGGGTTTCATTCAGCCCGCCAGAGCAGTCCAGAGGCCAGATCGGCATGTGCAAGCGTTTAGGGGGTATGATGTCATGAAGCGTTCGCAGATGAATGAGCGAGGGGGGGGGGGGGTATGGGGTTGGGGGGACGGGACGTTGTGGGGCCATCACCTCTGATCGCAACCGAAGAGGGGAGTTCAGCCGTGGCCGGCAGATTTGGAATGCGTCTCTCGAACACGAGCTCGGTCGCCTGGGAGCCCCCTCTGTCTTTCTCTCTCTCTCTCGCTCTCTGTCTCGCTGGAATTCTGACGCACGCACCGCCCGTCAGAAATGTCAGTCAGTCAGTCAACCATAATCACTCCTGAAGGTCT
The DNA here is from genome assembly GCF_963854185.1 of Sardina pilchardus. Classification (NCBI taxonomy): domain Eukaryota; kingdom Metazoa; phylum Chordata; class Actinopteri; order Clupeiformes; family Clupeidae; genus Sardina; species Sardina pilchardus. The sequence goes on along the minus strand of NC_085003.1, from coordinate 11,520,981 downwards.
GCCATTTTCACCCGAAAAAACATGTCACCTGTCGGGAGTGCCGCGGGCTGTGCATTGGCCGTAACTCAACCTAGCCATTGTGCCACGATTGTAAATGAATCCCAGGAACAGTCTGTGGTTTCTCCAGCTATACAACACTCTGGAAAACACTGAAAATGTCTGTTTCGGTTGTGCCAGTTGTGACCGGGAGGTTTACAGCCCATAACGATTTATTTAGCATTCCTGCGAGCGAATGTCATCACTTTACCCAGAACTAACGGAGAGGGGATCTGGAACTGATCTGGCCCTGATCTGGTAGAGCGTCGTCCAGTCTTAGTCAGACCTTGGCCCAAGTCCCCCTCCAGGATCATCATGCGCTTCAATAGTCCATGCTTGGATTGGCACTCTTCAGCTGCATGTACCGGTATTCCAGCTTTAAACTACCACTTTTTTCCTAGTTTGTAAGTTGCAGTGGATTCAGGCGGCAGGGCAATAAATTCCACCAGACATGCTGTGCGTTGTCTCTATTAGCGGGTCTAATTCACATAAACTATGTCTAACCTATGACAGCTCGCTCCCAGTCTGGGGTTGCCTGCATAGTGCTGACCCCTGCAGAGTGTTGATGAAATCGGACTCTGCTAATGTTAGCAGAGAGGTAGTCTTGGTGCATGTCAGGTATCGCATGTTCTCTAGGTTTGACAAAGCTGAGCGTAAATATTTTTCAGACACGTACACTTGAAGGGTCTCACTGTGTTGAAACAATGGCACGCCACCATTAGCTCCAATGCTAGTTTGCACAGATCTCATGTGTGTCTCTCAATATTAATATGACTCTTGCTTCCTTTCATTCAATTAAGATGGCAGATGGCAAATACTGAGAGCTTGTTTTGAGGAAAACCTGTATGGGTGAAATGAAATCTATCTGAAGTACATTTCTACTGTAACTAGCAGTACCTACACAAATCTTTGACTACAAGATACCACATGGTCATCCATATCTAGAGCATTTGTCCAACACCTTGGACAAGTTGGCATGTTGGAGCAGCACTAGCATCTCTGCATGACAATTGGTTGGCCTGGGGTTGAGTCCCGAACAAGCCATTGTGAGTCTGTGTTCCTTTGGATAAAAGCCTGTGCTAAAATACCACTTTGCTTTACATTTACTGTAACTCAATAAGCTGCTGGAAGTAGTGTAGGCACATCACTCCATTATGGGCACAGGCTGCGTAAACTGCGTTGGTCCAGCCTAACCACATTGATACATTACTCCCTACTTCGCCTAACCTTTAGACTGATAAGAAACATTGTCAGCAGTTAAGAATTGCGGAGAAAAATCTGCTTTTTTTATGTTTACAGGTGTTGCTACGACCGTTTACCAACTGCCACTTTCAGTTTCGAAACTAATGTCATCGCCTCTCATCGCAGGCCTGCCATCCTGGTGGTTTAGGGAAACGTAAGTGTTCCACGTTAGTGTCTCAGTGAAATGTACTGTACATGGGCGGAGATACTCAGCAGGCAAGGCCAGCTTACTGTACATTTATGGCGGAAAGTTACTAATTTCAGTCAGTACTCTAATTGCTGGGCCCAAAGGCCCACACACGACGTTAGGGATAAAGTGTTGTACACCAGTCGATATCAGAAAATAAGGTTCGACTGGGTAAATAGGGATAAAGTGTTGTACACCAGTCAATATCAGAAAATAAGGCCCGACTGGGTAAATAGGTCCCTGTCGCAAAGCAAAGTATGTAAGGGATAATGTGTTGTCCACCGGTCAGTAATGGAAAATAAGTCCCAACAGAGCAAATATGACTCCAACACTCAAGCAGAGGGGCCTTGTTTTGTCCTGAAGGGACTTATTTTCTGATAATCATCGGCAGACAATACATTATCCCACTTGTTATACGGCTACTTGCCAAAACAAGAAAATAACTTCAGACAATATGTCTTTTAAAATGATTTTGTTACCATTTTGTGGCTTCAGTCAAATTGTTAGCCACACAAATAGAACTTGACAGTTTCAGGCGTTGCGTGGCAATGTCTTACTTGCTGACTTTCACTTTCAATGAAATTCCATGGCAATAAGCAAATGGACTACTTGTGGAATGATACTGTATGAAAGACGTAAATATAGTTTTAACAGACCTCTGAACATTGGGAAGGCCCATTCATGTGAATGGAACTTTCTGCAGCACTCGGTGGAGCCGTCTATAAAAAAGATTACATTGTGTGATAATTGTAAAAATGTGGGGTGAATGATCTGATAAAGTACTGGTACTGCTTGTAGAAGACACTAATTTTAGTCAAAATAATAAATCTAGTTTCTTGTGCTTATTTTAGTACATTTTATACTTCCAGAGTGAGTAGGCCTCTTCAACTGTAGGTACTGTAAGGTGTATTAGGAAGGTATATACTGCATAAGGAGAAATGTTCTCTGAGGAATTCTTTGTTGAATTCAGGTAGACTCTTTATAGGAGAAAAACACTGCCAATAAACTAACGAAAAAAGGGTTTGTGGCTTGAATACCACTCTACCCATGTAATGAGTTCCACATAAACAAAATGTACAGCCTGTAACACATGGCACTTATAGAGTTGTTCCAGAGAAGCAGCGAGAGAGAATGGCTAATCTAAACCTTCGTTTACGAGGGGCTGTTGCTGCAGTGATATTTTTAATTGCCTCAGACAAATTTGTTTTGAGAAGAGCGTCAAATTCAGGACATTAAAGTGCATTTCGGCAGATGAGCGCGTAAAAAGGCGTGTCCTCCGGGAGTCATGCCGCGCGCCCGTAATGAGTGAAGGTAATGAAGGACTTCACACAGACAGATGTATCCATTTAAAATAGTAATAACTACAGTTAAGATGGCAAAGAGCAAATTACACAAAACTTTCATTAAAGCACATGTTTATCCAAACCTCTGCTGGGACCTGTCATTCTAGCTTCCCTCCCAGTGAAAGATGGTGTGTGTGTGTGTGTGAGAGAGAGTGTGTGTATGTGTGTGTGTATGGTGGGGGAGAGGGAGAGCATACGCTATGCTATCATTGCCCCTCAAACAAGGTCAAAACAGCGATAGAGCTGAGAGAACACTGGCGACTGTGTGTCCCCAGAGGCCGAGCCGGGCTCGGAATGGATCGCGCGGCAAAACGCTGTGCTGCGGTCTGGATGTGTGCTGCCTCACACGTTGTGCCATATGCGTGACATGGAGGGAAAGAATAGGGCCTCTCTTTGATAGCGATACTGACACGGGAATCCAGTCCCCCAACCCCACCGCCACCTCCCCTCCCCTCTTGAGCTGGAGAAGAGAGAGACACATTCACAAGGCTCATTTGTAGTTTTCTATCGTCTTACAAGCTCTGTGGCCTCTCTCGCTCCCTACCTCCCTCCCTCCCTCCCTCTCTCTCTCCCTCTTTCTCTCTCTCTCTCTACTTCCCCTCTTTTGCCACACTGAGCTGTCTGTTGTGACACGGTTTCCCTCAGCACATGTGAAACAAGGGTGGAAATGATTCTAATAAACATCCATCATCAGAAACTGCCCTTCATTGGCATGTCTGATAATTGCTATCGGGGCCGGCGGCTTTTGTGAAACAGACATCAAGTTAATTTCACAGCATTTACTCCAACGGCTCGGCAGCGTTTGGAATCCGCACGCCGCGTTCTCGGGATCTGCCGGGCGTGGGATGCTGGCATTATGTGCTGTAACGTTATCACAGGCGTTGGAGATATTAGCACATTCTCACGCCCGCGCGCGTGCTCCGCACACGTGCGAACGTTCACCGTACTGTAGGTATATATGATCACTGCTCTTTTGAACGCAGCGCGTGAGAAGATGAGACGCCCAGCTCATTACTACTGCCGTGGTGATAGCGGCCTGTTTTGAATCTGGAGTTGCTTTTTTGCGCGTTAGCACATTCCACAAAAGAGAGCTAATTATCTTGGCTGCCCGTTGGCAAGGCCCCCTTTATTTAATAAATGTACACGAAATAACACATTTTTACTTTCGTCGCTAATTAAACACAAGACTCTGGAGTCTAATGCCAGGGTGTGCCTCGGGTCTGCATCTCCTCGCCGTTGCCTTGGTTTTATCTGAAAGCAGCTTGGCACTGGTTGTGTATCTCTGTGTTGTTTTTTTTTCTTAAAGTACCGTAGATTAGACAATTCCAGTAGGTTCTGATTTCAAGGGAGCAGAATAGCCTCTATTCCCTCATCTCGCTGCTCTTTGGTGGGTAAAACCAAATGTACATTTGGCAGCGTAATCCCTCCTAATGCAGAGCACATGAGCCCAGGAGTAATGGCGTATACCTTTTTATGTCAAACATTTTGTCAGAATTAACACACTGCCATGGCTCTGGCTGTTCTCGTTAAAATGCACGCCATTTCTTTTTTTTTTTTTTTGGTCAGGCGGCATGCTGAGCACTTGTGGAGAATGTAGATTCGCCCCCAACAGGTTAGTTTGCATTCCATCTACATTCAGCGGACGGATGGGAGACTCAGCGAGCGTGGTGATCCATATGGATCTGTTGCCACGGCGCCCACGCCTTACGCCATGGGAACGCCTCTCTCTCTGTCTGTGTCTGTAGGTGTCTAAAAGAAAAAAAAAAAACCCTGCATTCCGCATCTGTCTGGTGCCACTGGTGGAAACAACCAGTGGATCATTAAAGGTCAATACACCCCAAAGAGAGACGCGGGTAGAGACGACTGCTCGCCAAGCGCCTATGCTCACACTCTCTCACTTTCACACACACACACACACACACACACACACACACACACACACACACACACACACACACACACATACCCAGCCCACAGTTATGGATCTTCCAGGTGAAATGAACACGATAGGCACCAGACAACACCAGGAGTGGGCTGCGATCCGTGTGTTTATTTATTTATTTACCCTGACAGTCAGCTCTTAAAGTGAAACGTGAACCTCGTCTCTCCTCGCCCATACACTCGTTTCGCCGGTTTTGATTGAGTGGACTGTGGGCTCTCCGAGTGTATTTATATTCATCCACTTTGCTGCTGAGAGTCCCTGGACACTCTCCTGCCCATTTGTCCTGATTTGGGCGGGAGCCCCCCGCATCATGGGCCTCCCTGTAGTGCTTGGCAGGGGCTGATTGGGATAAATAATATTTAAGCAGCCTCAGACAGCCGACGTGTCGGCCGCCGACCTCGCTCAGCGCTGTGCACGTCTCAAGGGCTGGGTGGGAGTGTGTGGGTCCGTGGGCTCACTGATGTGACAGCTGACATCCCATCTCCCTGATGGGGAGATACAGAGAGAGGCCAGTGTGGTGTGTGTGTATGTGTGTGTGTGTGTGTGTGTACGTGGATGTGTAGCCTGTTTGTGTGTGTGTGTGTGTGTGTGTGTATGTATGTGTAGCCTGTTTGTGTGTTGTTTCTGTGTGTGTGTGTGTGTGTGTGTGTGCACATGTGTGTGTGTGTGTGTGTGTGTGTGTGTGTGTGTGTGTGTGTGTGTGTGTGTGCGCCACCACACCTCTAATGGCTGATAGGAGTAAATGCCTGGCTGCCGGGCTGGCGGACTGCTTGGCCGTGGAGAGGCAGGGGGATGTGTTAATTGAAAGTTAGGATCACTTTGTGGCCATTATGGGGAAACCCGAGCCGTGTTAACACCACGGAGGCGGCCGGCACCTGCTGTCGGCCGCTAATTGTGATTTGGTCGAGCCTGTCCTCCAGACTCTCCATCAGATCACGCTCGCTCCCCAGACCCCCCCTCTCTCATCAGGCCTGGCCCCCCGTGACGCCTGGACCAGGCACCGCACCGCCACCGAGGTGACATCCCAGCAGGGAGCTGCGGAAAAGGGGTTACGGCTTCCACACGACCCCGGCCGCCACACACCCACCCGAACCACCCACCAGCGGGCAGATCCACTTCCCCAAACAACAGACACCGGATCAAAATGAGCATCACTCAGGGGCACATGTGGCAGAGCTGGAGGCTGCTGGTAACCTGAGACGGCTCTCTGGTCATTAACCGCTTATCAGTGACTTAACATATCGAGAAGTCGTGATAAACGCGTGTAATGATTCTGCAAGTGTTTTTTTTTTCTTTTCAAATTAATTAGCAATATTGCCTTTTTTCCAACTTTGAGCACATCAATCGAAATAGGTTGTGGCATATTTGTGTGTGTTGAACGGTTCTATGAGCCTCAATTTACAATCTGTCAGACATTTTTTACTCAATCCAGTTTTGAAAATTTGTCGTCAATTTAGACTTGACTTCAACCTTCCTTGAACACACACACATAATATCTCTCTTTCCCTTTCTCTCCCACACACACACACACATGCAGATATGAGTATGAGTATATACATTAATAGTATATGGTATGTGTGGAGAGCCATGCTATGGCAGCAGGGTGGATGCCTGTGAGCCTACAGTATGTGGGGGCCACAGTGGTGCACTGGCGAGGCGGTGGCAGCTGGGTGCGCTGCATCTACTGTAACATCTAACATCCAGCTTCACTTGCATATGCAAGGAGCACACTCACCACCCGGGAGGCCTCTGCTGCTGGAGCCACACTGTGCTTTGAGAGCCAGCTAGGGGCACCTAGGTATAATCAGATTTAGTCTCGAGCAACCCCCTTTTATTTTTAATTGTCCCACTGTAGCATTTAAGAGCTATTGATCCCCCGGAAAAGCATTACGTTAAAGAATCACTATTACTGTTAATATTCCCTGCTTGGCCAAGGAACATCAAAGGACATTTTAATGTCAGCGACTTTCCGAGGGAATTCGGAGCCCAGGTTTTGAACGGGCCAACCTATGAGCGAAAAGGACACGCGGTAGACAAACGGAGAAACAAATATGAGGGCAATTTGTTGGTAATCAAATTGCATCGGAGCATTGATTTCTTTAAAGTAAAAGTTTACCGTGTATGGATTTCAAAAGCTGCCGGCATTTAAAAGTCAAATGTTATGTTCGCACAGTTAATCCTGTAAACTGTGTGGGGTTACTGGGGAGCGAGGCATTATTATTCATGATTCAGAGAGAGAGAGAGAGAGAGAGATGGGTTGGGTTAGGTTGGGAGAGAAGGGGAAGGAAGGGTTGAGCCTGCAGGAAGTGACATTTTAGCATAAATGGTTTAGGGAGGATGTCTTTCATGATAGCCATCATTTAGGCTGCATGCTTTTTATCACGTCAACATTATAAATATAATTTAATCATTTACATTTTTCTGCATCTACAGTATATGCAACATACAGTATGTATATATAATGCATATAATGTATATATAATGTATATGAATATGCATACATATATTTATATGTCCAGTGTATATTTGTGTATGTATATGTGTATGCATGTATGTACAGTATATGTATATGTGCATACATGTGTTCGTGTATATGCATGCATATGTGTTTTTAAATTATGAATAACGTATGAGTTGCATACACTTAAACAGATAATACATAATCATGACAAATGACAGAGACATTGGCATGATTGTCTGACTGGACTGCACTCTGTTTCAGAGCCTGTGCTCAGTTTGGCTTCAGCTTGCAGCATGCTGCTCCACTAGTGTAAGCCAGAGCGATGCCGTACCGGACCTGCCCCGGATGCGGCGTGGGCCCGTCTCCAGCTCAGCTGCTGGGCTGTCCTTCGGGTGTCTGTGTTCTCGCTGCAGCACAAACCCACCCGTTTCTCTGGGCCCTTTTGTCAGGCAGTCGCCTTGAATCCCCCCTCAAGCCACACAAATATGCTCCTTTCAAGTGAGCCCCCCCTCTCTCTCTATCTCTCTCTCTCTTTCTCTCTCTGTTTATATCTCTCTTGCTCCCTCTCTCTCTCTCTTTCTCTCTCTCTCGCTCTCTCCTCCCCGTACCCCCAGATGTTTTGATTAGCAGAGGCTCGTATGCTGGTCAGATCCCGGGATTAATGATGGATAATTTGCCTAAGGTTGGCACGGCGCACTGCCGCGCTGCCAGCCTTTGGATGCCATATGGGCAGAAGCAGCTGTTTTCATTACTCTCCCTTGCCCAGATGTGTCAAACAGGATGCCGCCTTCAATCCGCACTCTTGCTGGCACGCGGCGGGGGGTGCTTTCGACTTGCTTGGCAGCTAATTACTTTAATGTAGGCGAGGACGGAGGCCCCGCGTGCTTTTAAAGGCCTTTTACAAACAGCTGAAAGCCAGCTGTCACCTCGCGGGCGCCACAATGAGGGAAGACGGATAGGTAGCGCCACCCCGCACCTTGCCCACCAGCTCGACCGCGGGCGCGGACACAGCCCACGCCGGGGTTAGCGCGGGCAGTGCCAGGCAACAAAGAGAAGGTCAGCGCAGACACATGGCACTGCGGCACTGCCCCCGCCACGTTCCTCGTGCCCCTCTGCCGCTCTGCGGCACCGACCGCAGACACAAGCAGCTCCGCCCCGCCGAGCCTCTGCCACCTCTCCCCTTCCTCCACGGAGCTTGCTGGGGCGAGAGAGTGTGTGTGTGTGTTTTGTGTTTGTGTGTGTGTGTGTGTTTTGTGTGTGTGTATGTGTGCACGTTTGCAGTGTGCTCTCTAGGTGTCATGGCAGAGGCCCTGTAGGCTGCTGTGCCTGTGGATGCCATGGGAATTTTGTGAGCAGGGGAAGCTGAGTGCCAAGTCCCAGCGTGGACCACACACACACACACACACACACACACACACACACACAGCATCAGCTGGCAGAGGAGTGGGAGGCCCGGAGCGCAAACAGGAGCTGGAGAACGCTTGCCAAAGTGTCAGCCCTCTTGTTGTACACATTTCCGAATCTGGTAACACACGTCATCCAGTGTTCGCTGATCCCCCCCTCTCTTCCCCCGACCCCACACACACACACACACACCCTCGCTGTTGCCTCACATCACTGAGATTGCTTTGAAATTTGTTTTTTTACCTGGTGCCTAACACACGCCCTCCTCCCCTGCACAGGTATCGACAAATAATGGGAACCTGTCCAGAAAAATCCTCTGAAGTGATTGGCAGCAGTCAAACGGGAGCGTTCCATCGCCATTAGTCGCTTCCAGACTTAAAGCTGTGTGAATAATGCAAATAATAGCCTCGTGCGTTTAGTCAATACTATCATTACTGTCAGCAGTGGCATCAATAAGTCTTCATTAAAAGCGCGACCGGTCTAGCTCGGTCACACAGTAGAGGGGGGTAGTGGACTTGCCACCCCGGCTCAGCTCAAGGGTGAGCCACTCTTGCCACCGATTCCGATGCGTCTGTCAATAAGGCCGTACTTTTCCATTCTGGAAGGGTTGTGAGCACCGCTGTGACAGGTTGAATGGGTTGACGTCTCAGCCACCGCCAGTAATCAGCCATAAAGGCTGGCCTCCAGTCAATACAAAACGCATCCACTTGTGAGTGCACTCCAGGTGGGCACTTTTCTTTTCTTTTATTTATTTTTTTGGTAATGTGCTTTCTTTTTTTTTTTTGTCCTGCTCTCTTTCTTAGCGTTAGCCGGCTTTGATGTAGCACCCATGACCTGCGTGAGTAGGAGGGCTTATGACGCACGGGAGAGGTTGATTTCGAATATCTTGATGCGAAGAAAGACGCACCTTGCTGATGCAGAACAAAACAAAAACACACACAAAAAAAACAAAGAAGAAGAAAAAAGCGAAGGAACAGAAAATCAAGCGCTGGATGAGAGGAGCGATTCAAGGAGAAGAGTGGAGCAGAGCAGGCATCGCCTCTCCTGCACAGCTCACTTAGGGCCTTTTGCAGTCACCAGGGTGTTGTTATGTTGTTATGTGCTGTTGGAGTATTGATCAGGATCCTGCCTCCACCATTCATCAGGGAGTGACTATTTAAAAGCTCAGTTGAAATCAAAACGTATCCTTTTAGTCGAAGGCTAGACTTTCCTCCTTTGTAGCTATATCTTTTCTTTACACTTTTCACTCTTTCTTCAATGATTTTCCTTTTCTCCGTTCTGTCTTTTATTCCACGAACAACCCAGTGAGAGGAAGACAAGGTTGCTGGAGAACCTCTTACATGTCCATGATTGTACATACAGATCGGTTATTTGTTGTCCTGCCATGAGACATAATTGGCTGTTTAGCACGTTTGCTTTTTCGGTCCTCGTTTGTTTTTGTTTTGTGTGATTGGCCTGGCCTCTTGCGCTGCATGTCACTCTTAACTCGACGACAAGCCTCTTGTCTGTCTGTGGCTGAGATCCACTTGCGGGGGCCTGGTGTCTCATCTCCCATAGGATCCCATTACTGTTCTTTACATATGCAAGAGCCTGCTGGATTGTGTGTAATACTCACTCGGGGACTTGACACACTTTCACTCGAGAGCCCACACTCTAGTGCAGGCAGCTCGTTCGTCTGCTGTAAAAAAAAAAAAAGGTCCTTCTCGCTTTCAAACTTCCTTTCCACTGGTCTGAAGTAATTCTGTCTGAAAGTCATTCGAAGTTTGAAGAGAACAAGACGCGCCAGGTCCCGGGGGAAATGGTGGAAACAGAGCGATAAGTGTGGCTTTCCGTGAGTCACCAGGTCCAGGCTGCTATGATTAAGCAATTTGATGAGACAACACCACAAAACTCGAGCGCGATTATCATACTGCACAGTAAACTGGCAACTTGTTATTTTTAGCTGTCATTAAGTTCCCCCAGTTCTTTCTACTGGGCATTATTCACTGGGATTTTACACACTGTAATTAACACTGACTGGGTCTGGGCATAATTAAAATACTTGCACTTTTATCCACAGCGTAGGAAGTACGAATATTTTATTTATATATTTTAAAGCTATATTGCTTATGTTTTCTAACATATACTGTACATATCATTATTCTGAATAAGTAAGAGGTTGGTAAGAGAGGCTACTGAAGTGGCATGGTTCATGCGTTTAGAGGACATTTCTACAGTACCTTGGTATCGGCTACAAAACTAGTCATTAGAAGGACAGCACATACTGTACAGGCCTCTTTCAAATCTAACTTTGCTCCCTAAACTGAAAGGTTGGATTTTCTTTATTGAATTATCCCTCTTGTTCACACACACAAGAGGGGTGCTGAAGGTTGAGGGGTATCTGTGTGTGTGTGTGTGTGTGTGTGTGTGTGTGTGTGTGTGTGTGTGTGTGTGTGTGTGTGTGTGTGTGTATGTGTGGAGGGGGAGACCATCTGAAAAGCAGCGAAGGAGAGGAAAAAGAAAAACCTTGTCTTAGTTGTTGGATGCAAGGCTGGCATAATGCTGGTTTGTGAGAAGAATGAAAGAATGAAATGTTTTGTTCGCCTGATGCCCTTCTGCAAGAAAGACTCCATTCGGACTACATCTTTTTCTTTCCCTCTTTCATTTGCTCTTTCTATCTTTCTATCTCTCTCTCTCCCTCTCTCCCTCTACCCCCTCTATCTCTATGCCTCTCTCGCTCTCTTCTTTTCTCACACATGCTCTTTCTCTTTTCACCTACCACCCTCTCTTTCTCTCTCTCCATCTCTCTCCCTCCCTCTCTCTATCCACCCCCTTCTTTTTCTCTCTCTCTCTCCATCTCTCTCCTCCCCTCCCTCTCTCTCTCTGTCCACACCACCCTCTCCGTCTCTCTCTCTCTCTCTCTTTCTCTCTCCATCCCTGGCTTTCTTCTGTGCTGATCTGTTTTGTGCCAGCGTCCGCCCTGAGCCTCTCACCGAGCGAGGCTTTGATGTGGCCCCGCTGAGCCGCCGCACCCCCCCCCCCCACCCCCACCCCACACCACCCCACCCCACCACCACCGCCGCCCCCCGTCCCCCCCTCCTCCCTCCCCATCTGCGCTGTGATTGGTGGATGTCAGGCGGAGCGAGTGTGGGAGTGGATGGGGGATGAAAGCGAGCTGGGGCAGAGAGGGGGCACCTGCACACAGAGCGCGGCCTGTGCGTCTGCTTCATCTTCAACTGCCTCCCCTGACCGCAGCCTGAACCCCGGTGTCAGCCACCATCACACGGTCGCCATGACCCCGCTCCTCTCTCTCTCCGTCTCTCTCTCTTACTCTCTCTCTCTCTCTCTCTGTTACTCTCTTTCTCTCTCTCACCCATTCTCACTGCTTCTCCCTTGCCCCCTCCTCATGCAAGTCTCCTTTCTCTCTCTCTCTCTCTCTCTCTCTCTCTCTCTCTCTCTCTCTCTCTCTTCCTCGCACACACACACACACACACACGCACACCTCCATATATAAATGTATAATGAGAGCTAGACAGAGGGAGAGAATAAGAGAGGAAGAATATATCTGTTCTGTTGAATTCTCAGCGTCACGATTCAGATTGTGGCTACACTTTTCGAGACAGCTGAAGGCTGGTATTTTTAGATCTTCATTTAAATAAATCTCGGGTCCACACAAGACAGGACAAACTTGTCTTTGAAAATGAGCAAAAAAAATAAAAGAAATAAAAAATATATAACAGTGAATTGGATGCATGCATCCGAAGTGAACTATAATAGCCCACATTGTGCTGTCAGAATCTCCACGCCGCACAGGTGATGACATAGCCGCATTTCCTGCCTTGGCCGCCGTCCGACACTGTTATTTTTCCCCTGCCTATAATCGGAAATAGGACAATGCCTAACGCTCACATTCGCATAGTTTTAAATCAATCACAGGGCATGAGCCTTTTGAATTCCCAGGCATTAAAAAAAAAAGTCAATATCCATTTCATGCGAAGCTGAAGAACGTTTCCCAACATCTGTCAAGTTGCGCCTGCCGGGGCGGCTCTGCCAGCCTTGAGCTCCGTGGGAATTTGATTAGCCATAAAACAGTGCATTATGTCACCCCTATTAGGGCCATTTAGCGCAGGCAGAAGGTCAGTGCAAAAAAAGACCCTCATCTTCACTTTTATGGAGATGCCGGAGCAATAAGCGCTCTGTTTCGCCACAGCTGCATGCCAACCCAAGGCCCCCGACGCGACAATAAGCCACTGTGCAACCTCATAACTTGGACATTTCGCCAGATTTTCAAAGGGGTATGTGACTGAATGACATTTCGGGGGGGAGGGGGGGAGAACAAAAATCGGAACACAAAAAAGAGAGAAAAAAGGAGGAGAAAGAACGCTAGATAAAGAAGAACAAAATGAAATATGGAATGTTGGCGCAGGCTGCTAGCTCATAACTCATAGGGACTTTTTTTTCTACATTTGATTTCAAGTTTTAGTTTTTCTGGCTGTGTTCATGAATCTCTCTCCCTCTCCCTCTCACGTGAAGAGAATTTGGAAAGAGCAGTGCTTGGCTTTAATCCTCGTTCTGTTTACATTCAGTCTTTTTCTATGTTGTCGTTTCCTTGGATTGTGGTGTCTGAGAACAAATGAAACACTGTGTTTGTCATCAAAGTATTTACACAAACAGCGGTCGACCAAAATAAAAATAATCGAACCCCCCCCCCCCCCCCCCCCAAAAAAAAAAAACTATGGAAAAACGACCACCTTACTGTGATGTTTTGAGGGGAAAGCAGTGCTGCATCCGCTGCTGTTGTCTGGTCCTCTTAATATCAGCTCTCTGAATGTAATTGTTTGGGGTTAAACAGGATGCAGGTCTCTCCTTTGGGCACTGTATTCCCCGGCCCCTCCACAGGTCATGGCCTCTCCCTCTCCCCGAGCCACTTGTATGCAGCCCTGTCCTGGGCTCAGAGGGAACAGCACATAATTAAGATCCTCCTGCTATTCAGGCCTGGCCTTTGAGGACGGAGCATCTTAGCTGACCCCGTATAAATGCGGGTTGTTGCAGAGGTGACCTGCGTGTAAATGAGGGTCGCGGTTCAGGTGCTCGGCAGGGGTCAGCAGGGGTCGTCCCTCTCTTTGTGGTGCGGGCCGGGGCCCTCGGCGCTGACCTCCTCAGCAGAACGTGCGTTCGATTGTGTTAGTGCCGATAACGCAGGGCGAGAGAGGGCACGGGGGCCACCACGGGGGGGTCACTTCAGTAACCGTGGAGATGTGAAAGGTGACAGGTGGCGGGATCGGCGCCAATACCCTCCCGCCGAGCCAGCGAGCGCCTGTCAGATAACACAGGACAGGAGTGTGGGCTCAGCATTCGTGAAACGAGAGGACGCTTTTATTTATTTATTTATTTTTAAAAGCTCCCGCCGTTCGGATGCCTCAAGAGCAGGTGTGCTTGGACTTCTCCAACAAATCGCCAGCATTTTAGTTGCTTCTTTGACATTTCCCACCGTTCATCTTATTGCCTTTCTTTCTCTTTGTGTTCAAGCCGCTTACAGTAAAGCTTCATTAGACCTACTGGAATAACCCTAAGGAGCATCCTGATGCTGTGCATGTCAGATTATGGCACATCTTTCTCTCCTCTCCATGTGTTCGCTATGTAGCTTGTGCTTCCAGGACAAAAATAGTCCATCAGACAAGCAGCTGAAAGAGGGGTGTGTGTGTGTCTGAATGTCTGTGTGTCTGTGTGTCTGGTGTGTGTGCGCGTGTGTGTCGTTTGAAATGAAGGTGTGAAAGTGCCGCGTTTCTGCGCCGAGCTCCCCACTTCCAGAGGGAGGCCCCAGAGGGGCAGGCGGGGCCAGCTCCGCAGCTGGAGCACGAGCCCTCCGAGGCCCCCGAATCCCCAAAAGGCCGTGACTGGCGCCGCGCCGGCCGCATTACTTCAGGCACGGCTCCCCGAAATGGACTCGGCTGAGCAGAATGAGAGGAGCGGAGAGAGGAGAGGAGAGAGCGGCCAGGGGCCCCGGCGTGCGCTCCACGCTATGGGCTTTATCAGGCTTAGATCAATGGCCGTCCGCATTCTCCCAGTGCGCTCGAGCCGCAAGGGCAAACGCACCGTCTCAGGGGCGGGGAGGCAGGTGAGAGAGGGAGGGAGAGAGGGATAGGAAGGAGGAGGGGGAGAGAGAGAGAGAGAGAGAGAAGGAGTGAGAAAGGGATAGGGGATCTTATTGTTGTTTGTGTGTGGGTGTGTGTGTGCGTGTGCGTGGGGGTGGGTGTGTGTGTCTGGGCGAGTGTGTGTAAGTATGTGTGCATTCATCCCTCCCCTCCCCTCCTTCTTTAATCAGGCCTTTTCCAACAGCAAACACAGGGCGTGTAGTGAAGCGTTGCAGAGAGCAGAGGCCTTTCACTGAGGGGGGACAAAAGGTGGGAGAAGCTGGGGGCTGGCGCACCCGCGCTCTGCTGCTTCTCTGAACGCACACACACACACACACACACACACACACACACACACACACACACCACCCCTGAGCCCTCCACCGCCTCGCACCACCTCAGCCGCCGAGCTCCACGGGCCTCTGCCCCTCCAGCTGTAAAATTGGCTGACAGCGTGGCTGGACGGACGGTCGGTTGGTTGGTCCCCATGCCCCCCCCCCCCCCCCCCCACACACACACCCCCACCCGCCCCCCCCTTCAACCCCACCACTCCTGGATGAGCCCACACAAAACTGCAGCGTTTACCAGGGCTGATTGAATCCTTAAGCGACCATGCTCCCCACCTTCCCACGCCACAAACACACACACACACACACACACACTATCACCACGAGCCTGCTGCATCTACTACTGAGGAGATTGAACATGAATAATGATACAGTCTGGCATTTGTTTAACGGGGAAGCCTGTGTTGTGTCTCTCAAAAGAGCTGGAGCCCTGGTCATTGGTTCAGGTGTGTGGAATATTCCCGTCGTGTCTCTTATGAAGATGTTAATCACATTGATTGCATATGCCTGAAACAGTCCAGTAATAATTTAATTTGCCCACAAATGTTTATGAAATATTGATCAAGAATGGTCGAAATAAATATGATTACCATAATAAATTAGTTAAATAGCCAGCTGTAGATATTTCCCTGTAAACCATGTTGAAAAAAACATATTGATTTCCCCATACTTTCCCTGTTCCTCGTTATTTTAAGAATCAGATGAAAATATTTATCTCCCTAACCACTGGGGTAAGCTATTATCGGAATGAGGAAGAAAGGAAAATCAATGATAATCTCCCTGATGATTCAGTTGGTTGAGCACCACCTATTATGATATCAGAATGGAGGCAGCCCATCCTGTCTGTCCTTTGGGTTCCACTACTGTAGTCTTCTTCAGCGTGCCTATTCTGTATGACCCATTAACAAATGCTTTGTGAACTTGTTTGTGAAGTTAGCAGTGATGCTAATATCTCCTGTTGCACTCTCTAATGCTAAGTGCTACCATTTGAAATTGATAAGTGCTATCATTTGTATTCCAAATCGATGTGAAAACTTTCTCTGTGACTGAGTCCCTCTTTTTTTTTTTTTCCGCAAACTGACACCGTGAAGAGCGATTACCAGGCGGAAAGGGCTCGGCGTGATTAACACCAGGGGCCGCGGCCCCCGTGTGTGGATTGTAAATGTCTGAAAATTGGCTAACGACGAGGGCCGCGCGCGCATGGCATCACGGGGGCCACGGCGAGCGAGCCGGCGGTGGGCGCACGGAGAAGGGGGCCTCGCCCGAGGAGCGTGTCAGTCGGAGACCCCGCCATGTTGTTTACTTGATACCTGGAACTCGCCTTTCATCACGCATGCCGCCACAGCCTTCCCTCCCTCCCTCTCGCTCTCTCTCTCTCTCTCCGAGCAGGGAGAATACACGACAGAGAGAGAGAGAGAGGAAGGACGGAAGGAAGGGAAGATGGAGGGAGAGTAAAAAGGGAAGAAGGCCTGTAACTTTGGCCCTATTGTTTAACAGCCCCCGCCTGCAAGACGGAAGACACAGAAATTATTCTGAAGAGCAGGAGACGCACGGCTGCGGCTGACCTTTCACACGCACTTCCTTAGCTGAATCCCATCCAATTAGAGCACTGTATATTTTCCCTAATAGCGGCTGATGAGCCAGGGCGTATGAGCGAGCACGGCTGGTTAGCGGCGGAGGAGCGCCAGGGAATAAGTGAGCAGAGAGCTTTAATTTGATAGGGTTAGAATCCTGCAGGCTCCCGGGTCGTGGGTCACCGCCGCCTCGGCTCCCACTGAATATGAAGAAATCAGAAGTAAATTGCTTACATCTGCTGCCGGGTGGCGGGAGAGCCGACCGTGATTGGCTGCCGGGAGGTGCGCGACACCTTTCCCTGCGACGCGGGCTGCCTTCGGAGAGCTGGGGTGTAAGGCTTGTAATTGGAGTAATTCTGCATTAATAGATGATAAAAAAAATCCCCTCCAAATCAGCTGGGTAGTGGAGAGCCACACGCACACCCACATGAAACGGCTCGCGGATGACAGGAGTGGGATTTGTGTTGTTTTGTCTGTGGATGTGTGTGTGCGTGTTTGTGTAAACACGATTGTGTGTCTCTCTGTGTGTGTGTGTGTGTGTGTGTGTGTGTGTTTGTGTTGTATTTTTTGCTTCCTGCCCCCCCCCCCCCCCCGAACACCCACTTTTGTAGCCGTGTCTGTCGCTGCTCCTGTGGTGAGGGGGATATGTGACACATGTGGGCTCAGGTTGGCCAGATGAATAAAGCAAACACGTCGGGTGTGAATTATTATTCATCAGCACCATCCCAGGCCTGCCAAGAGAGAAAACAGCGTGTAATATCACTGTTCATGAATAATGTTTCGCTGGGTGAGAGGTCGGGACCAGCTATATTGGCTCTCTGACATTTTTGATACAGATTGATTTTTGTTGTCTTTTTTTGACAGAACACAAAGAGCCAGAGCCGTACCTGTCGTGCTCATCTGCAGCATGTGGCTCTGATTATTTTTGGTTATTCAGATGCCCACTTCAAGACTTACGGACACTTCCTGGATAATGAATTTGTGTGTTTAGGATGGCCCAGCAGCGTTTTTTCCCAGTGATTGAAAGAGAGGAGATTGATCTGTGTCACTGTCAGGGTACCACTCTAAACAATTCCCTACATGCAAAGCGAGCCTTGTTAAAAAAAAAAAAAAAAGGGTGGCTCGTCTCCCCTTGTGCTACCTCTCATTTGGGATGGTGTCCAACGGAAAATTAGTCGAGCTGTGAATTATCGCAAATGTTCTGGCAAATGACACTCCATCGGAAGGTCTTTGTCACCAATTATGTGTCTATTAAAAACCAGTCAATCAGTCAATGTGCAAATAGCTAAACCTCTGTGGGCCTGAGCATTGACAGCGGGCTGTCGATGGCCCATCTGATATGATTTAAGCGGTGGAGAAACTGGCGACTGACAGCAGCCGTGGTGGAGCGAGTGTCCGATACTCGTATCCGGAGGCTGGGCCTGATCTGGGCCAGACCTGGCTGCCAAAACTTTCAGAGTCCCCTCGTGTGGGTGGAGAACTGCCGCTGCCAGTCACCGGCTGCTCCAGCCCTGCTGCTCTCCGGTAATCTGTTTAAGAAAATGAAGCTGTTTCCCATCCGCGAGAGCTCCGTACAAGACCACAAACGGCATGTAAGATTGTCTCTTAATTGCTCATTTTTGTCCCTGAGAAGTCTCCGGCAGGGGTGTAGGTTACCCCCACTGGAGGAGGGAGGGGATTGAGTTCACCCTGCAGCAAAGCCCTGGCTACATTTGACTAAACAAAAACACAAATTGGATGTCTGGCAGACTAATTTGATTTCCGAAAAGCTGAAATCGAGACCCCGTTAGCTACTTAAAATGATGGACGCCAATATTATGTTCTCACTTTGCAACTGCAGCTTCGGTGGGTATCCTATCCCAATCAAAACAACGGCTCCAAAACATTATTGCATTATGTTACCATTTCGAAACAAATGACTGTGAAACCAGCTAGGCTCACACAAGTCCTTGCATAAACACATTAGAGGTGTAGACATACTATGAGTTTCACTGAGTTTCTGCAGTCGACTGTAGGTACCTCACAAATGTCAGATAATGGAATGTGGTAGACTATCATTTGTCTGCCTCTATTATCTGCCTCTGTTCAAAGTGCACCAGTGAAGAGCAGCACCATTGAACTGAGCTCTGTTTTGATGGCCTTTTTTCAAATGGAATGCAAATGTCTGTATTAGGAATGATTTTCCTCTGTTATAAAAGAAAGACAGAAAGAACTAAAAAAAAAAGAAAATCATAAATCTGTCGGAAGTGAATCTGTAGTCTCTATTTATGCTCTCCCACAGATTGTATTTTTTTTGTGTGTGTGTGCGTGTGTGTTATATTTTTAGTGCACATTAATGCTGCAGTGACATCTGTCAACAGTTCCCAGGCAGTGAGATGAAAAAGTGGAAGCAAATGATGATGATCTAATATTGGCTTCTCCTTTCAAGTGTTTCCCCTGTCAGACGCTTGTCACTGTCGAAATGTTTGAAAATGACTGGCAGAGGTAGGCAGGAAGAAAAATGGCTCAGTCCCTCTTGTTCTAGCCACAGCAGTCCTGTTACAGTGAAAGCGCTCAGGAAGTATGTGATAGATTCCCAGCACCTGCGCGCGCACGGGCACACACACACACACACACACACACACGCACGCACACACACACACACACACACACACACACACACACACACACACACACACACACACACACACACACACACACGTGCATGCATACACACACTCAACACAATTGGGTTCCATTTTGGGCCATGTACTGTGTCAGTGTCATTACTGGAAATGTTTTATTATAGAAAAAGATGAAAGTGATTATTTTGAATATTGGAGATAAATATAAAGACTCTGAGAGGTCCAGCAATGCTTTGTGTGTGTGTGTGTGTGTGTGTGTGTGTGTGTGTGTGTGTGTGTGTACAGACTGGCTGCAGGCCCTGATAGCAATCTTGTCCTCGTAATCACACTATTATTAACGCTGCTCAAGTAGTCTTTTGATGCAGTGGCGGAGACACACCTTACCACTTAGGTGGATTTATGCAGGCACGCTCCTGCACACACACACACACACACACACACACACACACACAAGCCATGTGCATTATAGAGCCAGTTGCCAATGTGCTTTTAAGTAAATCTTTTCTCTTTTTTTCATCACACTGACAGGTGGGTGGCATTCCACAGGGATTGCCTTTAAGAAGGAAATGGATTAAATCAATTAGTCACAGACTCCAAAGTGAGGCTACTATTTTTTGACGTGTCTGTAAAAACATTTCTGCGGTGGAATACAGCTTGTTTATGCACGTGTGTGTTTGTATGTGTGGGTGTGGATGTGTGTGTGTGTGGATGTGTGTGTGTGTGTCTGTGTGTCTGTGTGTTTGTGTCTGTGCTTGTGTGTACACACTTCGAGAGGAATGGGGGGTTGGGGTGTTCATTGCACAAATGATAGCAATGACATGACTGAAAAAAAAAAAAACCTTCACATTTTCCCATTCGAACAGCACAAAAGGGATTTTGATAGCCCTTTGGTTTTCGCCCATCTGCTCAGATAAGAATCTGACACTTCTCTCTGAAGAGTGGGGCCTGATCACTTTGGTTTGCTGTTTGTATCATTTAAATGTTTAAATGTTTGCCATAACCCTCCTTGCTTATGTTTAGGGAGAGAGAGAGAGAGAGAGAGAGAGAAAACAGATTAATTAAAACAGATCTGGGAGGCTCATAAATCACTTGTCTATGCAGCAGCTGAGGAGGCTCAATAAGGCTGGCCTTAAACATTGGGACGTGGTAATGGGAATCTCGGAGGGGCAGCCGAGGTCACCCAGCGTTCCCCTACAGGAAATGAGCTTTTGGTGTGCTGTGTTCCCAGAGTAATGAGGACTGTGAGTGTGTTTAATCTTTGCTAATATTGTTATAATAACTGGATGAATTATTAAAAACAAGCAAATATGGCTACGATTCTTCAGACCACCAATGTGGGAGAGCGCTTCTCTTTTTTTCTCTCTCTCTGTCTCTCTCTCGCTCCCCTGCCCTCTCCCTTATTCTCGTCTTCTTTTCTTCTTCATCTGCTATCTTTCTCTCTCTCTCTCTCTCTCTCTCTCTCTCTCTCTCTCTCTCTCTCTCTCTATGTGTGTGTGTGTGTGTGTTTCTCTATCTCAGTATTGGTGATATATCTTTTAACACAGGGGGGGTATGATAATTGTTCTCATTTGTGCAGACTGCACAGCACTTCCATTGATTAAAAAGGTGTGCTGTTAGTGCATGTGGCCTGACACCAGGCTCATTCCTCACACCGAGGGCAAGGCCTGGGAGGGTTCACAGGACAACCTCAAGCACGGAGGTCAGGCGATCAATAATCACTTTTTTATGTTGAAAATAATATGTTATGCTTTGTTTTCGCTGTGTTATTGTCATGAAACAAAGCACTTACAACTCTCTCATAATGTCAGACTTAATCATATCAAATAGAGCTTCTTTTATATGTATATTTGCCCCCACATGTTCTTCAATATGATTAGTCAACTCTTTTAATCAGTTTCATCTTTTTATGATTACCTGAAGGTCACAATATCCACAGGCCTAATCTATGCTGTAGTGCGGTCTTAATGAAGGCCAAGAATATAATATGCAAATATATTCCCCCATATTGTAGCCAGACGCAAACGGCGCAAATGGTTAGGGAGGGACAAATTGTCCTAGGCCAAGACGTCTCCCGACTCAGCAGAAAGCTAATGCTGAGGTGGGTAATAGCGTGGCCGAGGCACAGACAATTTCCATGATAAAGGTGGGCATAAAGGGACGGCCTTCGCCTGAGAATAGATGGGAAAATGAAGAGCTCCTGTTTGGCTGCTGCATAATATTTCCCTTTCTTTTTTTCCCCTTTTTTCCCTTCTCGCGTCTGCCCGCCTGCGCAGCTTGGACGAGCCAAGCTGGACACACTTAATATCGAAATCAGAGCTGGACAAGCGCAACTGTTTTGTCAGGGCTCCGGGATAAACAATCATTCACACTATGCTAATTCTGCCCAGTCATTTTAGCGCTGTCATTCTCTCTCTGGAAAATTGCAATTAAGTTTGGATTGATAAATAGAATCAAATAAATAAATGAGAAGAAAATAAACTGCTAGACGCGCCACCCGTCCCACACTTCAAGGGCTCAACTGAACAAACAGCGAGCGGGGTTGACATTCTGCCATGTGTGTTAATTGATCCTTCCTTTAATTAATGCGGAATATGGGACCCCATATCTTTATCCGGTCGCTTAGTCCTCCCTGTCCATCATCGCACAATAAAGCCCCGTCCCACTGTGTCGGCTCTCGGCAGAAAGTCCAATCTGGTGGCATCTTGCTAGGAGGGCTGTTTATTTATTTATTATTATTTGGGAGTACCAGCTCAGAGGCACGTACAGAGGATGGTGTGCAGGGAATCACACTGGTTCATTAGGCCAGCCTTCCTGGGCCACTTCTCATTGGCGTTCAGTTGCCTCCCGCGTTGAGCAGCCGTGCGTGGGCTACTGGAGGGCTCGCAGAGCTCGTCTATGTGTTCCGAGCTGTCGACTGAGACAGCGTGTTCCTGCTCCACCTTCCACGGCCCACTCCTCCCTCAATCACTCTCTTGCCTTGCTTCTCTCAGTCTCTCCCTCTCTTTGCCTCCTCTCCACGTCTGAGGAATATTTCTCTGACCACATACGCTCCTCTACATGATAACAGCACAAATAGTTTATTTTTTAAATCTCTCTCTCTCGCCCCCCCCCCCCCCCTCTCTCTCTCTCCTCATTTATTTTCCTTCACCAGCAAGGCATTCCTGTTGTTGTTTTTTATTAGCACAAGTCATACACAGACATGTGCATAATTCATTCCTGTCGACAAAGTTACTTAAGGGTACGGTACTTGTTACAGCCTTAAGTGCTCAGCTCTCCATTGTTGGTCCCATGAACTTGAACCAAGGGATAAACAAGAGCCCTTCGCTGCAGATAATAAACAATGCAGTGAATGCCTGTTCTCTTCACTGGCCCTCATAATCACCCATAAACCTTATAGGCTGCTTTATCTATTTGGCGCTGGCTGCGATGTTGTAATTATTTATGATCAGTACAAATTGTTCTCATTGCAAGGGTTTCCATTAGGGAAAGCATTGTCCAGTCACTAATTTATGATGAAGGCGTAATTCATGTTGTCCCTCTTTTTCACCGTTTTTCATCCGGAGTGTGAAACTGGCAAACTGCATCTTTAACACTTGGCTTTTTTGTATTGAAAAGCTCAGGTTCCTTTTTATGGTGGCCATAAAAGTTACAATAGGACAGTAAAGCTTTTTTTCCCCCAGTGAAGACAGTGAAAAAAGATGGATGGCAGATGAGAACCCAACATGTAAGTATCTGTTTCTGTCTAATTAAAACTGGGGAGTAGCCTCGGACCTCTTCACTGCCAAGTGCTGCATTGCATCCATTGCTTTGTCCTCCGTTTAGCGGTGACATACTGCCACCTATAGGGCGGAAATAGCACAGCATCTCTGCCTGTTTCTGTCAGCCGACTGGGTTATAGAGAGGTCAGGCAGTGTAAAAGTTCTAAAGTCCATTAGAAGATGGAGTGTGACCCGTTTAGCCTCAGTACAGACTTTTAGCAATGGCACTTTCAAATAGAATATGCGGTGTCTGTATTTAGAGCTTCTTGAACAAAGTCTTCAGCGACTGTTGATTTGCTGTTTTGTTCAGGTACAGGCTTCCAAAGTGGCTGGGACAGCAGCAGCAACAACAACAATAATAATAATAATAATAATTATAATAATAAACACTGAACACATCAACAAAACAAATGTACAATTAGGTTTGTTCCTGGGATTTCAACGCCTGTTAAGTGTTTAATTGCTTGTCTGGTGTAGTCTAGTTAAATCCTGATTTAGACTTATAAGTAAATAAATGAACTCAGTTGTTTGGTTTTCAACAGAAAAACTCAGACAACAAAGAGAGTGAAAAAGTAAAAAGTTAAAGTATGTTTCCAGATTGCAGACCTCCCACAATGGGTTCGGTGCAGAGAGAGAGAGAGAGAGAGAGAGAGAGAGAGAGAGAGAGAGAGAGAGACTGGGTCTGGCCTCCTACGTTCACCAGCATCTCATTCTGCCACTTTCCTTACTTTCACTTTATATCTCTCTTCAAGTGACCTGAACGAGACCACCTCCTACTAGTCACCCCACGACCAGCTCTTTCAGAACAAATCAAGATGGGTAAAGTATTGAACATGTACATTAAAAGTCAACCTCAGTGTCCTCTCTCTATACACCAACACTAACAAAAGTATAGAAATCACCAATGAATTCACACACTAACAAAAACTTTTGATACAAACATTCAAAGCATTTTGCTAAACTATTTTTCATCACCTACTGTATGTATGTAAAAGCAAAAGTCCAATCATTTCCCCAGTAAGCGCAGAGAAGAAAAAAACCTGTATATATCCATTGTTAGATATTGCTGATCTAAACAGGTCAGCCCTGCTGTCACCGTAAGTGGACATAAGTAATATTTACATGAGCATAGGATTAAGAGGATTTTTCCATGCATGTGACACAGAAAACTACATATGGATAAAGAACACTTGTGGTTATACTGAATCCCATTGTGTAGGTGCCTGTCCATTGTACTCAGAGACTAAAGCACTAACAAGCACTCGAGTGTGGGAGTGATTGTATTGAGTGCACAGTGACTGGACAGCTGTACATACCGAAGTATCCACAGATTGAAATGAATATGCTTACAAGGCCACATGTTCTTTGTCTTGTTGATGACTTTCTTTTTAACAATCTGTCTGTGTATGTGTGTGTCTGTCTGCATGTGTGTGTGTATGTGTGTGTGTGTGTGTGTGTGTGTGTGTGTGTGTGTGTGTGTGGTGTGAATACAGGGGGGAGGAAGTGAAAAATAAATCTGTCTGTGCTCAGTAGACTCGAAAGGAACATGATTTCCACCTCAGCTGTAGTAGCGTGCAAGTACGCTAACAATGCTAAATCACCTCAGATGTCCAAGTGATTCAATCTTATTCACAGTGGATGACAAGTGAATTGAATTCTCCCAAAGTGCCTGTCCATTTCCTGCCTATCTCTGCCAGGTTGCTAGGCTGCTGGGAGGACTCAGATTCTCTACAGTGCTGGTACAGACAGTTTTCTCTTTGTGTAAGTGTCCTTATGAAATGAAATGTTTGGGAAGGGCTTAGAGAAAAGTGTCTCTTGAATGTTACAGTGAGAATGAAGATATATTATTACTGGGACATTACACTACTTTGGATTCTTTGTTGTTCTTTTCTCAATAACATTACAAACTGGACATTTCTGTTAAAGACAGAAAATAAGTTTTGCGACCGAACCACTCGCACTGTACCACGTGCCACAGCACAAATACAAACCGGGTGCTGTCTTCAGCCTATTTCTGAGGCTTAGAGCGAAGAGCCATGATTTTCCACTTCAGTGTCATGGTGCTACTTTCCTCTTCAGTCGGCCACATGCTGAGGAGTGCATATGATAGCTAGTCCCCAGAATTGCCCCCTTGCCTCCGCCTCGCCCTCCACTCCCACTGCCCTGCGCTCTCTCCGCTCCTGTTTTCGCTGCCCCGGCCTGTCAGTAGCGCTCTATAGCACGGCCGCGTTTAGCCGCCCTGACTCCCTGACCCGCTTTCCCGCTCGACTCGACTGCCATGGCGACCGGGGCTGCGTGAATAGCTGCTGGCGCCTCTCTCCAGCCTGTCTCCCACATCAGGACACGCTGAGCCCAGAGAGAAAGAGATGGAGAGCGAGAGAGAGAGAGAGAGAGAGAGAGAGAGAGAGAGAGAGAGAGAGAGAGAAAGAGAGAGAGAGAGAGAGGGAGGGAGGGGGGGGGCGAGAGTGGCTCCGCCACCGTGGGTATCTTTGATTGCGTTATTTTATTATGCGCTCCTCTAAGACCGGCTGTTTCTGCACAGCTTGACAATGCCCCCCAGGTCAGGTATAAGAATAACAATAGGCGTCTCTTTCTGTGTTCCTCAAAGCCTCGCTGCGTTGCTCGGCTAGCATGCCGGATTCCCTCCGTCCGTATGCCCATATGCGTGCATGAGGAATAACAGAAGTATTTGTAAATTCTGTCTCATTATGTTGCTCTTAAAGCTCACTTATCGTCTTGAGCCGCCATGAAACTCAAATGAGAAAGGAGTATTGTCTGCATACAAAAAAAAAATGGAATAAAATTCAGACATAAGATGCTATTTCCATACTTGTAGACGCACAGCGAATATTGAGTTGATTTATTTTTGCTTAGCTGTTGACTTGGGGAAAAAGGCTCAAAGATATCAGTCCGTTGCCATAATGAGGGCCGGGATTTCTTTTTTTTTTTTTATAACAATCACGCTAAAGCCAGGTACTATCAGCCAAGGGCCGTTAACCAGCGCCGGTCCCTTAAGAATCCACCCTTATCATGACGGAAGAATGGCCCCCTCTCCACACTACAGAACCTCACTGATCAAGAGTGGCATGGAAGACAGCACATGGCTAATTCCCCCTGACAGTCTGGGGCTGTTTGCTACCTGGTTAAGCCCCTCCGATTTTTTTTTTTTTTTTTTTTTTTTTCTAAATTGTGTTTGGCCTAAAGTGACAAAAGGGAATATAGCTGCTTTGAGATGCAGGAAATGGAGAGTGCTTTAGTGGTGATTGACAGGGCTTGTCAGTAAGTCTCGCGCAGCGCGAGGCACCTGCTCTGGCCCTGGCGGAGGACGTCTTCCAGGCTCGGGCGCAGAGAAGGCGAGGAGGTAATTATCTGCTGACGAGGAGGGGGAAAAAAAAGAGAGGGGTTGGGGGGGTGAAGAACTCCCAACAAGAAATACAATTAACAGTAAGTGTTTAGCAGAACGAGATTAGTTACTGGGGCTCGTCCAGTGTAGAGACAGGCACTCCAGTCCAGAGAGATGTGGGCCCGACCCGTCCGTCAGAGGAGGGATGCCCAGCGAATCCAATTAAATCGGAGATGATTCAGGCGGGATGGCGGTAGCCAACGGTGTTCCCCGGTCCAACAATGGCATTCCTGTGGATTTTCATTCAGCAAATCCAAAAGCATTTCTCCACACCAAAAAAGGGCCCCCTTTCAACGCGAGATGACACAGAGAGTTCACCAAGCCGCACAAGAACATATTTCACATAGTTTGGTAATAGACGACATTTAGCGCAACTGTGTGTGTTTTTTTGTACACAAGAATGTGTCAGCGCAGGAAAAAAGAAAGGGGGGGAAAACGGCATAGGAAGGATGCAACAAATCCTGCTGGTGCGGCCGCTCTTGTGTGATCCGGTTCTTCCCCAACACAAAAGGCCTCCAGAGGAGACAGTCCTTCAGCTGTGTTTGCTTGGATCCTTGGGCCGCTGCCATCTCTACATGGGAGGTGGGCTACCCCGCGGGTCACCGGCGCACAGAGATTCTGATTGAGATGTTGACGGAGCCACAAAGAGGATGCAGGCTGTTTGACTGAGAGAAGATACCAGCGCTTCAGCGCGAACATTAGCTCAGACGCTTCAGGCACTGGTAGCCCAGCAGAAAAAAAAGACAACAAAAATGTGTGCGTGCGTGTGCATGTGTGAATGTGTGTGTGTGTGTGTGTGTGTGTGTGTATGTATGTATATATATATATTTATATATATATATATATATATAAAGAAGAAGGCAGGCTTGTGGAGTTCTTTTCTTTGGAGGGAAAAAGAGGGGGTAAAAAAAGGCAAATGAAATGAGAGTCTGAGCGTGGGGTCCGCAGGTCAGCGAGCAGGTGGGAATGAGATGGAAGAAGGAAAGATAAACAGGCCAGCGGACTGGGAACGCCACATCTGGGCCGAATTAGGAAGGTAATACGGCAGAGAGAGAGAGAGAGGGAGGGATAGAGAGAGAGAGGGAGGGAGACAGAGAGAGAGAGAGAGGGAGGGGGGTATTTGAGGATCTGAGGGACCGAGCTGCTTTCCAAAGTAACTCCAGGTTAGTGTGTCGGCAGGGGGCCCCAGATGAGAGTGATTAAAGCTGGG
>NC_085003.1:11420837-11490837 GCF_963854185.1 Sardina pilchardus | reverse complement strand
GCTCACCTGTGTGTTGCCGCGGCTAAGTTCCTGCTTAGAGTGCGAGACGCTCATGGTGTCTGGAGACAGAGCAACAGTAAGAGGGGGAGACACTCTGTTGGTGGGCTTAAAAAAAACAAAACAATTTAGAAATAACGATAAATAAAAGAATGAGCAAATCCATAAATTAGTAGATGTCTGGCAACGTGGCCGGCTGTGGCAGCCATCATTTCTTTATTTACATGTGCGCTTTATTTGTTTTCCCTCTTTCGCCCACTTTTTTCTCTCTTTTTATTTTATTATTATTTTTTATTTTATAAATATATATATATATTTTCGTAAGAGTGGCTGCCTTCCCATCCGTGGTCGCTGGAATCCCAAATTATCCGGGGGGTTAGGAGGGTGCGTGTGTGCGCCCCCCTGGAGCCTGGCGCCCCAGAGCAGAGGTAACGTATTCAATGGCCCGGGGCGCGCGGCGGAGACGAGCTGCCCCGCTGCATACTGATGGCGGCGCGGGGAGGCGGTAATTGGAGGCGCCCAGGAGAAGGGGAGAGCGGAGGGCAACCGCTCGGAGATGATGGCTTTGTTTTGGCCTGTCTGTCTGAGGAGGAGGCTCCTCCCAGCTCCTTCCCCACTCACCACCACCCCCACACCCCTACACCCACCTCTCTATAACCCCCCCTCATCCCCCTCCTCTTGGTCTCTCTCTCTCTCTCTCTGGCTCTTCAAACACACACACACACACACACACACACACACACACACACACATGCACACATACTCACTGACTACAGCTAGAGAGATGGGAGAGAGATACTTGTTAATTGGTCTCATGCTGTTTGCCTAAAGATCCATGGGCATTTACGTATCTCCCCCCCCCCACCCTCACCATTTCCCCCCTCAAATGCTCACATCAGGAGCACTGGACCCATACATCACACTTAAAGGTGCATTAGTATGCTTACACTATGTATATTCTATATGGAGAGGCCCCATTAAGGCCTGATCTGTTGAACAAGCTCTTATGAGATTCATTAATACCAAGCAGCCACGGCGCATCGCCGGTCATTTCTCTGGTACACGTTGAGGCCGTACTGTATGTGTCATGTGAACAAGGATTAGGGATCTGAGTCCACGTCAGTCTGAATAAGAGAAAACAAACAAATTCCATCTGTGTCCCACCCATTCATATGGTTCACCGCTTTTGAATGGTGAGATCGTTTTAAAATGCATAACTACTATACATTAATAAACATCAGCCGGAAATCAAAGCACATCACAAAGCATTAGGTAAATTGGTTTACATACGGCAGGTAATTAAAACCATTTAACGTCCTCGTGTGTTCTATGAGATTACTGAGGTGTAGAAGCGCTTAATGTGTCAAAGTTTCATACATTAGTCACATGACAGACAAGAGAGAGTCCATGATGTTAGTGCAGACTCTGTGTCTGTGTGGGATTTCACCAGCACGTCTTTCATGTGATGAAATAGTTGCACACCTGGCGGTTGTCAGGCGCTGGGCTTTGCACTATTGATTTCTGCCACTGCAATTCTGAACACACACACACACACACACACACACACACACACACACAAAAACATGCACACACATGCACACACACACACACCTACACACACACTCACACACACACAGACAACCCCACACAAAAAAAACATGCACACACACACAGGGACACACACAGACACCAGATGCTGGTGAACAGGTTGAAGCCAAAGCCCTGGGGTCAGGGGATGGACGTGCGCGTGTAAAGCTTTCATTTCCTGTCAAAGGCGGGCAGGAGGGACTCACTCAGTGGCGGGCAGCGCCGAGGCTTCAGTGGACTCTAATTAGACCCCGGCGGGTGACACGCTAGCGCCAGCATCATACGCATCCTAAACAAAACAAACACGCGCGCGCGCTACAGCCGCTCTAAATGCCTGATCATAGGAGCAAACGGTAACTGTGACGGGGGCCCTCTTTTTAAATGAAAATTAGCACTGGCCATTTGATCGCCGCTTTCAAATATGCAGTCAGCTCTGTGATGTGTGCCCCTGCAACGCCAGCAGAGGACGGTTATTTAGAAGACCCCTAATTAGTAGCCAGGGTTGATGGGTCTGTATGTGTGTGTTGTTTTTTTTAAACTCAAGACCTTACTGACTGCAGAGAAAACTGACTTCTGGAGCAAGTGTGTGTATGTGTGTGTGTGTGTGTGTGTGTGTGTGTGTGTGTGTGAATGTGTGTTTATTTGTGTGTGTGTGTGTGTACAGTCTTGAGAATTACTAGCCACTGACATACATTGTACACTGTAGAGTTAAATTAATTAAAAAATTAACATTGGAATCTCTTAGCATCCTTTCACTGAAATGTTATCATTTCAACGTTCAACCACATACAGAACAATGAGATTTTCTAAACATATTCTTATTTTGCAATCCAAACATTCTAAATTTAGGGAAAAGTGTGATGTGCAATGTACGTGCTTATTTCATTTCTTAATTTGCAAATGTTGACCTCTGAATGAACCAAGCATACTGTAGAATTTGGGGGCGTGTGTGTGTGCGTTTGTGCTTAGGTATGTGTATGTGTATGTGTCTGTTAAGAGGGGTGATGTTGATAATCTTAGTGATAGTACATGCATATGCTAATATGTATATGCATACAACTTGCCCTGGGCTGTATACCGCAACGTGAGCTTATAATAGACTTTTATTCTCCAGCCTCTTTGAAATTCCGGGCAGATCAAAATACATCAGGCCCTGATTGTCATTTTGTGGGGCTCTTCATTGTACCAGGCTGGCTAGTGATTTCACTTTGTAATTTTTGCAATGTCTCATTCCTGGGGACCAGATATACATATTCATCCAGATAGTATAGAAAATGTCAAATAGAGGAGTCCTAATTGTGTCCTTGATGAAAGCCTATTAATATTGAACACTCCTGCCACCACCCATGTGCCGGAGCAGTGGAAAATTCATGTGTTTTTTTTTTTTTTTCAAGTCATCGCCTCTCTCTCTCTCTCTCTTTCTCTCTCTCTCTGTCTCTCTCTCTCTCTTTTCCAGCGGGGACAAAAAGCAGATCTGTGCTTATCTCTAATGATACCTGATCCCCAGGGGAAGTGCAGTGGGACTCTCTGTGGCTTTAGCAGATTCATCAAACCAAATATTGGGCACTTTCCTCTGGAGGATGCGAGTCACATTGCATTATATCACTGTTAATTAAAATGAAATATGCGGTTAAATTATTCTGTGTATTGTTGCTTGACGAGTGCGCACACGTTAAACGCAGACCACTGAGGCACCATCGGCAGTTAACAAAGGTTTCGCACGTCTTTTTTTCTTTCCCTCGCTTTCTTTCTATCTACTTCAACCCTTGCTCTGCAGCCTTTGTTTCTCATCCGCTTTTTTTTTTTCCGAGACATTTTCAAGGTGCTTCCTCAAGGGCTATTTTGATCAAGTCCTAACACAAAATATGGCACCAGAGTCACACCAGACTTCTCTCCTCCTGGAATAGGACTTCTTATTTTTCACCCTTATCAAACACCGACTTCACTCCTATCTCTCCTTTTCATATATTTATTTATTTGTTTTGTTCAACAGCTGATGCCTCAAACAGTGGTCTTTTTTATGCGGTGTAAATGGTTTCACAGAGGACAATTTCTTTAGATGTAGGAATTAAAATATTAAAGAAACCGTTTTCTCTCAAAGTACAAAAAAAAAACCCTCGTTCTCTCTCGCTCTCTTTCTCTCTCTGCCCACATACCCCCCCCCCAGCCCCCCTCGTCTGAGCAGAGGTGACATTGCTCCATGGCGGTCAGGAGCTCTGCCCGGCCCTTCCTCTCATCTGTGATGGCCGCGCCGCCACCCCGTGATCCACTGCCCTCCGCCTGTCAGCCCTGCACCTGTAACACAGAGACCTCCTGACCACCCGCCCAAACGGCCCCCCCTTACTCACCCCAACACCCCCACCCCCCTGCCCCCCCCCCCAGCTCAGCTCCCCGCTCATGGACACGCTCAGACATGCTTTGCATTTTAGCACCGCGGTTGCAGCAGCCCGAGCAATGCTCCAGAGACTGGCCTTCGTCCCAGCTGTTGCCTTCATTTTAATGCACTCGGAATAATATTAAAGTGGAATCAGTGGAATTTATTAATGCGGGGAGGCCCCTCGGAGAGATGCTGTTAAAGGCCAATGATTTAATTTAAGCTCTTAAAGACTGCACTCCGCACTTGATATATAGATAGGGAAGAATTATGTCTCTGTGTCAACGAGAAGCACGTTTGCGCTGTTTAAATAATGTGTAAACTGCAACGGTGGAGAGCAGTTTGGTGGGCGAGAGGAGGACGCATTGGCATGGTGTGGCACGTGTGCCAATGTCTTGTGTCTCGAGCTCGCTAGAGCTGCCCATGTCCTTCACTGCCTGTTTATATTCTCTGTGAACATGAAAGTTTTCCAACAGACTTGGCTGTTGTTTGCAGCCTGCATTAAAGTACCTGCTGCAAACCTGACTCTCGACTTCATCCGAACAGCCCGGCCTCCTCTGAAGTCTTTTTTTTTTTTTTTCAGCCAGTGCCGCTCACAAAGCAAGGAACCTCAATCAGTGACTTGTGCAGGCACAATCTGGCTGGGTCATTTGGATCTCATTACAAACCGAATTTTTTGGAAAAGCCTCCCACCTTATTGGTGTCAAAGTGCTGTTTTCCGGGGTCAACCAACCCCACCCCCACCCCTCCGGCAATTTGTTTCTACGTCCTACGGTGTAAGCACTTAACTCCGTCGTCGTCTTTGTGTTTTTTCAAGGCTCGGCGCGATGAAAACAAATGAAAAGCAAAGTGATGTGACACATGCAAGTTAACAGCAAGTGCTGCTGGCTCTGTCCGGCCACCTCCTTCCCGGGAATGCATGTCAGTTCTGAGGGGGGGTCAACTCGGGAATGCATGTCAGTTCTGAGGGGGGGTCAACTCTCGGACGCTTAATAGCACCGCTCCCGGTCCAGTTATTGAGAAAGAGGCACCAGGATGAAGGCAGTAATGAGCCCAGGCCTACGTGTGCCAAAGCAAGGGGCTGTCGAAGCGACACACACCTGTGAAAAAGGACCACAAGAAGAGTGGAAATGTGTGTATGTGTGTGTGTGTGTGTGTGCCATTCTCTGGCTATTGCTAGGAGGGGGGGCACATATCAGAGAGAAAAAAAAGTGACAGAAAAGAGGGGGCGGGGGGGAAACAGGTTGTAGGGGTCCTCGTGCGCAAGCTTGCCCGCGGAGCTGCCTGAGGAACTACCATGGAAACAAGGAGTGTGACAGGCTCAGGGGGGCTCAGCCACAGCTGCAGGCACTTCCGCTTCTGACAGCCTGATGAAGACATCATCGCCATGCAGAACACAACAACAAAAACAACAACAAGAGGGAAAAAAACATCCAGGGGAAAAAAAAAACAACACAACAGGCTCAATGTTAACTGCCGCATGCCTGAAAACGTTCATTAACAAAGCTTGTAAAACATCCAGGGATTTTCTAATGCATTCAGGGACCAGATTGTGTGGTTGTGGCGCGTCTTCGGAGATTTCGTGTTTTCGCTCTCTGGAGAAGGCGGCAAATTGATAAATAATTTCTCTCAAAATATGATTGCACTCGTAAACAGAGCCTGGAGACCGCCAATTCACACCTCGGCTTCTCCTAACCGTAACATTGTCCTCCCTTGTCATTGGACGTCAATGACACGACGTTACACAAAGCAAGCCTCTCCTGCCAAAAGTTCAGTGCCACCAGTCTTGACAGCTGGTGAATAAGCCGGTCACGGCGCGCCGCGACCCTGTTAATGCCGGCGACGTCATCCATCTTGACGGTAACCTCTGTGATGACGGGGCTAACCTCTCATCACAGCGGCGTTTTCCCTGAGCCGCTTGCCTGGCACCAAATGCAACGTGGTCCCACCACTTCACGCCACTCGGAATGATAAAACAGTAGGGGGGGTTGGGGGAGGAGGTGACAGGGGCGGAATCAAAGGGTCACTCTTAGCTAAGCAACACAGTGGCCACTTTATTCCCTCTGTATCATGTCAGTTTCCAGCGCCGTGGCGGCTGTTGTTTCTCGCTCCCCCGAGCGCACGAGGCTTTCGTCTCCCGAGGGGTTTCTCTTAACGTCGGATCCTCTGTCTCTTTATACATTTCAGTTCCCTTCCCATACGCCCGCTGACAGCTCGGATCCTATTGAATTTCACAGAACATTCTGGGCTAAAAATACCCAAACAGGAAGTCATATGCACTTCAAAGTTGCGGGTGCTTCTAATGCGACGGCGATAGCACACTTAGTGACCGCGTTCTTTCTTGAGAGTCTTCTTTAATTGGTTTCACCTCTTTGAGAGAAAAGCCTGATTGGGTCTGTTATTGTTCTTCAGTGTGCACAGCCATGGGAAGAGGAGGATACTGCTCCCTCTCCACCATCTTCCTCCTTCTCTCCTCAGACCCTCCCCCCAACACACACACACACACACACACATACAACC
Organism: Sardina pilchardus; assembly: GCF_963854185.1. Taxonomy (NCBI): domain Eukaryota; kingdom Metazoa; phylum Chordata; class Actinopteri; order Clupeiformes; family Clupeidae; genus Sardina; species Sardina pilchardus. The sequence goes on along the minus strand of NC_085003.1, from coordinate 11,484,359 downwards.
TCTTCCCCTATCACCCACCACCACCCATTTTCCCCTCCACTTGGGGCTGGGAGGCATGAAGGCCCCGTTGTGTGTGTGTGTGTGTGTGTGTGTGTGTGTGTGTGTGTGTGTGTGAGTGTGTGTGTCTGCGTGTGCATACATGTGTGTGTGTGTGTGGGATAGCTCTCGTCAGAGGCTGCGGGGTCACCTCCACTCCCCCTCGCTTTGAAACGGACCCCTGGTGGCAGCTCCTGGGAGAGCGCGCTGATGTCTCTATCAGGCTGTCAGAAGAGATAGCCCCGGGCTGCGGCTGGGTCCCCTGGAGCCAATCAAAACTCCTCGCCATGCACCAGCGCATGCTCCTCCAGCAGCACCGCCGCAACTGGGCAGGGGAGCAGGGGGTGGTCTGTGTGTGAGTGTGTGTGTGTGTGACTATGAATGTGAGTGTGTAAGTGAATGTGTGTGTGTGTGTGTGTGTGTGTGTGTGTGTGTGGTGAGGGGGTGGATGCAAGTATGCAGTGCAGCGCTGTGTGAAAGTGTGTCTTTTGTGTGTGTGTGTGTGTGTGTGTGTGTGTGTGTGTGTGTGTGTGTGTGTGTGTCTGTGTATGTGTATGTGGAGGGACAGGGAGTATGGGGGATGCTCCGTTCTCCAATCAGTCAGAACTCCCAGCGCTGAGGTCCGGAGCTCACGCTAGTGGGTGACACCAGAACCGACTCGCCCCGAGCCAGACGAGAAGAGGCGCCTCTATTTTTACACGACGCAAGCCTCTCTCTCTATCGGCGGCGACGCGCACCTCCCATTACCAGCACAGGCCAGACGGGGAGGAAGTGGAGGAAGTTGTTCTTTCCAGTAAGTTTACTCTTGCTGCTCACTCTGGGGAGGGAAAGTTTGAGAAGAGAGGCTGAAGGCCTCATCATCAACAACAACAACAACAACAACAACAACAAGACCCAAAACAGGATGCATCACCTCAGTATGAGAACATTAACACTTTCTCACATAATCAAAAAAAAAAACAGAAATAAATACAAGATGTACTGTTAAATAGAGAGGTGTCTCACATACACACACACACACACACACAGACACTATGATGCTTTTTTTGCCTGATAATTTCAATTTCACTATTTTTTAATTATATGGTGATGAGACAAATTCTCAAATCTCACGCCTTTTGAAACAGCTCAGTGCGTAACACTTTAGCACGCGTCCCTTTCCAACAGGAGAGGCCCATTGCCGGGGCTGAGGGCTGTGTAAAATCTGCCTGTAATACGAATAAATAAGTTGATGAGGCAGGAAGGCTCCATTACACTCACACGAGCCCCATCTCGGAGAGAAACACTGAGGCTCGGCGCGACTCGAAGAGGCCCATTAGGCACTGGAGGTGATTTTAATGAAAATGTGAGCCACTAAGTGCTGCCAATGACGAGAGCTGGCTCTCTCTCTCGCCCTCCCTCCATCTCTCTTCCCTCTATCCCTCTCTCTCTCTCTCATCCACTCTCTCCCTTTTTCCCCGAGTATCTCTATCCCTCTCTCCTTCTCTCACTCACTCTTCCTCTGACTCACCCAGCCTCTTTCCCTTTTTATCCCTCTTCCTGTCTCTCTCTCTCTCTCTCTCCTCTCTCTCTCTCTCTGTCTGTGTGATGGGCTTTCTCATCTGGACTGTGTTGTTGTGGGAAAACAGTCGAGGCCCTGCATTAGCCCGTGAGCTGGACCTGCGAACGCTTTGATGTGAGCTCCACAACCACCACGGCACAGCAGTGGCCTGGGTCCTCTACCAAAGGCCACGTTGTGCAACCACATGTGCTCGCTCTCTCTCTCCTTCTCTCTTTTTCTCCCTCTCTCGCTCTCTCTCTCCTTTCTCTCTTTTCTCCTCTCTTTCTCTCTCTCTCTCTCTTTGCTCTCTCTCTCCTTTATCTCTCTCTCTTTCTCTCTATCTCTCTGCAGTGTGGGCTTGAAAAGAAGACCTGCCTCCCTGAGAACAGATACACTTTGTGAAGTTAGACCCCCCCCCCTGCTGATTTCTCCACCGTTTTCTGCTTTTTTCCTTCCAACCCTCTGCTACATCATGGCAGCATGGCTAAAACATCACCATATATCATACCGACAGAAAATTCATCCAAGCGCAGAATATCACAAAAAAAATCTTTAATATTTACAGTACATACTCATTCAAGAGACAATAATTTTTTTAAAAAGTACAGCAAAGAAAATATATGTTAGCTCTATCTGTATCAAAGCAAATATTCTATCATAAAGAGGAAGCAAGTTTTTCTGCCTGAGTGATAGTATGATATGAAAATAGCATGGCATCTACATTTCAGCTGGGTTTGCAATTAGTCACAAAGTTACATGGCTTTGTACTTGGTCCATGGTCAACAGAAAGACATTTCCATGTGGTGCAGGTCACTGAAGCTTTTCTGGTGCTTTTGCGGCCAGGACTTCCAGTGATCCAAAACGTGTTGTTAAGCTGGGCCAGGGGGCGCCCTACTTTCCCGTTTTTTCCCCATAAAAGCTCGGAGCAGTGATTGACAGCACCATGTGCTGCCCCGAAAGAGACAAACCGCAGCCCCTGTCAGACAGGGTGGCAGGAACACACACAGACACACACACGTGCGTGCGCACACACACACACACACACACACACACAAATGCAATACGGTATACTGTATGTACAAGCAAACACACACTTAGACATGCACACACACACACACACAGACACAAACACACACTTGCACACACACACATAAACACACACGTGACCATGGACCTGGCAGTAACAATATGTTTTGATGCATTTATAGGAGACAAGCTTGAAGGTCCAGAGAAGGTTAGTTTAGAGTGGGTACAGGCCAGTTCTCAAAGTATCAAAAACAGAGCGCTCCGGCCGACCAATCCATTTTACGAAGAGAGAGAGAGAGAGAGACTGCCCGACCCGCATCTCATCCATCCATTCATCCATCCATCCATCCGTCCATCCCTCCACGTCAGTGCATCCCTCCATCCCTCCGTCAGGCCGGCCCGTCCGGCGGCTTGTTCCGGAGGGTCGTGCGGTGGGGGGGTTGTGCGGTGGGGAGGGGGCGCTAGCGTTTCTTGCGCTGCGGGTTAGCGGCGGCGGGTGCGCGGAGCTCGCTGTACTGCACCTGTGAAAACAAACAGGAGTTTGGGCAGGAGAGGCAGGTAATCCGAGATCAGCGGAGCGCACGTAATGGCTCCCCTGAGGAGCGGGCGCAGGCAGGGGGAGAGAGAGAGAGAGAGAGGGAGACAGAGAGAGAGAGAGAGAGGGAGACAGAGAGAGAGAGAGGGAGAGAGAGAGAGAGAGAGAGAGGAGAGAGAGAGAGAGAGAGAGAGAGAGAGAGAGAGAGAGAGAGAGAGACGCTCTGCCCGGCCGGCCGCGCCTGTAATGAATCATTTTTTAAACACAGGAGCAGAGGGGATTAATCACAGGGAGGAAGGATTTGAAAAGTCAAGGGGTTCTTCACCAGCCCCAGCTACCTCCACCTCCTCCTCCACCTCCACCTCCTCCCCTCGTCTCTCCTTGTTCTCCTCCTCGTCCTCCACCAGCTCGGCATTAGAGGCGAGCGGCCGTCTAACCGAGGGACGACCTGCCAGGCAGCCAGGGGGCCGACTGCAAAGCCGCGGAATCGCTCATTGTGTGTGCCGCCACGTCCTCTTCCAGAACAAGTGAGAGCAAAAAAAAAAAAAAAAAAAAGAACGAAAGAAAAAAAGAAAAGAAGAGAAAACTTTTTTTCTCCCCCCGCTCTCTCTCTCCTCTCTTTCTCCTCCACTTTCTTGCTCTAGTGCTGGTCCTAATTATAGAAGCAGTAGGCAGAAGTTTGTTTGGGAGAGAAATCAGCCATGGCTCCCGGGTTGGCAGCTTCTCACGCAGGGTTCACTGGGTAGCTCTCCAGCTCCTCGGGCTCACTCGTGGAAACTCATCAGGGTGACCCTGAACCCGCCGCCGCTCACCGGAAGAGCCGTGTCGCCTTGATAATAATCTGAACTGTGCCAGTCTGAGGCTTCTCATCAAGGACTTGGGGGGTGGGGGTGGGGGGGGGGTTGCTCTCACTCTGCAGTGCTGTGTTACTCACACATGCAAAACTGACTATCATCAGACTGCTGTTCAGAATCGAACACCTTTGCAAGTCTCGTACTTATTCTTTGCCCTTTGAGAGGAGGCGAAGAAAGAGACGGATGGATGAAGGAAAGGAAAAATATCCCAAAACTGTCTGATGTAGAATACATATGTTCTGGATTCTTTTTTTTTTTTTTTTGCGTAGAAGGGCTATTATAGATACTGAAATAACCACACAGTGAAGTGTATACTGGTGGATAAGATAGGAGACAGAACTGACGAATGAAATGGAAAATTATTTCAAAAAAGCCGACAAAATGCATGTCACTCAAGAGGTGAGACAAACAAACAAAAAAAAACAAACACGGGAAAATATCTCTTGTTGATTTTCTGTGGTTGTTTTTCCAAACAAAAACAATAACATGTAAACACACACACACACACACACACACACACACACACACACACACAGAGAGAGAGAGAGACACACACACACACACACACACACAGTTCTGTGAAATGGAGGTGAGAACTCAGCTCTAATTACTCACTGCTGATTATCAGAATGGGAGATGGAAGGGAGAGGGAACAAAGGGATGGTGGCCCGCATCTGAACATGAAACTGCTCTCAGAACTGACAGATGCTTCTTATTTTAGGACACAGGAGTCCGCATCAGAAGTCCACTTTTGAGGGGCTCCTTTGAAGCCGGGCTCCGGCGCTAATTGCCAAGTCACTCTTCCCCAGTGAGACAGGAGTCAATTTCAGTTTTGGTGACGTGTCACTCATCCGTTTGGGCCCGCGAGCGTCTCAGGTGCCGAGGGCCACACGCAACACAAAAGCCCGCCAGGCGCTCTGTCAGCCGCGCGTGTGATTCTCACACTGGAGGAAAGCACCGAGAACCTGCTAGGTACTATATATAATCTCAGACTTCTTATTTCTGTGTGTGCGTGTGTGTGTGTGTGTGTGTGTGTGTGTGTGTGTGTGTGTGTCTGACAGAAAGAGAACGAGAGAGAGTTAAAGTAGTTAGAGACTTGGGAAACATGACAGCAACAAACAGTCCAATTTTTCCTCTCTCTCTGTCTCTCTCTCTCTCTCTCTCTCTCTCTCTCTCTCTCCTTGTCTCTTTCTCAGTATCGTCTTTTCCCTAGTTTTGAATGTGAAAGTTCCTTGACGCATTACATTACACTCCCCAGCATGGGGAAGGAGAATCCTGGCAAGGCTGATGATGATGACAAAATATTCACCGTTTCCCCCCTTGCCACCCTGCACCCAGCACACTCCCATCACCACCATGGCCTGGCCTACCCAGCACCCCGGCCCTGTCCAGCTCCATGCAGGCTGAGGAGCAGGGGAGAGGGAGAGCAGGCCACGCAGTAAAGCACAGGGACATCTCCTCAGCAGCTGGAGAGAGAGGCCCGCTGGGGCAGGACGATGAGCAGGAGTCCACAGGCTCTTACGTGTGTGTGTGTGTGTGTGTGTGTGTGTGTGTGTGTGTGCTTTTAGTGGATGGTGGGCTACATCTGCCAGAGTTTATATGGTATGTTTTGGTATATCTGCATTTGTCTGAGCCTGTGTGTGTGTGTGTGTGTGTGTGTGTGTGTGTGTGTGTGTGTGTGTGTGTGTGTGTGTGTGTGTGTGTGTGTGTGTGTGTGTGTGTGTGTGTGTGTGTGTGTGAGTATGTGAGTATCTCTGTCTGTCTATAGGTGTGTGTGTGTGTATGTGTGTGTGTGTGTGCATCTCGTTTCCAAGATGCCCCCGCTCAGGCTGTAGAGCCCAGCTAGTTGGTGCCAGCAGCCTGCTCTCCCTCCCGGCGGGCGCGGTCTGGCACACACACACACCCTGCAGCCTCTCTGCTACAACAGCCCAGCGCTGACACGCTTGCATATGGCACCCAGCAGGGCGGCGCTGACGCACCACTTCAGCAATCGGCTCCTTCAAAATCTGACGTGTTTGTGTGGCACAGGGGACAGGCTATGAAGACAGTACACACACACAACGTACACACACACACACACACACACACACACACACACACACACACCGATCCCTGGGCCCCGGCACCCAAACACCACCCCTGCTTTTATCACAGGCTGACAAAACTGATAATCAGGGACAAGGTGGGAGCGAGGCGGCCCGGGAGCAGATCAGAGCGGAGGCCTCTGCCTGCACCGGGGTGATCCCGCCGAAAAACATGCGGAGAAATAATTGGGCCGCGGACGGCTCCTTAAAGGCACCGGCCCATTAATAATCAAACAAAGGCGGAAGGAAAGTATTCCCCGAGCACATGGGAATTCTGCTAGAGCAAATAATACAGACATCTTCTGGGAATTCCCTTGCTGCCTCTGTTCTCTTCTTTCTGTCTCTCTCGCTCTCTTATTCTCTCTCTCTCTCTCTCTCTCTCTCTACCTCTCTCTCTGTCTCGATCGGTATGTAAAATGGGACTCTTACCTTTTGAACATCAGAAGGCACCCTCTGGAGGAAATCCAGTACTTTATTACTGTCAACGGCATACGGGTTGCGCAGCTTCTTGGTGAATTTGTTAACACCTTACGGAAGAAAACAGGAGCGCATTAATAAATAAAGTCATCCTCCAAAAGCCATGATTTGAGACAAGACAGACAAAGCAAAAAAACGTTCCCCGTCCCATCCCATCATGAGGACTAGTCCCCGATGTGTGAGAGATGCCACACAGGGGTTGTTATTTCAATTCACTCTCCAAAAGAGCCAAATTGGATCTACTGTGGGTGTCTAAATTGCTGTGTTGGGAGGACAGGCTTTGGGATGGGTGTCTTTGCGTTCCTATAATGAGAGCTTCTCAACCTTCAGATGAGGGGAAACAAGCAGAGCTTCCTGACGCATTTCTGTCTTATTTTGGGCAAATATACTCACTATCAGGGAGACATGAACAGCACTTTCATGGTAGTTCTCTACAGATAGTTGGCACTTCACAAACTCTCTCTCTCTCTCTCTCTCTCTCTCTCTCTCTCTCACATACACACACACACACACCTCTCTCGCTCACAAACACACACACACACACACACACACACACACACACACACACACACACACACACACCTACACACACAAACACACACACAAACACAACCCAACCCATCACAAAATACAGTACACACACACACACACACACACACACACACACACACACACACACACACACACACACACACACACACACCAAAACAAGAACTACGCTAAGCAACATGAAAGGCTTGCCCTGGAAGCATTGAGCAGAGTGGAAGCTGTGGAAGCATTTGATAACATTTGGATATTGATTGTGTTCAGTGCCCCAGAGATGTACTGCCAGGCCATAGGCCAGAGGGGAGGATGCTTATGCTGAACATCCGTCACCTTTGACCTTTTGTATACTCTGAAGGATGCGCTCTAGATCTTTGGACTGGGCTCTCGGCAGGTTTCCTTTATGTTATGTAGGATCTGAGCTATGCATGTGTTTGTGTCGCTTTGGGAATAAACCCCTTACTCATGTGGCTCAGATTAAAAATAAGGTACACTTATTTTTCACTTAAACGAGACATACATTTCTTGTTTCATACATCTTTTTTTTCAAGAAAATGAATCAGGGTTCCAAAATGTTTGTCTGGCAGGGAGAGAAAGAGAGAGGAGGGTCGTCCTTACCCCATATCAACACAATGTAGCGGAGAGGATGAAGAGAGAGAGAGAGAGAGATAGAGAGAGAGAGAGAGAGAGAGAGAGAGAGGGCAGAGAGAGAAAGAGAGAGGAGGGTCGTCCTTACCCCATATCAACACGATGTAGCGAAGAGGGATGAAGAACAGCACAGCGGTCGCCACAAACAGCATCACACACGCCAGGTACGACATGAAAGGCACTGACCAGTTGGTAGTGCTGCAAATGACAGGAAAATGACGTTGAAAATCACAAGACACACAAAACACAAACACTTTTCCAACAGATATCATAACGGACTTCTTATCTAATGTTCTCCGAGTGACGTCATTTAAAGCTATCATAACATCATCTTTCAGATTTTAAATGACTGTAATATTAAATTGATGGTAGGGGTCATTAAAAGCAGTCTGATCCTACTTCTTGATTCTCTCTCCAATAGATGCGACCTCATCCAAGGTGTTCTGCACGGTGAGGACTATCTCTTGAACCATGTGGATCTTGTCCATCAGCCCTTTCTTCTCTGATTCCTAAGAGATGGAGAGAGAGAGAGAGAGAAAGAAAGAGGGAGTGATGAGCAGGGTCAGTCGCTGCAGACAGATCAGTGCAGAGACAGAGAGAGAGAGAGAGAGAGAGAGAGAGAGCGCTTCATTTCTGGAGTGTCATCAGGAGTAATTCATCCAGCCAATGGCCTGTAATGAGCCCAGCTCGACGCCTCTTCCTGCTGCCTTTCAGCTGCGCCACGGCAACGTCTCTCGGCAACGCAAGACAGCCGTCGCCAGGAGGAGAGGAGGCGAGCCGTGTGATTTCCCCTTTTGTCCGCCACAAACAATGGAAGTGCAACAACAATCAAAGATTAAGTGTCTGTGTGTGCGTGTCTCTCTCTCTGTGTGTGTGTGTGTGTGTGTGTGTGTGTGTGTGTGTGTGGTGTGGGGGGGGATCTAAAATAGCCATGAGCAATCAGATGCTGTGAGGACTGAGAGCAGGAGTGTGTGAGGGGAGCGAGGGGAAGGGGGTCTTGAGAGAGCGGGAGCAGGCTGCAGACGAGTGCTGAGGGGGCGAGTTGGGTCTTGTTCTCGGGGTGCCAGCCTAGCACCTCTCTCCCCGCCGCTGGATTGACTCGCCACGCTCTGGGCTCTGGGCTCTGGGCTCTGGGCTGGGAGTGAGCTCTCGCACCTCTCGCTGCCACCGAGCTAAGGAGGAGGCCAAGGAGACACACACACACACACACACACACACACTCACTCTCTCTCACACACAAACACACACACACACCCACAAACACTAACACATACACATGTGTACACAAAGTCACATGTAGATGCACACACACACACACACACACACACACACACACACACACACACACACACACACACACACACACACACATGCACACGCACACGCACACGCACACGCACACACACACACAACACACATACACAAACACTAACACACATACATTTGTACACAAAGTCACATGTATATGCACACACACACACACACACACACACACACACACTCTCAATCACTATGTTTCTCCCCACTTGTGATCTGGCGAGAGCCAGCACTCTCAGCACTCAGGCCTAATCCCAACAACAGCAAACCACAGGCGCTGTGATGATGGCGTCCCAGTGCAGCACAATGCTATTTTTTCTAATGGCCTTGCTGGGAAACACCACTACTGTCCTTTTGAATAAAGACATCACACGCCTTTGTGTCGGAGAGTGGCTTACGGACACGGGCCAAATGGACTGGGCACTTTGAGGCAGGAATGGAAAAAAAAGAAGAGAAGAGGGAGGGGGGGGGAAACAACAGAAGATGATGGTGGTGGAGGAGAAGAAGATGAAGGAGAAGAAGAGAAGGAGAAGAACCACCACAGCAATTTGATGAAAGAAGACTCCACGGCTAATCTGGGGTCCAGAGAAATGTGATCACATTAGTGAGTTCTCTCTCCCCTCGGCTGGAGAAAGTGTGTGTGTGTGTGTGTGTGTGTGTGTGGGGGGGGGGGGTTGCTGTACACAGTCAGAGAGACAGAGAGGAGAGTGGCTTTTCCAGAGGCACGACATGAAGCAAACAGAAGATAACTGGAGTAATGTTAGCCCCCACATGCCACATCAAAAGGAGGAAATAATGACAGGAATAATGACAGATGAGAGCAAGAAGGAAAAGAGAGAGAGAGAGAGAGAGAGAGGGAGAGAGGGGAAGGGAGGGAGGGAGAGAGTCGTGACTGGTTCTTTCAGAGGCATGCTTGCTTGCTTGCTTGCTTGCTTGAGGACGTGCGTGGAGGCCTTTTTGTCCTCTGAGGATGTTTGTGTTTAAAAGCATCTCCAGATCTCCAGACTGAGTGCCTTCATCACAGCCCTGCCGCCGAGGCCCCTGGGACAAGCACAGCGAGCAGACTCCCTGCTGACAGTCCCATGCCTCCTCCTCCTCCTCCTCCTCTTCCTCCTCCTCCTCCACCCCCCAAGACACACACAGGAAGAAAGTTGTTCCCACACACACGCATCATCATCATCATCATCATCATGACACACACACACAGCAATCTGGCCACCACTCAAACAACATGAAGGGTCAACACCAAAGAGACAATTCACAACTGTGGGAGATCTCAAAATAAAATCATAATCCAACGACAGTCTGTTCCAAATGTCTTTGTCAAATGATGTGTTTCTGTCAGCTGTCAACTACAGTACATCCAATATCATGACACATTTTTTTAGGGAAGAGCTACTTCTACCATGCTGCAATAAAAAAAGAAAACAGAACAGTGCATGATTGAAGCACTGATCCTGATGTCTACTCTTATCGTTAACTTTCCCCCATCGTCTTTTTAAAGGAGTCTGAATATTCCATTTTTTAGAGAGAGAGATAGAGAGAGAGAGAGAGAGAGAGAGAGAGAGAGAGAGAGAGAGAGAGAGAGAGAGAGAGAGAGAGAGAGAATCATTGTGAAAAGCCAGGTGGTCTAAGGGATGTTCTCAATTTAGTTTAAAGCGATCCTCCTCTCTGGTGTGTTTGCATTCAACATCAGGAGAGCGGTGTGTGCTGCAGACCTGCTCCCAGCTATATCTGCATTCCCAGATGAATACAAAGCCCAGCCATGCCGTCTGCATCAAGGACAAGAGCCTCCATATGACATTCCGCTAGGAATGTACCTCTTATTCCTGTCTTTACACATCTTTATCTTTGGCTCTCTCTCTCTCTCTCTCTCTCTCTCTCTCTCTCTCAGCTCTCTTGCAATTCGAGGGATTAATCCTAATAACAGATAGGACATTCTAGTCAACGATGAGAGATACACACATAGGTACAACTGTGTCAGAGATTACTTCAATGAGATTTTGAAAAAAAAATTACCAACAATTATTTAAAACACACACACACACACACACACACACACACACACACACACACACACACGTATGCACAAATGCGTCTTTCATGTTAGCAAAGACCAAAAGGAGTACAAACGAAAGGCAAGCATGGAGCGTACATCAACAGGCTCTCTGGATTAATGCAATTCATCTCCCTAAACACCCTTGAAGCCCTCCATCCTCTTTTTTCTACTCTTTTCTTTTCTTTTTTCGGTGTCTTTGCACTGCAAATCTTCCATTACACATTTGATGCTCTATCTCTCTCTCTCTCTCTCTCTCTCCTCTCTCTCTCTCTCTCTCTCTTTTTATCTTCATGCCGTCCCTTTCTAGTGCTCCTTGAAAACTGCTCAGCACGCACAGAAAAACAAAAATCTAAAAAGCTTTGCTCTCAGAGGAGGAGCCGGATGGATTTACTGGGGGGACTACAGACTACATGAGTCATAAATGTCTGCTGATTACAAAACCTCTGTCAGATCAGATTCTCATTTCAGGGTAAAATTGTAAATGCTCGCTTTTAAGGCGGGCTTAATAGGGAACAGATTTGATCTGCGGTACAAAGGTAAATAGGAAACGCGTGGTTCCATGGGAGTGTTGGGCATAATCAAAATAAAAAAAAGAAAGAAGGCAGGTAAAAAAGCTCATTTAACATTCCTTTAATTTGAGTAAATGGCTTCAAATTTGAATATTCATTCAAAGGCAATGGGCGAATGCTTTTTTTTTTTTTTTTTCAACTCACTTATTCCACAAAGGCGAGCAAAGCGCGCATCCAAATCAAAAACACCTGTGTTGCTGGCATTAGATCCCTCGCTTGGGCGAAATGGGACTGTAAACACACAACATACGTAAACAAGCTCGACTGGAGGCCGCGGAGTGGAGATGTGAGACGAGGCGAAGCGAGGCGCGTGTCTGCCTGAACGGGCCCCTGCACGTGTCACAAAGGCCCCGGCCCGCACGCCTTGGAACACACATGCCCCCCATTATGACATCAGCATTCTGTCCTTGCGGAGGGCTGAAGGTGATAGTGCATGGCGAGTGTTTGGGGTGTGTGTGTGTGTGTATGAGTGGGGAGCATGTGTGTGCATATGTGTGGATTTTTGTGTGTGTGTGTGTGTGTGTGTGTGTGTGTGTGTGTGTGTGTGTGTGTGTGTGTGTGTGTGTGTGTGTGTGTGTGTGTGTGTGTGTGTGTGTGTGTGTGGAAGGGGGGTGTTGTTGGTTGGTGGTGGTTGGGTTGGGGATGGGGGGGGTGGATGGGGGTGCATGAGAGGGTAACGCAGAGGTCTCTGGGGGGGCTGAGAGTTCTATGTCTGTCTGCCCGCAGCTTCGACCAGTGCTGACCAAAGCACGATAGGAGCCCCGACTCTGCCCAGAGGCCATAGCCGACTCACAGACATTACACATGGGGGTGGTGGTGGTGGTGCTGCTTATGTTAGGGTGGTGGTGGTGGAGGGAGGGGGGTGGGGGGGGGTAGTTGCTGGGGTTGTTTTTCTTTCTGCTGTTGTTTTCGGCTGTGATTAAACACTGTCTATCTGCACGATGCGATTCCTACCTGAGGCCAAAGGGAAGTCACATTGGCCGCACGTAATTTGTAAGCGGCCCCTCTCGCTCTCCCACCCCCCTCAGGACAGATTTATGTTCACCCAGCAGATCTGGTCTGTATTATTTCTGCAGAAACAGAGCCGGTCCTATCGCCTTCTTTTAGCGTCATGCCTCTACAATCCTGCTGCTCGGGCGGAGGTTTACATGTTCTCTTCCTCCAGGGGGAAACACACACACTGACACACACACACACACACACACACACACACACACACACACACACACACACACACACACACACACACACACACACACACACACACACACACACACATTCACACACAGAGCGAGATATGGCAGGGTAATGGTAACCTTCTCGGAGGGGATAGCCTTTGTACACATGCTAAGCAAAAGGACCAGGGGAAAAGGGGTGGGGGTAGGGGCGCCTTTGAAGTCATCAGCTTTAACACTGATCACTCTTTGACCCCACACATTTGCACAGATGACTTTGATACGAGGTGCAAAGCTGCACGGCTTGATCTGCCGGAATGATATCAAATTTTTTGAGCCGCAGCAAAAACCATAACAAGACTTTGAAATAGGCAGACTTAAATTGGCGTTGACAACTTAAAACAAACATGGACAGCTGGCTAATTAACTAAATGAAAGGAGAGATTTCATTTTTTCCATGAAGCGCAAAGGGCTCTGTTACATATAATACATCTGAAATGAGATGATTTTCTTAAAGCAGAAACCTGTGAAAGTATTTTCATTTCTTTAATATCCCACCATCTGATTATATCACTGTCTCGTTTTTTTTTTCATGTTGCGGTAACAGTTACTTTCACAGACTAAATGGAGCAGTCTACAACAATTAAACAAATTCAGATGGTAATTGTTTTTTACATTTCAAATAAAGCAAATGTTGGTTCAAAGTCTGGCGAGCCAGTGAACTCTCATATCGCATGTTCGTCCACAGCATATAGAATGCTTAATTGCCATATCATAGCACTCTCATTGGGCGTGAAGTGTGTGTGTGTGTATGTGCGTGTGCTACTTCTGTCTTTCTACTTCGAGACGTATTACAATTGCCTGGCTGCTGGGCATACACACTAATGTGCACCATGCACAAAATCATGTGACTTATCTCCCTGAATTAACGCCTTCTTTCTGTATGTAACTAAAGAGAGGGCCTGTGTGTGTGTGTGTGTGTGTGTGTGTGTGTGTGTGTGTGTGTGTGTGTGTGTGTGTGTGTGTGTGTGTGTTTGTGTGTGTGTGTGTCTGTGTGTGTGTGTGTGTCTGTGTGTGTGTGCTTGACAGGGTGGGGTGGGGGTGGGGGCTGGGTAGGGGGAGGCTAGTTCTCTTCCTCAAAGATGGAGCTAGCCCCCGGTCATCACAACAGAATATATTGAGCACATTATGGATATGAATCCCAGGCTTATCCACACGGCACAGGGGTCATAGCTGCGAGGCTTCGAGGCAGTTCCACACTTCCGTCCTCCTCAGTCAGAAAGCAATAACATGGACACCCCCCCCCCCCACCACCACCACCACCCCTTTCCTCCTAACACACCATTAACTCTTTATATCCCAAACCAGACAATAGATGGAATTAAAGCACTAAATCCGATTTCCAAAATGTCCCCTACATTAAGGACAAAATAAACGAACAACACCCATTTTAAGACAGCAATTATCAGCGCTGTTGCATTGAAGCTATTATTCAAAGTTATGGTGCAGCTTATTTAATTACGGGATATAGAAGGTCATTATTAAAGTAAGAAATAAGCATCTAACAGGTTCAGTCTCACTGTATGCTGTAGATTTCCACAGTGCACCATAAGTGAGCCTATTTTTACCTCTATTCACCTAAAGCCTTCCCACTCTGTTTAGATGTGTCGTCTGAAGGCTTCAATCTCGTAGCATTCCCAGAGGAGCCGAGCATTCGATTAATGATTCCGTTTCCTTCTTAGTTTCGAGTTTCAAAGGGCCACATCGAAAAAGCAACTGAGCGTTCCCAATGAGTGATGTGCGAAAGACCCCGCGGGAATTCAAAATAAAAATACAGAAGCGCGAGGAGAGAGACAGAACGTTGAAACGGCCCTAACTGCCGTCCTCAGTTTCAAACCCCACATTTACGAGTTTAAATAAAAGTGCACTTTCGACAAACTTGCCAGAATAAAGCACAAGGCCTCCTGTAGGCCTCTGATAGTCAGAAACCTGAACTTTGAACCTTGCTGGTTTAATCAAAAACCTGTGGATGGTGAGACAGAGAGCGAGAGAGAGAGAGCGCGAGAGAGAGATAAAGAAAGAAAGGGTACCTTTTCGTCCTCTTCCTCGTCTTCGGCCACGGACATGTTCTCCTAGGGAAAGGAGAGAGAGAGCAAAAAGAGTGGCGGGTGGGTGAGAGTGGCGGGGAGAGAGGTGAGGATGCGTGTGTGCACCGGAGCATTTTTTAACAAACACCTTGTAATGAAAATCTCCTCCTGCACATACACCCCCACTGGGAGAGGCCTGTTGCCATGGTGACTGCATGGCGGGGGTGACCTCGCACAAAGGGAGAGGTGAGAAGAGGGCCCCCTTCACAAGAGCAATGCTACAGCCAGACAATCTCATTTCTCCACAACAGAAAACACACACACACACACACACACACACACACACACACACTCACACACACACGTTTTCCCTTTACAAGTGCATACAAACACAAAACAACACAAACAAACCCACATGCACAAACACACACAGAAACAGACACACACACACTCACACACACACAAGCTGACACACACACAAGCTGACACACACACACACACATACACAAACAAACAAACAGAAAAACACTGGGTGGAGAAAACATTCAATTTGGGCACTGGTGCCTAGACCAGTTTACATCAAGCCATCCCTGACCCTGACGGGGCATAGCACTGTGACTTTGCCAGAGAATGGGCCACGGTCCCTGCTCGCTCTAGGGTCAGAGGAGGGGGACCGCCATGAACCCAAGCTCGGGTGCCACTCGGGGGGGCTGCGGAGGGGAGGGGGGGTTGGTGTTGGTGGGTGGAGGGGGTGGGGGGGTGTAGCATGTCTGCCCCACAGCTAGTGACGCAGTAGCCACAGGCCTGGGCCACTGTCCCCGCGAGGAGCGGGCAGTGCAGGCAGGCCACGCGACTCAGAGGCCCCAGATCAGAGATGACACTCGGCGCGCGTGGAGAGAGGGTCATAGCCCGAGTGTGAAGAGTGACGACCTTCCCTAAAAGAGGTGCAGAGGAACGCGTGTCCTTCAACCCTGAGCGTGCACTGCTGACGGGACACAGACATGAATACCATCTGAGACGTGTCAGCCGCACACTGCCTCAAACGCAGGCTGCGCTGTCACTACGGCTAGCATGAGGACTGTCTGCTTTTTCTGTGCTATATTCATACCCATGCAGATAATAATGAAAGAATATATACTAATACTCATGCAGACGATCATGAAAGAAACAATTTTATGTTTTTGTGGTGAGACAGGCCCTGCTGCACTCTATGAGTGCGGCATGTATTTGTGTGTGTTTTACAGTACATACTATGTGTGCGAAAGACACTGAGAATGAATGTGTATGTGTATGCGTGCATTTTTTCGGGTTTCTGCGCGTATGCATTTGCGTGTGTGTGTGTGTTTTCGTTTTTTGGATAGAGGGGGGACTCATTTCGATGGCGTCACCCAGCAGATTGCGTTGAGTGGGCGGCGGTGGCGTGGGGAGATGGCACAAGGGAGGGCAGGGGCAGCGTGCGCCAGGCTGGCTGGCTGGACGGTTGGCCACACACTCACCAGGTCCTGACTGTGGCTGACCGCCCCCGGGGTGTTCTGGAAGTAGTTCCAGCCGATGAGCAGGAGCAGGAACAGAGGCAGCATGAAGAGCTCGCCCTGCCACACGGTCAGCACAAAGATCTGCAGAGGGAGAGAGAGAGAGAGAGAGAGAGAGAGAGAGAGAGAGAGAGAGAGAGAGAGAGAGAGAGGGAGAGGGAGGCAGAGGGAGAGAGAGAAAGAGGGATGGAGGGAGGGGGAGAGAGAGAGAGAGGGAGAGAGGACACACACCGTCATGTCACGACTCCACACGGTACCACACGATACGTAATACACTCCCGAGTCGGCCTCACGAGTTCAGCCCTAAGCACAGCATGAACCACGGTGTCTCACGGGAATGACGTCCAAACATCACACACATGCGCACACACACACACATACACAAACATGAATGGTTTCAAACATATGCAATCATAGCAGCATATGTCCACTCTCACATATACAGTAGTTCACAGGCTTATGTGACAACGCACACACACACACACACACACAGACGCAATCACATACTATGTATACCCATGCGAATACACAAGCTCACAAAATAACACTGAGATCTATCACACTACCCTTCTTAACACAGGCAGACAACCTTATGTGCATGTGTGTCCACATACATTTGCAAAGACATTCAGAAAAAACACGCTGTCGTTAAGGGAAACAACACAACACTTACAGATCCCACTTACTCTGACTGACACAAATGCCACTGATGTAAAGAGATCACTGAGTTCTTCAACTATTCTAACACAGAGGTTTACGGGGGGAGTGTATCTCAAAATCAATAACCTACTGTATGCTTCCCGTCTGCCTGTAACTGGGCAGATATGGCCGACGGGGGAAAACATTTGCAGACACTTACCTACCTCAGGCTGACTGTACTAAAAAGACACACACACACACACACACACACACACACACACACACACACACCAGGACCCCTGGCAGCCAGGAAAGATAGATTGTGTGGAACGAATAATCCTTCATAATTCAGTAAAAGGGGAACGGCGCTCAGCGCGTCCTCACAGCCACTGCAGCTCACAGCGCCGCACTAATTGGACAGCGGCGCATTTAAACCCATTTAGTGACAACCTAATGAGGGGGCCTCCGACGGAAATCATCAGACGATATGAAAGGAGGATCACGCCGGCAAGGTGACTGCAAAACAAGACGACGGATGGAGGCAAAAAGCAAGAAAAAACGAGGGAGAGAGACAGAGAGAGAGTGTGCTGGGGGTGTGTGTGTGGGGGGGTGTTTTTAGACGCTCCATGAATCTCATTGTCATTCCCAAGAATCAATTATGCGGGCGAGCAATCATGATTGTACAGTATAGGACGGCGTGGTTCTCCATTAGTCTTGCATTAACATTCTCCACGTGTGCGGAAGCGGGCCCGGAGCACTTAACCGATGAACGTTCCCCGCTAAACAGCGGACGTGCATAATCCGCCACCTTTCACGTTAAAACAGTATTTATCTGCGCGCGCCACGACTTAGTGCAAAATGACTCACGCTCAGTTACACACCTGTACAGTCCGCTGGCGTGTTGTTTCTGCTCGTATGAGAGGGGCTTGTTAGAGCCCATATGTCTGACTCAGTGCTGCTTACGCCGAGCGCTAAACCAGCCTAAAGGCCCTGTGCTTGTGGCTCAGTAGGGAGCAGCCGGTTCATGTCACCTCAGACCCACATCCAGTGTGTGTATGTGTGTGTGTGTGTGTGTGTGTGTGTGTGTGTGTGTGTGTGTGTATGTGTGTGCTCCAGGGTGCCTTTACCTTGTGCCATAGTCACTGGGACAGCAGCGGACTCACCATTCTGCTGGCAGGCAAATAGGAGGCGAGCTTAATGCACCCGAGCATCATCATCATTTGCCCTACACAACTCTGGGCCTCTGTGTGTGTGTGTGTGTATGTGTGTGTGTGTGTGTGTGTGTGTATGAGTGTTTGTGAGTGTTTAATGTGCATGTTAATAGCAGGCACAAACAAATATCCACACATGTTCAGCATAAGTGCGCACAATAATTCTGGTAAATATTTCAGATTTAATTACACACACACGCAAGCCCGCATGCCCGCACGCACACACACACACACACACACACACACAGAGGCAGAGCCCAGGTGATGAATGCTAATATGAGGGATCCCCTCTGGTTCCCGGTAACCCGGGTCATGTGTTGTCACATCCATTCCCATGAACAGACCCAGGGGGGTGATATCTTTCACCCCTGAGGAATTCGCTACGCTAAGGCTAGCAGACACCTACAGTACTCTGCCCTAGCACCGCGCACCTTCTACTGAAAGCAAACACGTGAGGTGGCAGAAGTGAGAGAGAGAGAGAGAGAGAGAGAGAGAAGAGAGAGAGAGAAAATCTGTGTGCTTGGAAACTGACATCAGCCCAGCAGGAATGTTGAACCCGGCTCTGCCCTCTCGGCGAAAGCTGCTACATTAACCACTAAAGTCTAATTGCCTGGTCTTCGTCTTCCCGCTCAAGTCAACAGAGGGAGCCAATTCATTTCCACCCGGGGAGCCAACGCTGAGCGAGCGAGAGGCAGAGAGAGAGAGAGAGAGAGGATCTGTCACAGGTATTCATAATCGCCCACTAATGCAAATTCCCTCTCAGCACAGCGTACGAGCGCTGAGCATGGTGGACAAGATAAAAGCGCGCGGAAAAAAATATAATGCGCTGTGTCTAAACCCGTCGTCTAAATGAGGATATAAACCAAACCTGTCAGAAGAAATCTCCCAGCATTCCTCCCCAGTGATGTGTCAGTCAGTATGTGTAAGTGTGTGTGTGTGTGTGAGTGTGTGTGTGTGTGTGTGTGTTGTGGGTGGGGGAGGGGGTGGACTTAACACGGGCGCTTTTCTTTCTGTTTTCTCTTTTTCCATTGACTAATAAAAATGTAGCGGTGAACATCTGGGAGAGCCGCCGCTCGGCGCGTCCTCCCCACTCAGCGCTCAGGCACGCAGACGGCGGCGGCAGAGAACACGTCAGGTAGCCCTCGCTAATGAGCGCCGGTGGAGCCGCGCTCCTCCTCCTCCACCTCCATCTCTCCATCCCTCCATCCCTCCACTAACAACACCCCCCCACACACACACACCCCACACACACACACACACCCTGTCTCCTCACATTCTCCGCCGCGCCTGTGAAACGGAGACGTAACTAATTCCCCGCTAAGTGGTTTATGTTTTATTAGCGCGGGAGCGTGAGTGATTAAAGAAAGGGGTGGACAAAGTGCAACCTGTCAGGCTTAAGAGTAGAATTTATATTGAAAATAATCCACCTTTTTTAATTGGCCTCAAACTTCAGGCTCCCCTTTTTTTTCGGGACTTGGGGAAGGGAGGGGAGGGGAGGGGGGGGGGATGCAGGGGGGTGTTTTATTACTCATCAAATTAAATGCGACAAAGAGAAACCTCGAGTCCCCCCCCCCCCCCCACCCGAAACGACCACCACCCTGAGCGCCTTACCCGGGGCGCTAAAACAATCACTCACAGCCACCGACGCAAATTAAAGCAACAAACAGTAAAAAAAACAGTGAAGCCATAATGGATGGCTCCCTCGACTTTTTGTCCAGAAACAACAAGGCATAGCGATGGGGAGGCATGCAGGGATGGGATAACGAACGACTTCCTAATTGAACAGGTCCCCCCCCCCACACAGGCAGGGGACGAGAGCGATGTCTGGAGGAGGCCAGGCCACCTCCTTTGGAAGAAAAAGAGTGTCGCAGAAGGGGTGCGGGATGAATTAATAAAACTATTAGCGCTCCTGAGAGTAGGTGATGGAGATGCACCCTCCCCCCCACACACACACACACACACACACACACACACACAAACACTCTCCTCCTCCACCCCCCCTCCTCAGACACCTGTAACAAGCCGGCAGAAGGCGTCCGACCCCCGGGCTGGGCCACTCTGCCAGGCTGGGGTTAAGAACGGCCTTGACAGTTTTGTTTTATGGCGTCATTAATATGATCCGCACGCTAAATGCATTTCACCACGCCGCCACTCCTCGCCCAGTCCGAACCCCCCCCCGCCCGACCGCCCGCCCAGCCCAGCCGCCCAGCCCGGCCCCCCCTCCTCATCCAGACAGCAGCACGTCCCCCTGGCCTGCGCAATACGGGGACCTAATAATAAAGCACTCAGCGGTTAAAAGTGCGAATAAAACAACTCCTGGAGCCGAGAGCGAGTGTGGCAGCACATGCCACCCACCCACGCCATCACCACCACCACCACCAGCACCACCACCAGCACCACCCCCCAAGGGAGAAGAGGAGGGTGCCATGATGGGAACAAAAGGACAAAGATGCACTCACTAGGAGTTTATACAATCCTGCAAATTGATTAAACTGGGAAGAGGGTGGAGAGAGAAAGAGAGAGAGAGAGAGAGAGAGAGAGAGAGAGAGAGAGAGAGAGAAAGAGAGAGAAAGAGAAGGAGGGAGGCAAATGAGAGACTGCTTGCTGACAGACTAAACAGAACTCGAGAGGGTTGGGAAGCGATTGCGCCGCGTCCACGGGTGAAAGTAAACGTGTGGCACAGCGGGACTAAACAGCCTCATATCCCTCTCTCCCTCCCTCCCTCCCATCCCTCCTTCCCTCCCTCCATCCCCCAGTACTCACACCATGCCATTATGATATTCAGCAGGAGCAGAGCAGGCAGTGGGTGAGCCGGTCCAAAAGGACAACGGGCGTAATGGAAGCCTTTTTTTACAGATGAGGGCTTACCACAGGAAGTGCCACACAGGAAGTGCCATTTCCAAATCAGTCCTGGCACAGTCGCTTTCCGCTAAGACGTACTGTAGTCGCCGACATCTAGCTAACCATTTAGGGCTCACGATGAATAAAACACCCGGCTAACAGCTCAAGCGCTTTCGTACGACGGACTGTTTGTCGCCCCAGCATGTTGCTAAAGAGCCTGTGCATGTCCACTCCGAATCTGCAAATATGCTGAACACAGAGTTTGACAATATCTGTTGGTGTGAGTTCATGTGCGTGTGTGTGTGTGTGTGTGTGTGTGTGTGTGGCAGTGGATATATAATGCGAATGTCCTGTGTCTCAGTGAACGAGTCCTAACTAAAACATAAAGGGGGTGTGGGCGGGGGGGGGGATCTATAATCTCGCTCGGCTGTCCCACTCACACATTTATCTCCCGTTGCACTTGGAGAGCGGCGGTAGCCAAGGCGAGAAACAAAGCGTCCAGTACCAGCCAACCTCGCGAAGGGGTCAGAGAGAGGAGCCGTGGCCGCCTGCCAACCTCTATGAACATATCCAAACGACTTTAACAAGGATGACTAAAGGCTGCGGGGGAGACTGTGTGTGTGTGTGTGTGTGTGTGTGTGTGTGTGTGTGTGTGTGTGTATGTTTCTTTCTTTGTGTGTGTGTGTGTGTAAGGGAGTGAATCTAATGGAGAGGAACAAAAATGTGAGAGACAAGAAAGTCCTCGCATAATTGTCACTATTTTCTTTGTTAAAAAAAGGAAGTGTACATATACTTTTTTTCTTTTTTCATTTTCCGTTTCCTTTTTTTTCCCCTCTCTGGGTGAAATCAAGGGCATATGGATTAATCTGCATTTGGTCTCTCAATTAAGATACAGAAATGATATTAATAATGAATCAAAGAGCCCAGTGGCTCCAGCATGCAGACAGTTTTTTACCTGAACTAGAAAAAAGAAATAAAGACAGAGAGGAACCAGGAAAGAAGAAAGGAAAGAGAAGAAGAAATACAAAATCAAGAGTAAAAGAGAAAGAAAGAGAGAAAATGGAACGAAGGAGAAAGGCACAAAAAGGTGGAGAGAGTGTGAGATAGAGAATGAGAGCTGTATCTGAGTGGAAAGAGAGAGAGAGAGAGAGGCAGTGAGAGGGAAAGAGAGAGTGCTGCAGAGAAAGAGAGAGGGAAAGAAAGAAAGACAACGTGGGGAGACAGACCCCGCGAGTGGCCGAGGGCTAACGCTGGCTGGTGATGGCCCTGGCAGTGAGAACAGCGGTGGCAGCAGCAGCAGCAGCGGCGGTGGTGGAGAGGGTGGTGTCGGGGGGTGGAGATGATGATGGTGCTGATGGTGGTGGTGGTGGTGGTGGTGGTGGGGAGGTGCCACTGCTACTACCGCCGCCGTCGCTGCCGCCGCTGCTGGCTGTTGCTGCTGTGGCCGTAAACGCAGGGCAATGAGACATGTAATTTGTGGCGAGGCAGAGGCAGCGCGGGGACAGGCGGGCGCTCAGATAGGATTTCTCTGCAGGGCAGGTGGAGGGCGAGTGGGCAAAGCCTGGCGCTCGCAGCTCACGCAGAATAAATATTTCACATCCCCTCAACTCAAGCCTGATGAAGAGGAGTAGGAGGAGAGAGGGATATACGGCACACGCGCACGCACACACACACACACACACACACACACACACACACACACACACACACACACACACACACACACACACACACACACACACACAGATCGGGGCAAAGTAGACTGAAAAGTTAGTCAGTGCAAGAGATAAACAGAGAAAAAAAAGACTCTACTAAGACTTTATTTTTGTTCCTTTGCTCTTTGCTTTGCTTTACAAACTGTTATTTATCTAACCTGTGTAAGCCTAAAAAATGCAGCTTATTAAAATAATGTTACAAAAATACTAAAATATGTTCAACAAATATTACTACTTGTTCAGAATGTCACAGAGTCAACTGAGAATTATAGCATCTGTGCAGGTAAGTGTTTCTGATTGGGTGGTTGAGAAAACAGACCCACGCAGACAGAGAGAGAGAGAGAGAGAGCGCGAGAGAGAGAGAGAGAGAGAGAGAGAGAGAGAGAGAGAGAGAGCACAGAGGGACTGCGTAGTGAAGTAGTCATTAGCTAGCAGCAGCAGCACTAGCAGCAGGCCACAGGGAAACAAGGAGAACGGAGATTAGCGCTAATGTGGGAATCAGTAAGAGGAGAGAGAGAGGGAAAAGAGAGGAGAGATAGAGGAGAGAGAGAGGGAAGACAGAGGAGAGATAGAGGAGAGAGAGAGGGAAGAGAGAGGGACCAGGGGAAGTAAATAAGCGCAACTGATGAAAGAGAGCGGACGCTGAGGATGACGAGAGAAAAGAGGAGAGTAGAGAAAGGATGACTGGAGGAGAGAGTGATGGAAAGAGAAAGGGAAAGGGAAGTATAGAGGAAAAGAGGAGAGGAGAAGAGAGAAGTAGGCATCCTGTTATCTCTCTTCTGACACATGCCAGCGCTGGGGGCAGGCCCGGGTGGGTAGGGTGGTGTGGGGGCACGGGGAGGGGGGCAGTTGGGGGAGCTTGGAGGGGGGCAGAGGGGGGCAGAGCCCCGTGGTGCCTGTCCTGTCAGTGATGGCCGGCACGACCTCCGTCTCTGTGGCCGGCGCGCCCAGTGTTTAATCCGTGTCGGGAGCGTTAACACTGAGCGACCTCCCGCGTGACAGATCCACCCGCCGAGCCTTCTCCCCCGCGGCCCACGCCAGAGCCGTGTGTCAGCTCCACTCACACACACACACGTACACACTTTTACACACGCACGCACGCGCGCGCACACACACACATACTGTATCAAACACACTCACAAACCCACACATATAGGTACACTAAAGCTGACAGTGTCAGGCCAGGCCAACTGGGACTCACACTGAAGCACACACACACACACACACACACACACACACACACACACACAGAGAGAAAGAGAGAGAGACATACACACAGCTGCCTGGGGAATGTTTAGCCAGCTTCTGTGACTAGGGGGTGGGAGGGTTATTAGCCATGGTCATAACTGCACCACACTGCAACTGCAATGGGGTTAAAACAAGCAGCACGCTGCATTAGTCCAGCAAGCGCACACGAGTCAACAACCCAAAAGCACTCGTCCGTGCACGTCCACTTTTATCACTGCATAGGAGGAATAGAAGAGCTAACTTTTAAAAAGTGGAAAAAGAACTACTTTCATTTGCTGCTTTGCACAATGAAAAAAAGTTCTATGTGCACTATACTTAATATAATAATCCCCCCCCCACACACACACACACTACAGTAACACGCACGCACGCACACACACACACACACACACACTCACACACACACAGACTAACAGTAACACGCACGCACACATGCACGCATGCACGCACACACGCACGCACACACGCGCACACACATACTGTAGACGCACACGCACACACACACAAACACACACACACGCGCACACAAACACACACACACACACACACACACACACATACACACACACACATACACACACACACACACACACACACACACACACACACACACACGCACACACACACTGAGAGATGTAAAGCAGCGGTGAGCGGTGAGGCGGTGAGCGTCTTGTTAGTGTGCACAATAAGAGCCGGGTCCAGCAGGGGTCAGCACAAATCCCGCACGCGGCCCCAGGAGTGTGCGCATGACACCGGGCGCCATCACATCTCAATAACAAGCCTGCCTGCCCGCGTTAAAGTAAAGCTGAAGGCAGCCGCCCGCTACCACACTCCTCTCTCTTTCTCTCTCTCTCTCTCTCTCTCTCTCTCTCTCTCTCTCTCTCTCTCTCTCTCCACTCCTCTCTTCTCTTCTCTGCTCTTGTCTACTCTCCTCTCCTCTTTCTCTCTCTCTCTCTCTCTCTCTCTCTCTCTCTCTCTCTCTCTCTCTCTCTCTCTCTCTCTCTCTCTCTCTCTCTCTCTCTCTCTCTCTCTCTCCTCTCCTCTCTATCTCCTCTCCTCTCCACTCCTTGCTCGCGGTGGATGCTCAGGTCCCTGCCTTTAATAATTAATCCATGGCAGTGGAGTCTGAAAAGCGCACACATATAGCCTTTCACCGTCAAGCGCTGGATCTTTCTCTCTTCTTCCCTCTTGTCATATTCACAGCAGCTTTTCTGTGACGTGTCCCCAAGCTGTCAAGGGCTAGGAGGAGTGTGTGTGTGTGTGTGTGTGTGTGTGTGTGTGTAGAGGAGTGGGAGTGTGTGTGTGTGTGTGTGTGGAGGAGTGTGAGTGAGAGTGTGTGTATGTGTGTGTGTGGGGGGGGGGGAGCACAGTTTGTTAGTCTGCTACAGGGCCTTGCCCTGCCTTGCCCATGAACCCCTTCTTTTCATGGAGAAAATAGAGAGGAGGACCATCATACTAAAACAGATGGACGGAAGTGTCCATAAGCACGCACGCGCTCCACACACACAATCGCACACAGACACACACAACACACACACACACACACACACACACACACACATGCCTGCACATATGCACATCGACATATGCCCACGGACACACAAACACACACACACACACACACACACACGTTTAACTTTCCTGGCCATAACTGCAATGCAGCAAACTGGATCAGTTTTCTCTCTTTTTCTGTCCTTGCGTGCTCAGCGCACCCGCAGAAACCTGTCATTGCCCGGGGACAGTGTTAATTCCAATAATTGCAGCTTCATTGATAATCGCTTTGATCGGGCCGCTGATGATCAGCTGGTTAACCGCGCGGACCACCAGACCAGCCACACAGGTGGTCCCCACCGGGCCCCTGGGCCCACCACTGACCCGGCCCAGCGCTCATCTGGAATGGTGCTGATGATGATTCCATCCGCGTTAAAATCAAGAAACCCACAAAAAAGTGTGAAAGGGGTGGTGGTGGTGGTGTATGTGTGAGTGTGTGTGTGTGTGTGTGTGTAGGTGGGTGTGTGTTGGGTGGTGTGTGTGTGTGTGTGTGTGGGGGGGGGGGGGGGGGGGTGGGGGGGTGGACGTCCGTCGCAGCTGCCAACTGTGTTTACAGCTGCAGCGCATCAAACATTCATCAGATGCCGTCTCTCCTGCCTGTGATGTGAGGTAATCAGCATTTCACAGGCTGTCAAATGATGTCTAAACCGCTTGCTACCTGGCAGTGTCAAAAAGAAAAATGGTTCAAATGCGCGCATCCTCCCTCACTCCCTCACTCACTCACTCACTCACACACTCACTCACTCACACACACTCGCTCACACACACACGCGCACACGGACACAGACACACATAAAGTTTCTTTTCTTCTCCTACCTAGTCAAAATTACTGACAGACACTCTACCCTCACATGTTGAAATATTAATTCGACTTAAATACTTAAAGCAGTCTAATGACAGCAAAGCTGTAAAGCAGCTTTCATGTGTAAATGATCTCTCATTCTTCCTCGTCCACTTCTCTCCCTCCCACTTTCTACTTCTCCAAATCCACCCAAAAAAGAAAGAAGACAAAAATATATAATAAATCAAGCGAAACTTCTTTTTTATTTCCAACACCGGACTAATCTGTTCCACCTATTGTACTCTCAGCGCTCAACATCTGATGCAAAACTTCATCATTATCATTTTTTCTTTCCCGACCAACCTAGTTTCTTTTTCTTCTCTTTCTCTTTCTCTCTCTCTCTCTCTCTCTCTTTCTCTCTCTCTCCTCCAGGACAGCGAGTGGAGATTGCTCTTGCGGAGAGGAGCTTTCCCCTCAGGTTGCTGTCTGTCTGGTTTGCGTGTGTGCGGGCCAACAGAGTGCTGCCTACTCTCTTCCCAGCTGTCTGCGCACGGACGCCACCTTCCGCAGTGCTGTAGCTCCATCTACAGGCCAAGCGCCGCAGTGCGCCAAAGAACTCTGACTGACCCCGCTGCAGTCTCTCCTGACGTATGGCACATTCATCTCACGCAGTCTTTCGCAGAGTGCATTTAAAAGGCACTATTTTATGAAGATTTGAGCTGTCACGCTCTCTTTCTCTCTCTCTCTCTTTCTTTCCCTCTCTCTCTCTCTTTCTCTGTTTCAATACCTCTCATTCTCTCTTTCTTGCAAAAAAAGGGACACGCAGTTGTCAAACTTTAGAAGCGCACTTCCTAGTCTCATTACTGAAGCATAAACAAGGAATATAAAAAAAAAAATCCCCATTTCTCGTCCCCACCGAAGCTCACCACTGATGATGCTTTCCAAGGATTTTTGCTGGGTGTTTGTCTTCAACATGTGAGCCTCCCTCTTTTAACATTACCTAATTAGGCGCTATTTTTACAGCTGAACCCATGGGGTGTGGAAGGGAGAGAACATCAGACAGTAAAGTTTATCCCTCCACACAGTAAAGATTATGCAATGAAAATCAGCAACAGACTACACTGCAACACTTGGGGGGGGGGGTTCCAAAAACTTGGAGGCAACATTAAAAAAAATGCGTGGAAAGGTGGTAGACCAAATACAGTCCAAACATACATTTTTGTAGAAGCAGCGAAGTTGAGCTTACAAATTCTGCTGTGGAGCTAAAATTTAAATATCTAGTTTACAAAGTATCTTTCTGAAAAAAAAAAAAAAAAAACTGGAACTGCAAAAGTTTACTGCAAAGTATGTGTCCCCTCGGTATTAAAATGCCACTTACACATACTCTCCATAAACAGTGTGCACCCATACCCACTAACACACACACACACACTCATACAGTATGCATGCACACACATTCTTTTATTGCGCTGCGCATTATACGGTATGTGAAAATCCCTCTCCGGCCCGTCAGATGCGGCACGTTTTTTTTTGTGTTTTTTTTTTTTGTCCGTGGGTGCGGAGTGTGCAGACTGGCTGTTGCACTCGGGTCAGATCGTGGGCCTCAGGGACTTTCCAGCCCACCGCGGAACGTGATCGCCTCTGCTTCAGCCTCACACACACACACACACACACACACACACACTCAGATAAACCCACAGCATCCCAGAGAACGAACAAAAACAACAAAAAAAAAATCCCTCACATAACACAGCCATAGCATAAGGTGTTAAAACTGCATGAGCGTGGCCATGGTCTAGCCTGCTAGCACGCACCTCCCATAAATAATGCATTGTAATGTATATTAAAGCTAGCTTCGCCCGGCACTAGCGCCGGTGTGCACTCTCCCTGCCAGCAGATGCCCTGGGATGCTGCAGGATAGGCATAGACAGACAGTGCTCTAATTATACACATCTGAGAGGCAAGAAGGGGCCATCTGTCAGTGTCTGACTCAGTTACCTTATTACCAACGCCTAAAGATATAAATATAGGAGAGGAGAGCAGAGAGAGAGAGAGAGAGAGAGAGAGAGAGCGACAGAGAGAGAGAGAGAGAAGCAAGAGGGGGCTTTCATTAACGCACAGGGTGGTGGTGGTTGCTCCAGACAGCTCCGCAACACAAACTTAATTGCAAATTATGACTTGGCGGGAGAGGGAGTGGCGGCGCGGGCGCCTCTGATGTGATTGCCCCGGCGAGGGCAAGGGCATTGCTGTGGGTAGTGGCGTGGCACAGCGCCGGTAATGACAGTCAAGACCTCTCTGGTGTCCTCTGGTTTCAAAAGGTGGACTTTTTCACTTTACCAGTTATTTCCTTTTCCTTCATCTCTCTTTTTCTCTCTCTCTCCTCTCTCTCTTTCTCTCCCTCACCCCCCCACCCCTCCTTGGGTTTCGCTCTCTCTTTTTTCCATTTCCCAGACACCATTTGCCTGTGATATTCTGCCGGCGTGGCGGAGTGTGTCACACGGCCCCTGCACACATGGGGTGAGAGAGAGAGAGAGAGAGAGAAAGAGAAAGAGAGAAAGAAAGAGAGAGAGGCCCCTGCTGCAGGATGGGAAACGAGGGGGGCTCCAGGGCTCTGGGGCTCCTCCGAGCAGGCTTTCCGCACTCTGCCCGCGGCGACGCCAAATAGCCTCCCGCGCCCTCGGCCGACTGACCCGTCCCCGGCTTCCGCGGCTGGGGTCAGCCGCCACCTCCGCCACCTCCCACCAGGCAGCTGGCCTCTCCCTGGCCGAGCGCAGAGCGGAGAGAGGGGCCAGCGTCACAGACGGGGAGAGCCGGGGAGGGACAGCCGGTCGGTCACTGCCTGCTTTCCGAGCCCTGCGCTCAGCCTGCCTCGCGACGGAAAATGAGGACAGAGACACTAGCTGACTGCTCTGATTCATCCGTGCCTGCCACTGAAAATGGGGACAGCCAGTTAAATCCAGCACTGTTCTCAACCTGCAGGCTACTAAAAATGGAAGCATCATATGCAGACTGATTATTGACGCTCTGCACTACAAGTCATGGTGCAGGCACATATGCTTTTCTGGTGAAATAGCTGGTTACACTTTAAACCAAGCAATCCATTCTTTAAGTTTATGCACATTTGAAAAAAAATCAAAACAAAATTTCCATGAGTGGTTCTGAATCAATCATCATTAATTCATTAATCAATCATCATCTGAATCAATCAATCATAAAATCAATCATTTGCGCAACTACCATAATACAAGGCCCAACATTTCGGCCTTATACTGTATACAGTATCTGGGATGTTCAGTATTCAGTCCTCTATTTGGCTATATGAAAGTGAAATGATTTATTTACTCCTGTAAGCGCCTCGGCAGGAGAGAGAACCACTGCAGGAGAAATTCCTACATCTCCATTAGACTTCGCCGGGACTATTTCCAATTCAAATACTCTATAAGAAGGACTTCAAAGAAAACCGCCCGCGTTTTCACGATCACAAGCGACGCCGCAACACATAAAAGAGAGAATAAACTGGAGTTCCATCCAAAACATCGATGGAAGGAGCAATAACGTCCAGCAGCGTAGTGCAAATGCACAACAAATGAGGTGAATATGAAAAGCCCCCCTTTCGTGCTCACGTAACGGATCGCCTCAGTGTATAGGGCTGGGGAAGGGAAAGGTGGACCCCCCCGCTGAAAGGGGGCCTGGCGGCCTGCAGGGGCGTCCACATACCTGCCTGTCCCCCGGGGATGCAGCGCCAGCAGGATCAGTAAACAAAAGATAATAAAACACAGCACGGATGGAATCCACTGATTGCTGCCCACAACTCAGGCATCACAGACCAGTGGTCACATAGAGGGATCTGCCATGCAGGCTCTGCCGTCTAGACATGTGTTGACTCAGTCAATGTCTCAGTCAAGAGGAGTCTACACTCAAGGTGAGTGTCAATGTCAGAAATAAACAAAAAAAGACTACTAACAACAGTGCTAATAAGAACTCCACCCCCCCGATCCAAAAAAAGACCTTAATATGCAAAGATAGATATACTGTAACTTCCCCCACCCAACACACACACACACACACACACACACACACAATTACTAAGAAACATGAGATTTTTCATAAGAGACGCTACCGAAAGATGACGTAAAAAGAACCCTCTCTTAACATGCATATTTACAATATGATAAACAATGTTAATTTTTAATAAGAGAAAGGACAGGCCGCCAGAGCCATCATGCCTAGAGGGCCTCCATATAGCAGTCATTAGCATGGGCCCAGTGACTTACCAAGAAGGAGATGATGCTGCGCTGCGTGCTCTCCCACTGGAAACAGCTCCTAATGTAGCGCAGCGTGTACAGGATGGCCGTGCTGATGCGCCGGACCCGGTATATGTTACGAGCTAAAATCTAACGGGAGGACACACAGAGAAAATCTCCGGTTAAGGGAATAATGTTGGAGAAAGAACACAAACACGTACACTACTCAACACAAAGATGTGTCTGAGGTTTCAGACTCTACAAAAAATCATGTCTTATTTTAAAATGCTAGACATTGGAACATAAACCCCTGCCGAGAGAACTGGATAGAATTCAAATCCGAAATTGGGATATTTCTCTTCGTTAGTCTACGGCTACTAAGACAACTGTGGATTATGTCATGACATTTTTGTATTTGATATGATTGAGATAAATAAAAAAAAAAACCATCTTACTACACTTCATTGTTTTATATGCTCCTTAATCATATTAGTGCTCTGTAAACCAACCTTCTTGTTAAATTTTGGATTGTCTTCCAAGAATTTCATTTCTTTGGGTCCAAAGGTTCTGATGCCTGCACGAACCTATGCATTTGAAAAGACAGAGAGAGAGAGAGAGAGAGAGAGAGAGATAAAGAAAGATAAAGAAAGAGAGAGAGAGAATAGACACTCATTTAGGAAGATGATAGATTCAGACTTCAGATTCTACAGACGCTTTCTGACACTTCTGATAAGTACACGTCTAGAGAATACTTACAGCAATGAGAGGATAGCAGTGACACCCACTTTAGGCAAGATTAACTTCTCTTTAAGTAAAGTGACAAAGACCCCGTTTAGCTGTCTTTTGAATACTTAATACTTTATACCTATTTTAATACTTAGAATAATAATTTGAATCGATCAGTGGTGAGAACTAGTCAAATAGCTTGAAGCCACGCTGCTGTTTTGATCATGGCTTTCAGTCGTTCCAAACTCCGTAAACCCTGCAAACACTTTGTGAGTCTCGTCAGAGAGAAACTCAGATGAAAGACTAAAGTAAGCATGAGAAAGGTGAATAATCAACCAAACAGATGCCATCAGCGTAACGGCTGAGCTTACTGGATTGTAGATGACGTCCATCTCCAGCGAGATGGTTCCTTTAGATGCAGCAGCTAAATCATCTTTCTTAAGGTGCCGGGTAACAGCTTGGCCATTTTGAATCTACGGGACAAGTCAAAGACACAAACATCATACTTCAGCGAATGCCTGCATCAGTGAAGATGGCAAAAGGCATATGGCAGACACTGCAATTTGACACCGCACTCACCGAGAGCAAAGGCACAGCCACTTTCCCCAGTAATTCTGAGGGTTTGTCCCCATCGTCGTTATAGACCGCCAGGACGAGGACGTCGTGTATGTCTTTAATTGGGCTGTCGACACGGTCAAATCACAAACACAATTAGCCAAACCAAATAAGAGCTGGTTTTCATGTATTTCCCGCATTATTCAAATTATTTCAAGGACTAGAGCACAAGGAGGACACACACACACACACACACACACACACAAAAAAGTCACCACTCACAATGTAAAGACTTTGTTCCACTCCGGGTTGAGTGTTTTGTGGATGGTCTGGGTCTGCAGCTTGCTGTTCCCCAGCTCGAGTAGGCAGAAGGGATTACTTTTGCCTGAGAGGGGTGAGGAGGCAGAGGTCACTACGTGAAACGCTAAAACTACGCAATAGAAACGCACCACTTAATTGAAGAGAGCTGGGTGGGGGTGAGCATGAATCAAGTTGCCGGGTCATTACCGCTCAGGTCGGCCGAGGCGATGTCACTGGCCTTGATCACCTTGATTTGAACAAAACCGACGTCCTTCATGTTTTTCAAGGAGTTCTTCAAACTCTAGAATGAGACAATAAGCGAGCCATATTACTGACATTCAATCATTTGGAATGCACGGAATCACGGGGCAGCTCGTACTCTTTTTTTCCCCTTCTTTAAGCACATCCATAATATTGCCTTGGGGATAAAAGAAATATGTAAAGAGACTCGGACGTGAAGAGACATGACGACTGCGGGAGGAGCGTCGCTCTTGGAGAGCTGGACTCTGACCCACGCACTCTCTCCTCAGCGCTAATGCACGTCACATTAAAACATCTCATTGTTGTTCTGCCACAGCGATGTCAAGAATCGGGAGTTTTAAGCAGACGGAGATGGTTGTGTCATATCTGAGGACGTTTTGGGTGCTGGTAGATTATTATGTTTTCGTCAAGGCCTTCTTCAAGGTTTTTTGTCCATGTATTAGTAACTGGCCTCAACGACTCAACTCACAATCACGCCATGGCCAAGGATAGATTAGATGTATTCATTCAAATCTATAAACATCTACAGTATATCTATCTATCTATCTCTGTCTGTCTCTCTCTTTGTCTGTCTGTCTGCTCTTGTCTTACATACACACAGTCACAGCCAGCCCCTGAATGATGGAGTCCTACGTTCTCAA
This sequence comes from Sardina pilchardus, assembly GCF_963854185.1. Lineage (NCBI taxonomy): Eukaryota > Metazoa > Chordata > Actinopteri > Clupeiformes > Clupeidae > Sardina > Sardina pilchardus. Next base: position 11,451,164 of record NC_085003.1, on the reverse strand, counting down.
ATGAGCACCACCAGTCCTACTCACGTATTGGTACAGCACCCTCTCGCTGGTCTCCACGTCGTCTAGCGGGGGCGATCGCAGGTCAGACACGCTGACTCCGGAACAGGGCGTCAGGGTGATGAGGAAGACCAGCCGGCCCTTTCCCGGGTCCAACACCCGCGTATACAGCTGTCTCTGCTTGATCGGCAGCCTGGACAGGTCAATATCCAGTCTGAGAGACACAGAGAAAAGAAAGAACCAGAGAATTAATGAGCAGGCAGTCAGCAACCACAGCCTAGGCAGGCCTGAGTGAAATACCCCTGCCAGGATGACTGATATACTTAAACGACAGAATGGCCATTAGTAATGTTTGGGTGTTAAATATAGTGATATATCCATCACAAACTGATGTCTGAATGAGATAAAATAAAGCATACCATCTAATGTAAGAATGGAGCCAATTATTTTATAACTAATACTCATAAGAAATACTGAACTGGGTAAGGGTGAAGACTACTGCAAATGAACTGTGAAATAATCAGTCACTTAATTGCCAACTTGAACACAGCTGTGCATTACAGTTATTTTTTTAAAGGTTTATGCTCATGTGTTTTATGGCCTTAATCATACTTGATACTGTAAAGCTCAAGTGCAAACAAGACAGAGTCAGAGGTTAATCTCCAGAAGGATCTCAGTTTCAGCATAATATCGGGATAAAATGTGGGCCACATAATAATACTGTAATCATCAACAAATATGTCTCAGTGTAGAGAGTCACTCTGAGAATTGATGATGGCTGGACGTCTGGTTCTAGATTTAGCTGTTCCAGTGGGGCGTTCCTGCGTTGGGACATACTGTATCTATCCCAGAACAGCACAGCTTTGGTCATTAAGGGGAGGAGAGGGCAAACAGGTATCAGAACAAGCAATCATTTACTGTGCCTCTGTCATATTTTCAAGGATGCTGTTTGTATTTTTTTTATCTCTTGGTTACCATCTGGTTGTGAAGAGGTTCCCCCTCCAATTTATAACAATTGCAAGAAAATAAATAATAAAAATTGATCACACACACACACACAAAAAAAAGCTTTGGTCATGAAGGGCTCTGACACTTACACTCCCCAGCACTCGTCACACTTGCGGCCCTTCTTGCAGCACACCTCCACCTGAAGCATGTCCAGCCCATCCAGCTGGTTGAAGTCGAAGGCCTCCCTCCACTGCGGGTTGGACTTTACACACAGGTTCTAGACGGAGGAAAAGGAGAGGAGAGTGAGTGAGTGTGTTTGTGTGTGTGTGTGTGTGTGTGTGTATGTGTGTGTGTGCGTGCATGCGCGCGAGTGAGTGAGTGAGTGAGTGAGTGAGTGAGTGAGTGAGTGAGTGAGTGATGGTGAGTAAGTGAGTGAGCGAGCAAGTGAGTGAGAGTGAGTTTGGGAGGGAGAGAGTGAGTGACAGAGAGAGTAGCATAAAGAGAGTGAGTGGATAGATAATGCACACACACACACACACACACACACACACACACACACACACACACACACACACACACACACACACACAGCAGTGAGCTAGAGCTGGCAGTGGCAGGTTTAATGCAGTGTCAAACTGAGGAGCAGCAACATGACAGGTGTATTAAGTTCTCATTCAGTGAACCTGCAGCAGGGCTGTGTCGGAGGAGAGAGAACATGCATGTGTGTTTGTGTTTATGAGCGTGTGTGTGTGTGTGTGTGTGTGTGTGTGTGTGTGTGTGTGTGTGTGTGTGTGTGTGTGTGTGTGTGTTTCTGTGTGCAAGATGGGGGGGTGGGGTAGATGTCAATGTGAAGTGTCTTCCTCTGTAGACACACATACCCACATAAGCACACAAACACACACACACACACACACACACACACACACACACACACACCGCTTCCTCGGTGGGATTGCAAACATTGACAGGATCCAATTAGAATTAGCTTTGTTCGACAAACAAACATGCACAAACAAAACCAGGGGGCTTACAAAGAGACGATACAAGAACACAGGACAAGGCAGGCGCTTGTTTAGCTTCCTCAGGCTGGCGGCTGGGGTGGAGGGTGGAGGTGGGGGTGGGGGTTGATACATGGAGGCGGAGGCGATGATAGGAGGGTAAGCCCGTGCCATAAATGAAGAGGTGGAGGAGCAAAGCATGCTGGGTATGTAAATGAGAGCGAGGAAGGCAGGAGAGATAGATAGGGCTGGAGTGATGAGTGCCCTCTACAGGCTGGCGGCACACTCACACCTCACACAGACAGGTAAGAGAGAGAGAGGATGAGGGAGATTAAACGTGGGGGGGTGGAAAGAGAGAGGAAGAGGGAGAAAGAGAGAGAGAGAGAGAGAGAGAGAGAGAGAGAGAGAGAGAGAGAGAGAGAGAGAGAGAGAGAAAGAAAGAGGGTTGACAAAAACTAGGCACTAGTTAGTCTCACTGAAGGCTCAGGGTTGTCCAATCGTAAAAGCAATCAAGCCCTCAACAGAGCCCCTTTGCACTTCACACTGGGAGTGCTGCGGTTGCTTAAGGATGGACAAGAGAGAGAGAGAGAGAGAGAGAGAGAGAGAGAGAGAGAGAGAGAGAGAGAGAGAGACAGACAGACAGACAGTGAGAGAGAGGGAGGAAAAAATGACTTTTCATGGGGGCACTAACGGTGTCAACTGACCTTGCTCTTGAACTTCTGCTCTCCCAGGCGGAAGCGCACGCAGACGTCACCCTGGCCGGCCTCTGGCATGTCCTGACCCTCCACCAGCACGATGGAGTAGACGCCGCTCCACACCTGGTTCTTCTTCATGTCCACACCGCGAAGCTGCTGAGCATGAGATGGAACCTGGCCCTGGTGGGGAGGAGGGAGAGAGAGAGATAAAGAAACAGAGAGAGAGAGAGATAGAGAGAGAGAGAGAGAGAGAGAGAGTTACAAATACCCCAAATGAGCATTCCAGCACACTTTAGCATACTCACAGTCAAAGCAGAGAGAGGCAGGATCTGTGAGGGATTTGGGTGTGGGTGCATCTTTAGTACATTCACATGACACATGACACATTTACCTGATTTGAAACTGAACAGCCAAATACGCACCAAATACAGCCAAATACTGTACGTACTGTACACCTCCTAGTCACATATCTCAAATCTAGAACCAGGGTTCCTCTCTAGTATCTGACACAGTCCCTGAGGCAGCCACGGCTGTGGGACATTTCACTCACTGCATTCACTACAGTATGTTCACTTTACTCATGAAGGGAGGTGAATAATGGAATTAAATAGATATATTATTTTCTTTTTAAATGTTCTCCTCAACCGCTTCACCTTTAATACCATGGCACAGCATCTTAACATGTCAGCGTCTTAGCTAGCTCAGGAAAACCAGCATGACATGGACAGTACATCCTAAGCACATCCTCTTGCATATACATCAGCGTCAAGCTGTAGCTCACGGCAACATCAATGGCAAAAGACAGACAAGCAGACAGACAGGCTGTGGGAGAGACAGACAGGGTGGTGGAGAGAGGAGAGGGCGAGAGGCAGACAGCTGTCCCAGACACTGAGCGCCTCTCCCTGACGCACACCGCTCAATCACGGAGCTCACGCCGGGCGGGAACGTGGGGAAAAAGGGAAGGAACAGCGAACATCACCGAGCGTGTGCGAGCATGTCCAACTCCCTACTTTCACACACTCCCGCCGCACACACACACACACACACACACACACCCAGCTGGGCCTGAGATAGTCATTCAATTCAATTTGATGGTAAAAAAGAACACCTTTCCAGACCACCAAGATATCAAAACACCAGGCAGTTTGCCAATCAGCCAGATATCATTCACGGCGTCTCCGACTCCGCAATCGATTTGGCCCTGACCCGGCGTGGATCCAGCAGACCCATCTCAGTAGTGGTTGTCAGGGCGATAACGAACGACGCTCTGTAGATAGCATGCCTGAGCTTTTGTTACCCTCACCAACCCCCCAACAAGCCCCCCCCCCCCCCCCCCATCATTTTACTCAGTGATTCACCAGAGCCCAGCCATGAGGGGTATGAGGTGTGTGTGTGTGTGTGTGTGTGTGTGGGGAGGGGAACAGCGTGAGATGAGACGCCTGCTTAGACCGCCTCTTCAGTCGTGAAACGGACGATTTGCAGTGTTTTCTTTGCTACGCTGCAGTTCCCTTGAAAAACATTACCAAGGGAGGCCTCCCTGTTATCTTTTCACAGTAAATCCAGTGTTACTAGTCTGTCACCGCAGTGTGTGGGTGGATGGAGATGGGATGACGATGGGAGAGTGTGTATCTTTTTGTCTTATCTTTTGAGCTTGTTCCTCTTGGCTTGTCTTCTTCTGTGTGTGTCTGAATGAGGATGTATTAATGGACTATACATGTGTGTGTGTGTGTGTGTGTGTGTGTGTGTGTGTGTATGTGCACACGTGTGGAAGCCTCAGCCTGGGTGGTAAGACAAGGTTGAGCATCTTCTGTCTTTGTGTGTGTGTGTGTGTGTGTGTGTATGTGGGGAATGACTTCAGAGACATGCCCTGTGCGTGGAGGATGACTTGTAGGGCTGATAGCTGCAGCACTTCAAAACACAACAACAGGGGGGACAGGGGTTCGGCGGCGGCGGTGGTGGGGGCTGGATGGGGAGGTCGGCTGGGTCTGGCAGTAATTAAAGCCCCGAACTGTAATCTTCTCCGGCCTCTTTGATTCGGCGACTCCTCTCGGCCTCACCAGCCGCGCGGCTTCAGAGAGGAGCACCCGCGTCTCCCCTCTGCTCCCACCTCCCCCCCCTCTCCCCCCGCCGCGCCCCCTTGGCCTCCCCCCCGTCCGGCCGGGGTCAGCGCCCACACGGGACGCCAGTCCGCCGGGATCAAAGCCCGCCACTCTCCACGGCGTTAACATGCGATGCTCTGGCCACCTCTCTATAAATACCCACCTCGAGAGAGCGAGAGAGAGAAAAAAAAGGGACAAGACAAGAAAGAAAAATGGAAAGAAAGAGAGAGAGGGAGATGGAGAGAGACAGAGAGAGAGAGAGAGAGAGAGAGAGAGAGAGAAAGAGAGAGAGAGAGAGCTGGGAGAGAGATATAAGCTCGGGTGAGCCAAGCTATCCCCAGTGTTTATCTTGGACCCATTTCTATCTGCCTAGCCAATAAAACAATTCCACTTAACAGTAAGTGGCCCCTGAAGAGAGCCTATTCCTGGTCCTAAAAAGAGGGGGGGCTCCAGGATTGCTTCCATATGGTGGGACAGCATGGGGACGGCCGGGAGGAGCCCGCGTCCTGGCCCATTTGGCTGCTGCTCCGGCGCTAGCTGTGCACAGCTGGGATATTACCTCCTAACATCTGGGTTATAGCTCGCCGGGCCTGGGAATTAGCCGCCACCACCACCGCCACCACCACCGCTGCGGCAGCCACAGCCACAGCCAGAGTCGGAGTCAGAGCCGGAGCCGCTCTCCTATCAGCACTGCAGCGGGGCCACACTGGCAGACTGCCCACCAGGGAGAGGAGGACGAGGGGACGGGGGGACGAGAGAGAGAGGCTCCCCTGGCTCTCTGATGCTGGCCAGACCAACAGTATGCGCAGTCAGACACGTACACAAACACACACACACACACACACACACACACACACACACACACACACACATATTGTACTCTCACACACACACTGCTCTCTCAACATCCCTCTGTAGACACATGCTTATACAGAGATGCATTCACTGCAAGCATAGACCTACACTATCCTCACATTTAGCAATGCGCACATCAAATGACTTGTACACATAATGGCTTGTACGCACGGAAATTAATGCATATACAGTATATATATGTAGGAATACAGTGATGTGTACACTCACATGCGCGCACACACACACACACACACCCAACCACCCACACACATACACACACACACACACACACACACATACACACAGACTGATTTTACGGTCATTTTCTCCTTGTCATCTCAGTGGTGTACTGTTCCTGACACATGTATGCTAAGGAGGGGTCTCGTTGAGTTAGAGGATGAACAGAAGCTGATATCATTTTCTCCTCACCCTCTCAAAGATGTCAAACAGAACATGGCAGCGAATTTGCAGAGGGATAAATTTCCCTGTGTCAAAGAATTAATGTCACCAAACTGTCATAATAAAAAAGAAAAAAAAAGAAAAAGATCACCAGCCCAGTTTATAATACATCAAAATAATTTGCACAATAATTGAGGAATACGACAGAAAATTTAACGTCCAATTTCCTCTACGTGCTTAGGTCCACCCTTCAATCATCCTGTCTTCCGCCAGAAAACAGACAGATAAAAAAATACATCTTTTTTCCTGAACCAAATTGAAACTCTTTTGGCACGTAAAGGCATTTTAAACAGAGGCAGATGTAGCGCATAGACAGACTGCTTAGGCCGTATCATAAAGCCTGTGCTGAGATAATGAGAGGAGTTGCGGTCCAGAAAGCATCTCGCCAGTGCACCGTTTCAGCCTAAATAAATTACAGCTATCGCTTATTGCTCAGAGATTAGCCTGCCGCTATCTGCCACAAACTCGAAATAAGCCGTCGTTTCCCTCTGAGCTTAATTAAAATGCAAATAGGACCGTTTGACATGTTTAGATCACTGTAATATTGTTTAGTCTAAGTGCTCTTTCTCTATGAGGAACTGAAGCATGTCACAATAGTTACAACAAGGGAGAGAGAGAGAGAGAGAGAGAGAGTCTGCCAGAGTTCTCACATGTTTAAAGGGAATCAGTGGGGCAAATATGAAAACCACGGGTGAGCGTAAAAAGATATACGCTCCCCGTGCAGTAGGACTTCTACGTTTTTCTATTGAACTTGGACGAGTGCTAGGCATAACACTCTTTGTTATGATATATTTATGATGTGATGGTCTACTGCCACCTGGTGGACACGAACGGTAAGGCAAATGACAAGAGTCGCTGAAGCCCTTGCTGCTCTGTGGCTTCTGTGAGCATTTGGACAGACCTCACAGACAGGTGACGGTACACAGCTTACCTTCCCAATGCTCCCTCTCCTCTTTAGATTCCAGCGCTGCGGGAAGGAGAAAAGAGAGACAAGAATTAAAGACAAATCACCTCTCTTTCCCTTTCACTTCACCTGACCATGAAAAGGCAGAGGCTAGGCAGTTGAGGCAGTTCTATCTCAGGTCATGTATCTATTTCTATCTGTTTGATTACATGCTCTCTGTTTCTCATGAATGGCCTACTTCAGAAACATTTGAAATTCCTTTTTTCGCGGAATTCAAAAAGTTCATGTAATCTAATCTGATTCAGGAAAAGTCCATACGTTTCTCTTGGTGGTTTCTCTCATGGACAGGCAGAGGTCCATGATGACAACCCCCATGTTTGACTCCTTACTGTTGGGGTCCCCCAGCTTCAGCACCAGCTCTGTGGTCCTACAAACAGAGCACAGGACAAGCAGCAGAACTGGTTGTGAAATGAGTCTGATTAAACGCAGAGGAGGCAAATTCACTGTGTGAAATATGAAAATATGAATGTGAAATATGTAAGTCCAACTTCAGTATTACAGCAATGGCTATGGAGTCTATTTGAGGAAGATACAATCATCTGAGAGTGACTTACTTGTCCAATTCGAGTTTATTGAGACAAACATCACTCCCGCCCATGTAGTCATGTGATCGAAAGTCTTTGTCATAAACCTACATTAAAATATGTAACAAAATACACAGCATCAATAAACAAACAAAGGCTCTAGGGATGAACATAATTCATTCATATATGAATATAATATAAATTATGTAAGATACAGTGTATTGTTTATGAACTTATGAATGAGTAAAATCAAAGAGAGAACTGCGGACAACAGCCAAAATGGCCTTGGAGCAAATCCAGTGGAATTCTGCCATATCAGAGTCTAATCAGAGCCAGATTAGGGTTGAATCAGAGCCATATCTGATCCAGATTAGGGTGGAATCAGACCCAGATCAGGGCAAGATTAGGGATTGATCAGGGCCAGTTTAGGGCCGGTTAAGAGCCAGATCTGCTCCATGGTGTGGTTCTTGCTCACCTTCACGTAGAGCTTGTGCTCCAGGTCGCGCACTGGGAAGGAGAAGGATTCGTTCCAGGCTGGGTTGAGGTTTTTAGACACCACTTTGCTTTTGTAGATTGTCTTCCCGTTAATTTGGAATTTAACAAACGGGTCGCTCTTGCCTGTTGACAAATATGCAAACATTGAAAATGATGAAAAATCTCTAATCAATCATGACTACACAACATGCCCCTGTAAATGACATTGGACATAATTCAGCGAGCACACACGTACACACGTGCATGTACACGCACACGCACGCACACGCACACGCACACGCACACGCACACGCACACGCACACGCACACGCACACGCACACACACACACACACACACACACTATCCTTGCCCTTTCACGACCACCCACTGTAGCCCCTTCTGGATAAATAATGAATTTGCTTTGATTATCTATGAGGCCATTCAGAATGTTTGTGTGGCTGCCTGATTGTTCATGCGTGGGTGTGTGTGTGTGTCTGTGTGTGTGTGTGTGCACGTGCGTGTGCATGTCTGTGTGTATGAAAGGACAACACACGTCTGTTCTCAGCGGAGGGATGTGACTGGTTAATGGTCCAGGAGCTTGGAAAAAAAAAAAAGCGGTGGGCCAGCCGGAGGTTACTGGCACATAAAGTCCTCGGCAGTCCTCCCCAGAAACCAGGAGCAACTGGTGTTAATCTCCAAAGCCTGTTAGGAGAGTCTGCCTGGGAAGCATGAGCCCGCGGAGGGGTGAGGGGGGGTCAGCGGAGGAGGGGGGGACACAGAGCATGGGAGGGTTAGGGCATCTTTGTCTCTGCCAGGGCACACAGACTGAGTGTATGAAGAAGGAAAAAAAAACAACAATAATATAGAAAGAGATGAAGAAGAAAGTCTAGAAAGGAGGAATGAGAGAAAGGGAGGGATAGAGACAGAAAGTAAAGGAAAAAAAATGAAAGAAAGAAAATAAGAAAAAGCAAGAAAGAAAGAAAGAGAGAAAGAAAGAAAGAAAGAGAGACAGAAAGAAAAGGAGCCATTGCTTCTTCATTTGTATGGGCTGGATAAAGGGGTGCTTGAGAAAACCTGCGGGGAGCCTGGATTCACACGACAAAAGCCCTGTGGGGACGGCTTGTCAAGGCTGTCAGCTCCCCTCTCCAAATGAACATCTCACCCAGGCAGGCAGGCAGGCAGGCAGGCAGGCAGGCAGGGCCCGCAGCAGCCGGCGGGCGGGTTGGGCGCGGGGCGGGCGGCTGGCAGCCGCTGACAGGGAAAAACCTCCAGGCAGCTTGACAGGAGGAGAATGTCTCCACCAGTGAGGAGCGGAGAGGAGAGGAGAGGAGAGGAGGGGAGAGGAGAGGAGAGGAGAGGAGAGGAGAGGAGAGGAGAGGAGAGGAGAGGAGAGGAGAGGAGAGAGGAGCTCTGGCGTGACTGAGGACGGTGACGGCGGAAATTAACGCGGGTGGGGGGGGGGGCAAGGAAGGAAGGGAAGGCAAAGACAGACAGTGTGTGTGAGTGTGTGTGTGTGTGTGTGTGCGTGCGCATGTTTGTGTGTGTGTCTGTGTATGGGAGGTAAAAGGGGTAAGGGGGTGGGGGCTAGGCGGTCTCAGAATGTGTGTGGGGGCTAGGCGGTCTCAGAATGTGTGTGTGTGTGTGTGGAGTTATGGGGGGTGGGGTAGCTCAGAATGTATGTGTGTGTGTATGTGTCGGTGTGTGTGTGTGTGTGTGTGTGTGTGTGTGTGTGTGTGTGTGTGTGTGTGTGTGTTTGTGTGTGAGTGAGTCAGAGAGAGAGAGAAAGAAAGAGATCAAGATTGTACCCTATCTGGGAAAATAGCAATATAATAAACTGAGGCTCTAATATAATATCAAGGCACTGAATCCATAACTAGGATTAGAATTCCAGTCTACAGAATGGCAATGTTACTTGTTGCCATTTTCTTCATAACCTACAAGAACACTGCATATGCACTCATATCTTACATGACTTAACTTGGCAAAGATAGGGGCCTTCAGTGTAGTTCATACTATCACCACAGGAGGTCACAAAATCATAATAAATATCATGAAAGAAAAAACAACTGTGACTTACAAAATCTTTGCAATTATATATGCATATTTTGAAAGATCTGAAAATAATTTATAGTCTTGATATGCAAAGACAGTTCATTGTCTAGAGAAATGTTCTTGCTTACATATTTCTGTATTTTAGATTGCAAATCAACAAAAGCAGCAGCAACAGCAGCAACAGCAACTGCAGTAGTTGTATCACCAAACCAGTATTTCAAACTCAAAATCATTCAAGATGCCAAAGGATGTAATTTGACACTGTTACCAGCAGAGGGCAGCACTTGTGCATAGGATACCAGTGGCAGTGTGGGCCATGTGTCATGGTGACAACACAAACCAGCATAACTAGGTACAGATAAGACAGATCTTAAGGGACTAGATACTAATGTCCCATTTCCTTTTTCCGCATTCTCTTGCCCTAACCGCATCTGACCGCACCAGGATCTGACCGCACCAGGAATAAACGCAGTCCACTATTACCGCATATCTAGTTTTACACAGAAATCAACACTAATGTACGACATTTGTGAACCCCCGAAGTTGGAACGACCTGCCAACTGCCACCTGAGCAGGAGCATCCCTCTCTGAGTTTAAACAGCTCTCTCTCCTCTCTACACACTTCTAACAACCCAACACACACTAGATCAATAGATAGATAGATAGATAGATAGATAGATAGATAGATAGATAGACAGATAGATAGATACTATAGATAGATAGATAGATAGATAGACAGATACTTTTTTGATCCACAAGGGGAAATTCACACTAATCATCCACAAGGGGAAATTCACACTTACCATCCACTTCCCTCTCTTCCCTCCTCTACCTCCTTCTTCAACCACTTTCTAAACCTACAGTATGAAATGTATACTTAACAAAACAAATATAGTGGATGCTTTTCTCATAGGTAACTGAAAGTCTAATCTTTCAGCTATGCAACTTGCATAAATAAGATAGCCAGTTGGTAGAAATACAGTAACCTACGACCTACAACCCAGGCCAAGCCATGATCAGCATGTGAAACATTCCACTTGTTTGCATAAGCCTACATAACAGATCCGCACCACAACAACATTACTTTCACTATGCAAATACCCAACAAAACAGCTCTGTTGTAGTGAGCCACACTCACGTAAGAGGCACACATATCACACAGTGGGTCTCAAATCATACTAGACCTACTGTACTTTAATAACACGACAAAATCGATGTGCTAATTTAACTTAACAAAATCCTAACCACAAACCAGGGTGGTTTAGTACAATGCTCCAACACGTTATATATCTAGTTCATGCATGAGACGCTTTGCTCATTGACTGACTTTGCACTTTGCACCCGCACCTTGAGTATACATCTTTCAATAGTGGTATTTGGGTTTGATATGCATATCAATAGTTCAACGATATTATAAATCCCATCTAAAGAAATGAAAACAAGTGTCCCAGGTGTTGTCTCAGTCTCCACCCACGACGCATGTAGAGCTGGTCAAACATGTTCTCCCAAGCAGGGATACGGAGAAAGACATTCTGCAACACCAGGACACGCTGACTGAGTTTCTGGTCCGACCGCATGCCTCTGTGTGTGTGTGTGTGTGTGTGTGTGTGTGTGTGTGTGTGTGTGACTGAACTCCTCTGAAGTGTCGGTGTGAATGTCCCTGAACTCCTACTAGACAGTCAAAAGGGATCACGCCCGCTATTCTTGACGGGGCGGCCTGGAACCGAAATTAGGACTTCAGTCAAGACATGTTGGTTTAAAAAAAAAAAAAAAAAAATGCTGTGTCTGTGACCTGACTAATAGCTGACCCAGCCTGACCAAGCACGGCGGCCGTCTTTGAGGAGGACTGCTGTTGGGTGTCCCCTTACATCTGCTTTGTCGCTGAAATCAATCAGATGGGCTACCCGCGTCCGACCCACCAGATGTCATCGCTCCGGGTCGGGCCCGTGTTGTTCTGGAGCCCGATTATGATAATTCAGGCGCGATGAAGCGGCGGCGTTCAAATCACACCTGGCAGCGGCGTGCGACTCGAGCCCTCCGCTGCGCCGCCGAGGCGGAAAGTGAGAAGGGGCCACCTGCGGAGGGGCCGCGTCCTTTTAGCAAAACCCAACACAGCTCAGCGAAACCGGAGCGACACAAAAAAGAGCATGAACTTGGAAGGCACCCCCATGACCACCAGCAACCAGCCCCCCCCCCCCCCCCACCACACTGGACCCCCACCCCACCACACTGCCCCCCCCCACCCCAGGCCACCCTCCTGGAGCCTGACTCTGGGTTTTTCTATGGTAATGAGGAAGGGGAACAATCTATCAGCGCTGTCAGAGAGCCCGAGCGCTGGTACGCAGCAGGTGACGTGAAGGAGCGCCTGTCTCTACTGTAAGACGAGCGAGCTCGGCACGACAAAAAGAACAGGAGGGAGGGAAAAAAGTTAATGTCTGAACGCAGGTAGAGGAGGGAATGTGGCAGGGCCAGATGGCGTGCATACTGTTCTCTCTGAGAGCTCTTTCTGTCTGTGTCGCTTTCTCTCTCTCACACACACACACACACACACATATAAACAGACACATGCAGACACGTATGTACACACCCTGGCACCAAAAAAAACAATGACGAAAGTTAAAAACACACCGAGGACAGCCACACACAAAAAAAATGTCACTCTAATATGAATGACAACGTGCACACATAAACAATAAGGACATGAAGAACAATATCGTTGAGGATCACTATCGGGGTGATTTTGAGAACGATAAAAAGCTTCAGAATCCATCAAATTTTAGATGTACACTTATCGTTCATGAACATACCCATATTGATATAGTTATATGTATGGGATAATGGACAAAACAGCGTTCAGTTAACATAAATTAATGCATGTCCGAGGTGGTAATGACATCCACATCAGTACACCTTTAAATTATGTTACCCGAATGCCATGGAGTCCATTATGTTGCTTACGCTGTTTTCTTTTAATTGCTAAAACTGTCTTGTTTATAGAACTACTTCTTTCCACCACTTATCAGCTAATTTCTCAACTTGTAGGGCAAACTGCAGCTACTTGTTCTAAATGTATGGTTGCTAAAGCCAAAGGCCAGTCGTTAGTTCCATCTTTCTCACTGGCAAGTGGGCATGTCTCAGGATTCTGATGAACATTAGCTTAGTGAAATCACCATTTTACTTAGCCTACTACCATGTACAGTAACTAAGGGAGATTCCACCTCAGTCATATGCTACAATATTGCTGCTACATGTATGTTCAGAACATCGATATCGCCATTATATAGCTCTGATGTAACAGGTTAGTTCATCTAAACATCATGCCAATTTGGGGGTTTGATACGGCCAAAAGACTGGAGTTCATCTATGCAATTACCAAAAAATAATTAGTGTCTGTCCTAGTGTGTCTGTCCATGCGTGTGTTTAGGCTGTTTTGTCTTTGGAATATGTGTGTGTGTTTGTGTGTGTATGGGTGTGTGTGTGTTTGTTGTGGTGTCTTTGGTATTTTTTCAAGACTCTTTGCATGTGGTACATTTGAATAACAAAATATACTGTATGTACTGTAGTGCGTTTGGAGGACTGCGTTAGTGTGCTTAAAGTGTGTGTGTGTGTGTGCATATTTGTGCATGTGTGTGTGTGTGTTTGTTGAGGCACCTTTGGAGGGCATGTTTGTGTACTGTATGTGCGTGTGTGCACATTGGTGTGTGTGTGTGTGTGTGTGTGTGTGTGTGTGTGTGTGTGTGTGTGTGTGTGTGTGTGTGTGTGTGTGTGTGTGTGTGTGTGAGTGTGTGTGTGTGTGTGTGTGTGTGTGTGTGTTTGATTCATTTCTGATTCAGACACACTGTGCCAGATTGTGTCAGTGCACCGTAAAATTGTCATACCAGAGCGATCTCGCACCACCAGGTTCCTGCCCTCCTTGAGGTTGATGGTGATGAGGTACTGCACCTTCTGCCCACTGGGGGCCAGCGGATCTTGGCTGGCAGCTGAGTTCTACACACACAAACACATGCTGTCAATCACAATCAAGCACAACATTTAGGCCATGGACAGTGGAGAGTTCCTCTAAACGTCTCTACAAAAAGCTTCCCAGATTGTTGTTGTTGCTTGTGTGCGTGTGTGTGTGTGTGTGTGTGTGTGTGTGTGTGTGTGTGTGTGTGTGTGTGTGTGTGTGTGTGTGTGTGTGTGTGTGTGTGTGTGTGTGTGTATGTGTGTGTGTGTGTGTGTGTGTGTGTGTGTGTGTGTGTGTGTGTGTGTGTGTGTGTGTGTATGTGTGTGTGTGTGTGTGTGTGTGTGTGCGTGTGTGTGTGTGCGTGTGCCTGTGCGTGCACATGTGTGCACATGTGTTTATGTGTGTGTAAGCATGTATTTCTTGTGAAGCTTCAAAGACTTTGGAAGATTTTTTTCTCAGTTATAGAACAAAATCCAAGATATATTGCAAAGCCCTGCAAAACAGTCATTTGTGCTGCTATTCTGCAATGACAGTTAACAATAAAAATGACACCTCGTCAACAGGACAACAAAGGCCTAGCAAAGAGCACCATCTCCGTACTGACAATGACACATTCTACCAGTTTTAAAGCGTCATTCAGCATGACACATTTCTGTCGTTTTACACGAGGAGCTGGCGACCAACTGCAAGACTCAATCGGAGTCAGAAAATACATCTCTCTCTCTCTGACAACCTCTTTCTGTTTCTGGACACTTCTTGAATTATTCTATTATTTGTCACATTTCCTGCCCAGGGACTTTGTGCCTGTACATACAGTACGAGGAGGTCTTATGTGGGACAATCATTACATATTTCCTCTGTCCCTCTGTTTATCATTCATGGCCATCAATAGCTGTGGCTCTGTGTCAGTCAGGGCTCTAGTCTACCGTTCCTGTCTGGTGACGTTCCTGTTAGGTGACCAGTAAAACAAGATGCTGACTCGAAGATCATGTTTTGTTCCTCAATGCACATTCTGACCAAACATAAAACTTTCCAATAAATCAATAAATGTGAAAGTTACTTCATACTAAATGCTTAACACTTTGACAAATTGTTATTCTGCTTCACAAACACAAACACGGGAACATAATTTGTCATGGCCAAGACTTGACCCTGGCCAAGACCGTGACCTCAGCTCAACTTCCTGATCCTACCCTACCCAAACCATGACCTTAACTGTGTAAAAGTAGTGAAGCAGGTTTTCAAAGGAACGTGGAACAAAAACAACTTACACTTCGTTCTACTTGGTCTTGGTCGTTGGTGTCATAATCACTGGTTTCATTGAAGAAAGGAGTCTATGGAAAAGATATGGACACGTCATCTTATCATCACTATCTTAAATCTAGTACGCAAGCAAAACAAAATGAAAAATACTGCTAAAGACTGCATTTGGTACATTCGGTAGACTTCTGTATTGAACCTAACATCATGTACCTAAACGGTTCAGTCCGAATATGCGTACCTTTACACTCTAATCAGTATATGACTATAACATGGATCATGGATGAATTACATCAAATGATGGCAATATCTAGACTGCATAGGCATCTTGTTTCATTGTTTGTCTTAGTAGCTTAAAGAAAATCTGATAGAAAGTTTATCAAATTGTATACCTGGCTTTTGCAACATATTGTTGACCTTTTTGATAGTCTTATTGAATTAGAGTTCAGTTAGCACACTACAGTACATACTGTATGTGTCTTAAGCAAACACGGAATTTGGGGGAGACTGCGTTATGAATACCCCACAGCTGCCAACAAAATAAAGGAGATAGCACATGGTCTAAAACATACAAGGAACTCTGTCCACAGTCACCTCTCATCACGGCACCATAAACCTTTCCTACTGAACACCACACGGTCAAGACTAACTGGCAGTGACCACTATGGTCCATGAAGTACTCACATAGGATACATCTTCTGCGGACCCTACGATGAAGAGCTCCCTGGATGGCGGTGACATCGGCTCAATCATGGCCAGCAGGTCACTCTCCATCCCCCAAGACTCCTCCAGGATGTGCTCCTCCGAGGGGGTGCTGTTGCCTGACTCCGTGGGTCCAGCCCAGGAGGAGATCTCTGCCGGCAGAGATAGTCTGTCCGGTGGGATGACCGACCTGGACACTGGAGGCGTTGCTCTCTTCTCTGGGGAAACGGGGGGGACTTTTGGCACCACGGCGGCTCTCTCTACGGGGGAAGGGGCGTGCGTCTGGTAGGCCGGGAAAACTTGTCTCTCGGCGGGCATAGGTGGCTTTGAAACAGGAGCACTCGGGGGCTCTGAAGGCACCGATCGCTCCACCCTCTCAGCCGGGACGCTAGTCCTGTCCGCCAGCCACGAGAAGTTGTCGGTCTCCAGTGATCTCGGAGTGGCGCTGATGCCCTGGCTAAGCCCCCTCTCAGGGGCAGAGCTGACGGAGGGCGGCGAGGCAAACCTGGTGTACAAAGGGCCATCTGGAATGGAGGAGTTCTCCGAGAATGTGGGGCTGGACTCGCCGCTCTCTGCCACGGACTGAGAATAAAACTGGCTGTTAAAAAACATGCCGTCATCAGTGGGCGTCTGGGCTATTGTGTCCAGGGCTGAGGCCTGAGATGGGAGAGCAATGCGGAGGTCGGGGACAGAGATGCTCCGACGATACTTCAGATTGGTCCTCTTGGGTTTCTTGCCCACCTTGATGTTATCAAAACGGGCTTTGGTCTTGTCTCTGAAGTTAGACCAAGCCGTCTTCTTCTTGGCATTATCCATATTGATGGAATGGAACAGAGGCGTGTCGGGGGGGTGTTCTGGGGGAAAATGATAGGCAAGGTTACTAAGGATACTCACACTGAAATATGCACCAAAACAAGATAGGAAGTGGTTACGAAACACCAACAGTAAAGAGGTCTGGTGACATGCAATTATTCCAATTGTTGGACCATAAGCAGACTTTGAAATGAATATGATGATGCCAGGTGTGATAAAACAGGCTATCTAACTAGGCTAATACTGTATATTGTTGCCAAACTGGGTGATGGGTGATGAGCATTCCTTATTATTGTATCCAGATGCAAAGTAAGACACACACGTAAATTACACGTATACAGTACAGTATATGGTACCCCTAAATGGTTCTTTAAACCACTTTGAAGGGTTGATCAAAGGAACCCCTAAGGGTTCTTTAAAACCTGCATGGTTCTACTGTATATACAGTAGCACCCTAAGAACTCTTTTTTATGAGTGTATGCACAAACCTGTTTTTCTGTGGTATGCAAACCACATACATTATAACATAACGACGATGTCTAGAGCTGTACAGTAACTCATAATGTCCCATCCTGTGCAACAACAACTGTCACCTAAGAATTACAACATGTATCTTATACTCTAAGAAGAATGATCAAAATGAGGAAGTGTATACAAGAAGCATATATTTGAATGTACAGTACTACATTGGTAGTCAATGTTAATATTATATACAATACTCCATTCTTTAGATTTAGGTCACATTTTGTGAAAATGTACCAGTGGAGAGCACTGCAATTGACATGCCTCACTACCTGAAGGCATACAGTACATGCACCAATACAGTATGTTGTGATGTGAAGGTTCAAGGTTTACAGAACAAGACATGCTGAATCACTGCTACAGTCTTTGAGTGCATGCCCAATTCCATGCAATATACCGTTCATACAGGGCACTGTAACACATTTCAATATCTGCTTGGAGCCCTATGATCACTGCTTTGGGATGTGGGCATGTGTATCTGATTCTGTGCATTAAATTAGTTTGGGAACTGCATCTACTGTTCACATTTACATTTACACACACACACACACACACACACACACACACACACACACACACACACACACACACGCACACACGCACATAGACACACACGCACATGTATATACTTTCAATCATACGTGGACTTTTGATCAGCTACTCTGCTTCATGGAGGAGTGGGCCTATTGTGGGCCTATTGTGGGCCTACTGTCACATTGATGACTCTTTTATCTGTCCACGTTTCTGCCTCTAACATTGAGCTTTTCAATAGGAGTTACTGAAACTGGGAACAGGAAATGTAGACACACACACACACACACACACACAGGTTTGGGACCTTGCAGAGAACACAACGATGAATGCTGCTTTGACAAACTTATGCATTTGCACAGAAATGTAACATTTTGTAAATTTTACATTCAGTAGAGACATAAGCAAACATTTCAGTTTCAACAGTCATCGAGCAACCAAGGGGAGAGCATGTTACAGTTGTGCTTTACCAGGAGCCTAAGGTGTGGGGGATGGAGAGAAGCTTGGAGAACATGTTTTAGACAGAATACACATCACTGTGCAGTGATAATATGATGTACCATCATGTGCTCTGTCTAGTTATAAACATATGAAAATGTGGCCTATATTTCAAAAACCTGCCATTAGGCTTTAAATGATAATTCTACCCTTTCCACATTATAATTGTAATATGCTGGAGAATGTTCCTGTATAATCCAGTTTTCTGCCCTCAGTTAAGTGTTGTAAATATGATGTAGTGTAATAACATCAAATTGAGAATATAAATGACTACAATTTTGTATTTTTGCAATTACTGCAAATTGGGGTTGTGTAATCTCTCTTTTAATATTCATACATTCACATATACATTTAGCTCTATCATAGGTTTACATTAGGAAGAAAAAGTATAGCATGAAGCATTTCTATATTGTCTGTGTGACAAAAACTGAATTAAACAATCGTTTGTAAATGGCTGTTTTAAATAGCTATTGTTATCTGTTTGGTCTCCTGTCTCTACAGCTGACTCGGGTGGGAGTGTTAGTTGAAAATAAAAATAGGCTACAAACTGGACACACCAGTCTACCACAGGTTGTGCAACAAACTTTTGCACTGACATAAATAAAGCCTCCATAACATACAGTAGTGTATAATTGTGGAAACTAGCCTGTAAGTAGAATTATGACTCATTAATTAAATACAGGTTGTGCAACAAACTTTTGCACTGACATAAATAAAGCCTCCATAACATACAGTAGTTTATAATTGTGGAAACTAGCCTGTAAGTAGAATCATGACTCATTAATTAAATATGGAATGAAGGTCAGTTCAACTTCATACTACAGTATAGCCTACTTTACTTTATTACTTGGACAGATAATGTGCCTATATTGTTCCTATCCTTTAGGCCTCTTCTCAAAGGAAACAGATGCTATGCAAGCGAAAAATACTGCTGGGTATGTGTCATGCTGCTGGGACCTTGAATTTCTCCTTAAGGATCAATAATCTATCTATCTATCTATCTATCTATCTCTATCTATCTATCTATCTACCTATCTATTTTTTAGTGTCTTAATTAGGCCTAAGTATTTCAGAATATAGTCAAAACGCAGGGTCTGTTTGTTTATGGTACGTTTGTGGTGTTCCCCGAGGGACAAGAAATTATCTAGCTAAAACACCAGTTTTCACAAGTGGTCATTTTTGGTCTGTTTCAGGTAGCCAGGCTATGTGAAACCGGTAACTCCGGGGAGGTGCTTTAAATTGCCATGAGATGAACGGCAGTAACATGCTTTCCTGAACTATCAAGAAATACCAGTATAGCTCTCCCTTCTCTAGAATCCAGACACCCGAATCAAATCTTACGATAATCACCCTCTTGAAGCTGTCCTAGGCCTACTCTCACACTGCATTGCTTCAAGCCATGCTTAGGGGATACTGGAATGTGAAGTGTCAGGCTATTAAATCATAAATTACATGTTTCATTACAACAGCCTGAAAAAGGTTCCGTTTTTCACGTATTATTAATTTGAAGAATAGGAAGGCCTAAATATGCGATAGTTAGTCACTTCTACAGTCACCAGTTTTATTCGCGTAACCTAGCCAGTGTAAGTGTCTTAAAAACAAATGTTCTGTTCAAAGTAGGAATGTAAACTAACATGAAAATAAGAAATAAGGTTACAATTACTGGACAAATCGATTAAATTGGCTTTTAGGTGAGCTTACCTTTCTCTTCAATTCCCAGGTGTCCTCAAGGAGGAAAAACCACTGCTACCGCCTGATCTCACCTGTTCGAAAGCATCTGGAGCATCAGGCTGACGGCAGTGAACTTCCTTGTGCGACCAGTTTCAGTCATCCGACAGGTGATAGGGCGGGGTGAAAGCGCCAATTAACGGACAATCATGTCCAGTAAAGGGAACCTTTTTTGATGTCATAGGTTTCGATGTATTGAGGTGACTGCATCTGCATTGGTCAATTAATTTAATTTTTATCTTGACTGGAATTGCAAATAACGATATGGAATAACATAATAACAATGTTAATAGCCTATGTGATTACAAGATCAATTGCGTGTGAGACCTACAGTAGGCCTATGATAATGTCAGGTAATAGGATGGAATATTGTGTGCTCATAAATTACACTAAATTAAATGGCACCTAAACAACTGCAGACTATTTGACTGGTAAAACCGAGATGGGCAAGGTATCTGTAGCCCCATCTGCTGGACACTTTCATTATCATCCAGAATGTGGCACCTGACTCACCTAAGTCTGTAGGCCACTTTATTGACCTCATAACTGCACACTACATACTGCTTATCATGGATACACCTCTTTAGTCTATGCATCACCATTTGTTACATTTTAAGACAGTGAGTTTTAGAGAGACCAATGTAGGCCTAGTTATGTCTCCACTTCACTGTTTAATTATGTAGACTAAGCTTCCTACAGGCTTTATGACAGAAGTGAAGTTGAAAGTTGTAGCCTCACTCCAGTATGAAGGCACATAGAATGTTCATTTGGGAGTACATTGATGTTTTAATTGAGCTGACAGGTTCTGTTATTGGAGACTTCACATGTTGGACGTCACACAGTCTTATCAGTTTCATAGTTGCCCACTTCAGTTTGTACAGAATAAGCGAGAGGACCTATATTACACAGTAAAAGCCAATATCTTTACTTTAGTGAATGCAGAATACAAATTTGTACAACAATCTCTAGCATAATATCTTAGTCATTCGATAAAAAGTTCACTAGAATATTTATTGTATAGTGAAGATAAAACAACACATTCAAGGGAAATATAATGCAGATTAACTTAAAATTCTCTCTTGATTTTTTTTTCTTCTTCCTGAAACATGTTGTTTCATTCATGGCAACAAAGTCCAGCTTGTGCCGCCAAACGGTTTGAGCAGACAAACCGCAAACAGCTTCTTGAAGTGAACTAGTAACTACAAACAATTACCAAATACATATAGTTCTGTTTAGAAAAGCCATTAAGCAAAGCAGTGTACTCTTGCACAGCAAAGTGAAGAAAGTCATCTACAAATCGTCCTTCGTTCCTTGTTTTTCCACATATCCCTTCCTTTTCACATTCAACAATTGTGCATGATATCTGACACAGCACACAGACCAAAGGAGCTCTGGCGTCTCTTTAGATTTGCTATATATTTCATGTGGTGTGTGTGCGGCACACTAGTCTGACAGCAGCAAAAAATAAATGTTGTCAAACCAAGATCAAACAAGGGGTTCCTTTAGTCTGATTTTCCTGCCACGTGTGATCCATGGTGATTCATGTAACCAGCTTCTTTGGAATAAGGCTACCCACTGACTGTGCATTTATGATGAAACTAGAGAAAGTCCCTGATATCCAATTGAGAATTCTGTGCATAGTGAATGCATGCAAATGTCTGAATGCCTGTGTGTATGTGTGTGTGAGTTTGTGAAAATGTGTGTGGAACAACAGAAGCACTGTTGTGGTGATACTGATAGTGCCATTAAGCCATATCATGAGCTACGGGATTATTGCTTTTGTACATAAAAAGGCTTTGATTGTGTTTGGTTGGATTGATGAGGTCTTTTAAAATATTGTGAGTCAGTATGCAAAAACTAAATGGTGTAGCATCTGGAAATTTCCTGGGGGCAAATCTACAGGTACTGATTGAAAAGCTCACATCAATAACATTTTTTAACGCTGAGGTGACTATAGAAATTGTTGGATTCGAATGGTATGGATGATAGTTCCACCAATGAGAAGATGCAAGCACTTACGGGAAAGAGGTTAACAGTCATTTTCCCCCACTGTTCAATGCCTGAGCATATAAACTACATCCAGCTATAAGGGAGAGAGAAAGACATCACTCGAGAGAAGTCAGGGGCGCCTGTGGGCCTGTGTTTTGTCTGATGACTGCATAGATCAATATCAGCTGATCGCAAGCTGCTTGCATACTGTAGCTAGCAAGCTGCTCGTTCTTTTTTTTTTGTTCGCTTGTGAGGACAAAAAAGGGAGGTATATATATATTTATGTCTGCCTATGGCATCACGCACAGAAATAGATAGGAAATGTAAAGAGAGACTCCTTTTGATTACAGCAAACTTGTTTGTTTGTTTGTTTCACAATAAAAACTTGTGCAATCCAGCAGTGAGATCATGTCAAATCGGTCACCATTTTGTGTACATGTAGGTTTCTGACTGTAGCTGCTGAATCCCCTGACTCTTTTTTGTCCACCGGTAGAGTGGCGGCGGGGTGTGTGTGTGTGTGGGCTATTGCAGCTGACACCGGATGCCCCTCCGGACCTGGATGGATACAGGCCTGGCTGACCTGCACCACACCTGGCCCGGGTCTGTTTAAGGGTTTCCTGATATGTGTAAAGGGTTGGTGGAGGGGGGGGGGAGAGAAAAGATGCAAGCCAGGAACAGCTTAACAAAAGCTGTATGCATGGAGTGAGGAGACTCAGGTGCTCATAGCCAAGCAACTGCAGCCAGGTAGGGAGTAGAATGGCCTCCCTTGCTCAAGCACTACAGAGGGCCTTTTTCATTTGCGGGAAATGGTTTGTTACAAATAAGATGGGTTTTTTGTTGAGAATTTGATGCTGATGACAGTCTATTGAGCCAAATTTGCAAAAAACAAATGAAAAGGAAAAATGTGTTGTATTCAGATAGTTACACAATGCTAGGATATTTACAATAAACATTTTTGTGCACATGTTCAATTGGTGTGGATCATATATATGAAAGAATATGGCAAAAATAACCAAGAAAACAAAATGCTGCACCCATTGGTTTCTAAATAATTTGGGGGTGGGCAATTTCTTGAACAAAGTATTCGATATGTGTCTAGAATTAGGCAAATCAAAATGGTTGAATAATAAGCGATGCTGACATGGGACCATGTGGTTTGAAAGGCAGTGTATTCAGCAGCCTTGGACCTGTCCTAAACACAATCGCTGTAGGAAAGAAACCACATGTTCTTTAGCATCATGATATCCTTTACAAAAAGAAGACTTAGAAAATAAAGATAGAGTGACGCTTTAAACTTACAGCACTGTTATTACAATTTTTGTATGGACAGACATTCACCACCATTAAAGGGAACACGACCCAAAAACTACCTTCTTTAAAATAAAAACACTTTGATTATTAACGATAATAATTCAGTTTTGAAGAAAGTACAGTATTGTTAACAAAATAGTAAATATGAACCAGTGAATACTCTACTTAATAAGGATATCGCCTTGTAAATCTGGCAGTAATCCACAAAAATATACTTTTTTTCCTTGAATCTGGTGAAGGTACAATACATACGTACTTACACCGAAGGTGATATATATTAAAGTTGCTATATACATAACAAAAAATGTTTGGCTCAAATTTTTAATTTACAAACAGAACATCAAGTGTTCATGGCTTTCAATATTGTTTCAAGATCTGGTTTGCATGATATTTTTGTGTTGTATGCAACAAAGCACAATTATAACAGAACTGAAAAAGAAATAATTGTCTGGAGTTGTTAGTTATCTCCAAACTTCTTCAAATAAACACCAAAAAACATACAGCTTTGGCTTACGATACCATTAAGTTGTTTGAGGTGAGTAAGAATAGCTTGATATTGATGCCAGTTCAACTGGTCTAGATTTCATGGCTTAAATAGATTTTCCCATTCGTTTGAAGTCACAAAAAGAAGGTACCAATAAAAAGTGTTTCTGTGTAGTTTCCAATGACATAAAACAACCATGTGAAGTATGTCTTATGATGTGTCTGTCCGTCTCCTTATTCGCTGATATTGTGTTATTACTGGGGAAAATATTTAGATACCAACACATCTTCCTCTCCATATCTCATGACCTACACACTTCCCAAATTGAATTTGATAAAGTCAAATTTTTCAATAGACAATGAGTTGTCTGTTCACTTCAAAAAAGCTTACGGGGACGTAAAGTTACACAATAATCAAAAACAAAGGCAAGAGCCATCTGACAGAAAGCCACTCTCCTACTTGCACTGATTGCTTGAAAACTTGCAAAAGATTAACAGCAAAAAACAGCTACTACAGGTAAGTGCCTGACTGGACCAGTGACTACAGTTATCTAGAGTTTTGTAATATATATATATATATACTTTGTTTTTTTTTTGTATTTTTTTTCCCTCCTCAAACAAGGGGTCCTGCAGAAAACCTGACCTGCGCTGAGTACCTGATAACTCCTGCTTGAGCACATAATTCAGCCTGACAACTTGACTTGATTTTCCCACTTTGACTTGGCTGTTTTTTTTTAAATTTAGATATGTCAAGACATCTTCTCAACTCCCTCCTCCACCACTTGACCTACTTTACAAAATGAAATGAAGTTAAATAATAATAATTATAATAATAGTAATAATAACAACAACAACAACAACAATGACCCCCGTCCCCGTGTCGTGTCGGCCCCTCGCCCCCCTCCCTCTCTGGCTCAGCCCGCTCCCTCTCCTCCCTCCAGCCGCCCTGCTAACAGCTAGCTGGATCCATCTCCCCCTCTGGGCCAGTTAGGGCCCAAAGAAGGTCCAGATGTGAGTTTCCAGCCAGCTGTTACCCGGACGGCCCACCAGAGGGCGCTGTCCACCACGGGGCTCTTTTATGTGACCCAGGTGTCCATGCGCATGCGCTTTACGGAGGGGCTCTCGCGCTCGTCGCCCCCGGCCGGGGGCCGCCCGCCGCCGCCTCCGCCGCCCAGGCCGGCCAGGGAGGAGTGAAAGTCGGTCCTGTGGTCCTCGCGGTCGCTGCCGTCGTAGGAGGAGCAGGACGAGCTGAGGCTGTCCACCGGCGAGCGGCCCATGTCCGGCCGGCTGGACGGGGCCACCTGCTGCTGCTGCTGCTGCTGCTGCTGCTGCTGTTGCTGCTGCTGGGTGGCAAAGCCGGACGGGGTGAGGCGCTCGCGTGGGGGTGAGATGGGCTCGGACTTGATGTTGACATTCTGGCTGGTGTTGATGGAGAGGTTGGAGCCTTGAGGTAAGTGACCGCCACCTCTGTATAGAGAAGCAGAGAGGTGAGACGGCCGGCTTGTGCCATGTCTTTGCAGGTACAGGTCAGGTAGATTAGGCTGTGATGTGAGTGCATGGAGAATCACTTTCAAAGTACACAGTTGTGTGTGTGTGTGTGTGTGTGACTGATTCTGTGTCTGTATTTGCATGCTTGTTTAACCACTAATGACTGCATTTGTATCCATTAGGTTTAAATACATGCACGTGCCTTTGTGGTTACGTGTATGTGTTCTTATGTGTATGTGTTATGTGTGTGTGTGTGTGTGTGTGTGTGTGTGTGTGTGTGTGTGCAGTGTTGCTTGAGCTTGCTTAGCCATCTGTGTATACAAGCACATATGTACATAAACCGATACAAATACACACTCTCTCTCTCTCTCTCTCTCACACACACACACACACACACACACACACACACACACACACACACTTGTGTCTGAGTTACTCACACCAACGAGCTGAGAGCTGCCTGGCCCAGTTGGTGTTGTTGCCATGCCGACACGGAGCCCAGAGAGAGCCCTGGAGAGCCGAAGCCTTGCAGAGACGAGAGCTCGGCGCTGCTCAGGGAATATTCTACAACACAAAGAATCAACAGCAACGCACCTGTGAGCCACAAGCACCACTGTGCTGACCAACATCCCCCCCATCACCCCTCAGAGACAAGCTAAACACATCTATCACTCCACTCTTCAACAGCCGCACACACACACATACTCACACACCAAGACAGTTATAAAGGTCATGGGATCATTCGTCATGGACTATAAATAGGTCGGGCCTGATGTGTTTCACTCTTAAGATTTTGAACAAAAGTCTAAAGGTTCATTACCTGAGTATCATTGTAATTACATGTGAAAATGTGTTTAAATCATGTATGGTTTTCCATAATTGTTACAAGCAGAGATTAGGGTAACTCAAAAATAATATCTTTTTCAAACATGATATCCCTACAATTCTGCCGTTGTGTGTCCAGTTTATGTCTGTTAATGAATTGGCAACTTTTGAGTGCTCTCTGTGGTCCAGTCTCACCAGTATTGTAGGCGGTGGGCATGCCTGAGTAGAGCAGGCTCTGGGGTGCCAGGCTGGGGGTGGTGACGGACACCACTGGGGTGGCCAGGGGCTGGTTGGACTGGGAGCTGCTTATCCTTTGGGTGCTCTGTGGAGACAAACAGACCCAGGATGAGTTCAATGTACAGTGTCATAAACACGCTTTCTCTCTCTCTCTCTCTCTCGCTCTCTCTCTCTCTCACACACACACACAAGCATACAAATATGGGTGCGCACACACACACACACACACACACACACACACACACACACACACACACACACACACACACCTCTCTCTCACACACACACACACACACACACACACACACACACACACACACACACACACACACACACACATACATCTCACACGCACATTCAAACAGTGCATGCATGCAAATATACACTGCAAACAAATCCACAGCATTTCTTTGTTGTTTAGTGGTCTACATGGTTTTGGTTGTCACACAGCATAACAGATGGCATGCAAATGTGTTAGGTTCAGATCAGATCAGTTACACAGTGCATAGATGAAATTGCATTCTTCATTATTTTCTTATTTACATACTGTATCCTTACAAATCCCTTTCCAAAGAAACCGTATGTACAGTAACATCCCTATCATCGATCTGTGGTGTTTGCGACAAAGAGCATTACTAATCTGCAACTACATCCATTTTGATCTTGACTTCAAATTGAAACGGACTTACGAGGACACAATTTAATAAAAGCAGTTCTGCTTTTCACCACAGTGAGGAGCTAGAGCTTTGTGGATGGCATATCCTGTACTCACAGACGCTACTTCAAATGTACAGAGCCCTAAACGCTAACTAAGACACCAACTAGAAAGCACACCTTCAGGAAAAGGCCAATCTATACACTATATCTATCCGTCAAAACCCCCCCCCCTACTTTGATCATTGTTTACCATTAAAACTGAATGGTCAAATACAAATCCTGTTTCCAAAAACTCCAGCAGTGCAGTTTACTCGGCGCAGAAAAACACACACACACACACACACACACACAAACACACGCTGCACGCGTCACGGTGTAATTGCATCATACGCTGAGCATATTACATTTCACCTGATCCATTTATTCGTCAATCATTTAGGGCCTAACCATTCTGCTGCTCTCTCTCACACTCACACGCGGCCGTGTGCAGCCCGGGAGGACGGAGCAGCACACTGGAGCGCTGGCCGACCGCAGCCCTGCTCGCGCTAACCCAATTAGAGGAGCTCTTACACAGCACTTTCAGCAGAGGCCCCCGCACACACACACACACACACACACACACACACACACACACACACACACACACACAAACGCGCGTGGGGGGGGGGAAATATCCCTCTTCGTTTGTCCAGCCACCTTCTACTTCCCAAATGGCCGAATGTGCACCGTAGGAGGATGAGACTTGGCACGGTGGCGGCACGAGGCCTCGTCTGTCCACCCAACCCTCCCGTTCAACCCGCCCGCCCATCCCACGTCCGTCCGCCCCAGCAGCGGAGTGTTTGTTTTTGTCACCCAGGCTCTGTGTGAAAAAACACGCAGCTATTTCCTTGGTGGCCGTGTGTGAGTAATGGAACATCTCACGGTGGGAAAACATGAACGGGGCTGGGTGCTTCGGCCAGCATGCACAGCAAATACGCACACACACACACACACACACACACACACACACACGCACACATTTGTGCACCGCTCCAAGGGACCATGCAGCAGCGGCAGCAACAACAACAGCGGTGACACACACACACAGACTCTCTGTCTCTCACACACACACACACTCTCTTTCCCACACACACACACACAACTGGTACACTCAGGTGAGAGACAGGAAGAGATGCTATTCAGACAGACAGATGAGAAGATAGAGACCTTTCACTAAAATATGCGAACCTCACCAACTAAAGAGTAACTCCATTCTACACATCTGTTCACTAGCTCTCGGAGCAGAGAACAGATCACTGGGAATATAAATGTGAACTTGTGCTTGAAAACATCTGCAAAGCAGGCTGTCACACTCTAGACCTACAGTACAAAGAGTTCATCTGTATAACAGCACACAACAGTTTTGTGGAAGGACACACTGCGTTGTTTTAAACTAACCTGTGCTCTTACATCATCCTCGTAGTTTATATTGAGGGCAGAGTTCTACTACACTATTCCACCCTGAAGTTTATAGACGCCCATGCAAATCTTAGTTGAAGCCTAATCCTGTCCATCGCAGCTGCCCAATGGAACTGTTCAAATGTTCACACTGGAGCTTGAGGCCCACCAATCAGCCTCTCCCCTGGTTCCTCTGACATCACTGAGGCCCAGATGACATCACCCTGGGTGAAGTCAGGAGGCTTCTTGGCCAACACAGGCCAGTGAGGGGAATTTGAGGGAGTTGAGTTCAATTATAAACAATGCTGTTGGAGAAAAACAATATGCCTGATCCAGAATGAGATTTCTATTTGAAGGCCAGGTTGTCTTTGGCAGCGTGTCGATCATTTCCATCAACAGCCCTTTCTTTCTCTGAAATCCTTCATTATTGGTAATAACATGTCATTTCACGAAATTGCTTGCTTACTCGCTCTCTCTCTCTCTCAGTCATTTTCTGTCTGATTATCTCCCACCATCTTTCTCACTCTCTCTCTCTCTCACACACACACACACACACACACACACACACAAATACACACACGCACACACACACACACACACACAGCCCACTGGGGGATGTGAGCAGGCTGTGTCCTCTTTGAACCCAGTCTGTGAAGCAGACTCAAACGCATGCAGTGAGACACAGCAGATCCCAAACTGGAGCACTTTTCTTTTCTTGTTGCTTTTCAGCTTTTCAGGACAAACTGCATAAAATACACATGATCTCATCTCATCCCAAACCCGCCTCCCATTTGCCTCATCCACAGTTCAAGTCCCTCTCTCTCTCTCTCTCTCTCCCCGCGCTCTCTCTCTCTCTCTATCTCCCTCTCTCTTCTCTGTCTCTCTCTCTCCCTCTGTCTTTCTCTCTCTCTCCCTCTCGCTTCTCTGTCTCTCTCTCTTTCTCTCTGTCTCTCTCGTCCCTCCTGATTGTATTTGGAGATGATTCCTTTCCATTCCTTTCCTTTTTGTTATAAGGGTATTGTGGTTTTAAGATGGAATTGGAGGCATGGCAGCTATTATCCTCCCCCTCTCTCTACTCTCTCTCTCTCTTCTCTCTTTCTCTACACTTTCTTATTCTCTTTCTCTCTCTCTCTCTCTCTCTCTCTCTA
Organism: Sardina pilchardus; assembly: GCF_963854185.1. Classification (NCBI taxonomy): domain Eukaryota; kingdom Metazoa; phylum Chordata; class Actinopteri; order Clupeiformes; family Clupeidae; genus Sardina; species Sardina pilchardus. The sequence continues at coordinate 11,421,523 of NC_085003.1, read as the reverse complement.
CCCCCCCCCCCATCCCCCTCTAGCCATGACTCTGGGTCAGTTCTAAAACTCATCAGGCAGGGCTCCAATGGTTAAGGCAAAGACCAGCACTGTTCCAAAAGCAGCTAGTTAATGTTTTTGTTTGTTGTTTAACTCTCTCACTCCAGCCCAAACTCACCAGCTCCATTTCCTCTTCCTCTGACTGTCCCACCCCGAACAGGAGAGAGAAGAAGAACAATAAGAAGAGGAAGGAGAAGAAGAAGAAGAAAAAAAAGATGCAGCGTTACACAGGATGGTCACGGGAGAGGGGGAGGGAAGGAGGGAGGGAACGTGCCTTCTCCTCACATGCAACCCCCCAAACCCCCACCCCCGCCCCCCCCTCCCCTCACAAAAAAACGCTACCCTTAGTTGGCAATCTACAAGGGCATGGATCAGAACTCACCAACATTCTCAGCTCTCCAAAAGCGGGCACATTGGCAGCAGAGCACCTGGGCTCCCTGGTGATCGCATTACCTTTAAAGAGGCCCTCTAGTCAAGTGAAATGGCTTCTGATTCAAACGTGTGACTGGGGCCCTTCGCATCCCTTAGGTCTCCAGTTTCTGGTCCCAGAGTGATTTACAGGTGAGAAGTGTACGCTGATATCACTGAAGGGTTTTGTGTTTGTGTGATGGAACCGCTTGAGAGTGTTTCACATGAGAAACAGGGTG
>NC_085003.1:11400837-11415837 GCF_963854185.1 Sardina pilchardus | reverse complement strand
CTGAGGCGAGCTGAGCCGAGCTGGTTCAGGGCATTCAGGACGGAGGCTGACCACAGCAACAAGGTCTATCCCTACAGCAACTGCTTTCCAAGGGGCGTCTTCTTACCTAACCAGGCCTCTTTATTCCCCAGTGATGTATTGTTACAGTTTGCAATATCCACAATATGGCAATGGTAGCTTACACAGACACTGCCAAAAGCTGTTGACTCTGTACAGTATCTAAAGCCATCTTCAAGGCTACACTGTTCAAATATGAGAGAACTGAGTCATACAAACATGCTTCAACAGACCTCAGACAACCTTTTTTTTAATCCAGTACAGCCTGGAGAATCATTCAAACAGCCAGCAGCCTTTCTGCTTCACCATAATCATCAATCACGAGATCACTATCAGTAGTGTAGTAGCTCATGACTTAATTGTGTCATGTACAGTACAGTACAGTACAGCATAGTGAAACAGCTAGTCTGTGCAGTCTGCTGCAGAGCATGTTGAAAAGCAAACAGACAGTCCTCCCATTTGGGGCAAAGATAAGAGCTTTCACCATACATGGAGAAATATACAGTTATCAGGACTTCCAGTTGACATACGTGCATGAGCTACCCACTACTGGGCTCTGTTACTACTGTACTGAGCAGAGGAACAGTATTACAATAAACTGTAATCCAAAATGGAATTATATTTTTTACTTAAAAAAAAGAAAAAAAATCATGTCATCCTCTGTGCCCAAACCACACATGGGTGATGTTAAGACTATAGTTGTCTGCTCTAGAGAAAAGTCTCAAACCGGAATGTTTTTCTTATCTGTTCTCCACTAGGGCTTTAAGGAAACACACCCTCGCTTATGTTTTTTTTCTCGCTACTCTAACTACTTGCATGTGCTTAACATGCTGTGTTGTTTTCATAATACAAATGAGACCGTTTTTTGTCTGTGTCTAGTAAGAGATTGATCTACAGTATGAGTGTGTGTGTGTGTGTGTGTGTGTGTGTGTGTGTCTGTGTGTGTGTGTGTGTGTGTGTGCACGCATTTTGTCTCGCACATGTGTATTACAGTGCTGTTGAAAGGGGGCGTCTCTTATCTTTATATTACTGTAAAAGGCGCAGCCACAGTCGGCGCAGATAAGAATCAGAGAAGGCTATGATATCATTGCCTGGATTCGGGCCAACGCACAAGGGAGTAGAAATAGAGAGAAAAAAAAAGGAAAACACTGTACAATTGGCACCACTGATGAATTAGACCATCTAAAACAGAAGACTTGCCTCTTTGCTATTAGAACTACAGCTATACTCTCAAGGAACGGTATAACATAAGCCAGACCAACATACAGTACAAGACATTAGCACTGCCTACAGTACATGCATGGGCAAGCTTGATTTACATGGTGCGGGGACTTACATTGCACAAGACAAAAGCCTCCATCAGCGGCAGCAATCCCATTAAAAATAAAGTGTTCTGAGCTGGTCTCTGTGGTGCTTAAACCTGAATGTGCATGTGAGGCCCTGCTGCCACTGGTTTTGCAGGCAGACTGTTTATGTACGCAGTGTCCTCATGTGCAGCGCGTGCGTGATTTCTGACACAATGTCCCTCGCTCCCTACCTCCCTCCCTCTTTTTCTTTCTCTCTCTCTCTCTCTCTTTCTCTCTCTCTCTCTCTCTCTCTCTCTCTCTCTCTCTCTCTCTCTCTCTCTCTCTCTCTCTCTCTCTCTCTCTGTCCGTCCTCTTCCAGAGGATCCTGTGTGTGTGTGTGTGTGTGTGTGTGTGTGTGTGTGTGTGTGTGTGTGTGTGTGTGTGTGTGTGTGTGAGTGTGTGTGTGTGTGTGTGTGTGTGTGTGTGTTTGATTCATTTCTGATTCAGACACACTGTGCCAGATTGTGTCAGTGCACCGTAAAATTGTGTCCCCGCTGTGCAGGAGGCACAGGGAGTGTTCTCTCCCCCTCCACCCTCCTCTTCGTGTTTTATTTTCACTGCTTTCTTAAATAAAGACTCTCTGTCAGATCTCAATAATGGATCACCCGTTTGGGAGCAACGTTATGTAACCATCTCCCCTTACGAAGGCTAAGGGATTTTTGTTGTTGTTGTTGTTTGTTTGTTTTCATCCTAAATGGGAGAAAAGCTGTACCCAGTAGACAGCACGGTCTTGGTTGTGTACGTAATACAGTTGTAAGCGAGCTCTGGCTTATTAAATTGTCATTACCTGGAGTGTGCTAGGTAGAGGCGAAATGTGCATGAATGAAGAAAAACGACTAATGGATTTCAGAATCAAAGCAATGGCGCTGTAATAGATTAAGTGTAAAATAGACTGGATTCTAATTATAGCTTTTAATTAATGAGGCTGAACAGTGCCTCTTTAGTTTGGAGAGCTGTATTGTTTTGGCTTCGAAAAAACCCAGGATAGGACTGAACAATGTGCTCAGGCTTTCAAGAGCAGAAACAGCTGTGCCAAGAAAATCCTATTCATATTTTACTTGGAGAGTCCCTCAGAACAAAAATAAATACCATTTATAAGGCTTCTATGGGATTCAAATGGGATAATAAAAAAATGTGCTTGTCCATAGGGAATACAGACGGATTTTACAGACCCAGAGTCATGGCGGAATAATGTGTGCAGAAACAATCTCTTGAAATATTCTTCTGACACACAAACAGCCCTTGTAATTGCTCTTCAACAGCCTGTAACTCTCCAGTATTAATGAGGGACGCCGCAGCGCTCGCAGGCAAATTGCATAACAGGGTGAGCACTCAAATCCCTCACATTCCAGCAATCTCTCGTTGTTAATGCAAAACAGAGTGGGCACACATCATCCAAAACGGAATCTGTTCCACGCTCGCCTCTCTGCCTCGCTGGACACTCCAATCCTCTCTGATTACCAGCGCAGAGACAGAGAGAGAAAATAAACAACAGAGATATCTGTGTTGAACATAAACAATGAAGATGCCCCCACATTAATAAGGTCCACGCCAATTTTGTCTCTGCTGGCTTGTGCCTAAGTAAACCTGTGTGTAATCTAGGAAGGGACTGAGCACACTGCAGTGTTTGTATGGGAATCTTTACACATCAGCTGTGATTAAGCCCTTAGTCAACAAATACTGATTAGCCTAAACTAAACTCTAAACTGAACCTTTGACACAATGTTACTGTATGTCTGGAGTTGTTTAAAAAATGTTTAAAATTGTTTAAAAATATTTCGCTTGTTTAGTTTGTTCTCTACAAAGCTTGTGTCTTTTTTTCCCCAACAAATTTCACAACTTTAATTTTTTTTCAACATTTGTTATTGTGATTTAGAAAGAAGACTCAGTGGCCCTGACAACTGAAATGACCACAGATTGCGTAGATATAATGATCCATATGGTAATCATGATTAACCCCCTCAACTTCGACCTCATATGTCCACTAATACGGAGGGTGCCAGAACTTCAGCTATAGGAAATCTATGGTAGGTTGCTCCAGTGGAAAAAAAAGACAAGCGAACACACACTGGAGCCTGCTCCAGCCTCCACAGCCCAGAGCGTCCCAGGCGAGCACAGCCACTCGGCAGTCTGAGCAGGCGGACAGAACCAGGGGACTGTCAGCTCAGCTCCCATTCTGCCACGCCAAACTGCTTAAGGAACCAGGACAGGCGCTGCAAAGTCAGCTGAGCTGCTCGGCAGAAATAACTAGATCAGCAGCATCCAGGGCAGGGCTGCAGACGGGGCTCCAAGGTAGGATGTGAACGTGTGTGTGTGTGTGTGTGTGTGTGTGTGTGTGTGTGTGTGTGTGTGTGTGTGTGTGTGTGTGTGTGTTTTGTGTGTGTGTGTGTGTGTGTGTGTGTGTGTGTCTGTGTGTGTGTGTGTGTGTGTGTGTGTGTGTGTGTGTGTGTGTGTGTTTGTGTATATATACGTGTGTGTGTGTGTGTGTGTGTGTGTGTGTGTGTATATACAATATGTGTTAGTGTGTGTGTGTCTGTATTTGAGGAAGGGAGGCGGGATGGTGGTTGGGTGTGGAGAGGCCGAGACGAACAGGGCTGGTTTGTTTTGTCTTGGTTCAGCCAGCCAACCCGTAGCCTTGCCTCCACCACAGTGAGAGAGCTTTAAACCCACAAAGGGTGCTTCAAAGAAGTTAGTGGGGGATTTCACATGGGACCGGGCGATGACGCAGCACACTGCCTTGCACTGACAAATGGGAAGTGGCACAATCGAGTTTTCTGCAAGATGTGACGGCTAGCCACAGAAGTTGCATCAATAAATCATTGCACCAGAATGCACTATGATTCAGTGTGTTGCCCTTCGAGCAGCTTTCTTTCTGTGAATCCGTTGGGCTGACTTGAGAACATCTTTTCCTCATCAGTGTGACCTTCGCGTGATTAGCATCAGGTTCCGTTTACTTTGGCTTGCGACATTATGATGAGCAGGTCTGGCGCTGTGTCTTTGGTAGGATGAGGCAGATCACACATTAAAGCAAAAAGATTTGTAACACCCAAATCATATTAGGCTGCCTGGAAACGGCTCTGCGATTTCTATAACCAAAACATGATGTGTCTAATTATGACATTGCACTCTGACATGCAACATGAAAAAGGCAAATTCTGTCTTTAAGGCCTCGTGCACTGCAATAGCACTGTGTAGAGTCTAAGCCATTTTGTTTCTGAGTGTTAGTGAGTCATTTTATCCTCGAGCTAGCACACGTGGTTAGGTAACACATTTACAAAAAAAAAAAAAAAAAAAGTGAGAAGGGGAGAGACAAATTGTGGTATGAGGCGAGTGTGATATTTCATAGAGAAAATGATTCATTTGCACCCTACCAGTTCATGTCAGGATGAAGACAGATCTTTCCCTCAGAGGAGAGGGAGCTGGCAGCTCTGCTGGGATTAAGGCTTGGATCCTCGCCACCCATCTCTGGGCTCAATCAGCGATCCCAAACACTTCCACAGCACTCATGCTGGGCCTGCGATACCAAGCCCTGTTTCCGTAAAGACACAGGCCTAGATCTGGTGAAGGGGGGGGGGGGGGGGGGCTGGTGAATCTGCGCTGGGACAGGGCCAGGTCTGTAAAGGACTTGGCTGCGGTTTTGGGCCAGAGCGGCAGGCTCGGCTGAGCCGTAAAGAGGGCGAGGCGGCGCTGCTGCTCCTCCTGGCCTGGTTTGGAGAGAGAAGGCCTCTCCCTCACGCCCAGCGGTCGCCGCTTGTGAAAAATCGGAGGTATGCGCGGAATGGCAGGCCGACAGCCCAGCGCTGAGGAGACTCCTTCTCCAACCACCCCCCCCCGCCCCCCTCCACCACCCCCCTCCGAAACGCTCGACTCACTTGCTCACTCGCTCGCTCGCGGCGGCTGCTCGGCACTGTTTGGAACAAACAACAGCTGCAGCTCGCTCCCCAAAGTCGCCCATGCCAAAGGCTGAGCCCCTCCTGGGCACTGGGCCCGTTCTGTTGCCCTTAACGGCCTGCAGGCCCTCTCTCTCCCTCTCTCTCTCTTTCTCTCTCTCTCCCCTGCCCGCCAAGCACAGGTTCACACACAACTGCTAAGACGTGGCAAGCCAGGGCTTGGCGCTTAGCTGTGTGCCCTGCTCCCTTCTTAAAAGCCTTGAGGTGGCCACTCCGAGCCAGGCAGGTCAACAGGGGCACACCTGGAGTCCAGTCAAAAACCCTCTCCTCAGCCCAGAGGCTGTGAGGCTATCACCACGGTGTCATTGCAACGCTGTTGATTTAACGTTGATTAATGAGTGCCAATTAATAGCAGGTGTGGGAGACTCGTAAATAATCCCGCCTACAGAGGGCGCCATACAATTCCAGGAGGAGGAGAACCGGAGAACCGTTTTGAGTCCGTGCCCGGTCCGCTGCGGGTGACAGGGGCAGCGCGAGCGGGAAAGCAGAGGTGGGGCGGGGACAGGGAAGGGCACAGCGGGGTAGGGTAGGGTTCACCAGCACCTGACACTGCCTCTCAGGCGGGCGCATAGCGGCCATGACAGCCCATCCACTCATTGTGTACACAGGACTTAGAGGGATGCCATGGCCGGCATACTTGCACGGTACTGCTGGGCTAGGCATCTTGCTAGGCCCTCGCAGGCCTTATAAGGACTGGCCTCAGTACCGAGGGAAAAAAAACAGATGCACCTGTCAATAGAGGGAAGGAAACTGGAGGAGGGAGGTGGAGAGTGAGAGATGCTGATGGCTGTGGGTGGTGTTGGTGGTGGTGGTGGCGGAGGTTCTGGTGGAGGTGGGGGTTTGCCTTAAAGAGGCCACACTGCGTGTGTTCACCTGATAATGCTTGGCTCACCAGACTTCCCTTTGCACTATCGTAAGGGCAAAACCAATCATCTCTAAAGTAAGCAGACAAAAGTTTCCCACGAACACAAATGGCAACAACTTGATTTATAAGTTAGAGTCTGCTGACATCAGTGGAATAGCCTAGACTATTAAGGCTTTGCCAACTAGTATTCACTCATCAATATATTCAGCTGTGCATCATCCATCTACTGCAAGGCTAAGGGACAGTGCTTGTTCACAGAAAGGAGAGTGGACAAAAGTTATGAATAAACACAAGGGCTCTATAATGTAATAACCACCTTCACACTGTTTAAATCACACAGACAGTTTTATGTGTTGCAATTATACACTGAAGGCCAAGATAAACAAAGTTGTAGCTTATACAAAATCTATGCCTTTCATCTTTCAACATCTTTGTGTCATGGCACAGTGTATGATAATGGCTACTCTGTTGAGCATAACTCTATTAAATAATCAATTACATTTTAAAACTATTTCAAGTTTGTTCAAGAATCATATTTAATCTCTCTACTCTCAAAATGTCGGAAACAAAGGGAACACTGCGATTAAAACTACAACACGCTCTTCAAAAGCCACTTCCTTTCCATGCTACGTCAGATAAGTCCATATAGTAACGGTGTCCACTTCTGCATTATAGTGTTGTTTACCCCAGGCAACGTGGTGTTGACATAGACAAAATAGCCCATGGGAGAACACAAGCAATCCTGGCATTTGTAACTGTCAAGAAGGAACAGTTGGACACATGACCTTGGCAATGTCCTTGGCGATTTGACAGTGTGTGTGTGCGTTTGTGTGTTAGTGTGTGTGTGTGTGTGTGTGTGTGTGTGTGTGTGTGCGTGTGTGTGCGTGTGTGAGTGTGTGCGTGCGTGCGTGTGTGTGTGTGCGCACGCATGCATGTGTGTGTATGTGTGTTTCAGCAGGTCAGAGACATCAACAGCTGCCACCATAATTTTCTTCCACTCACGTTTAAGTTTTGCACGCCCTGTTTTGTACAGGTACAGCTTTCATAAGACGTCCTCTTTACTCAGGCCACTGAGTTCGTACCCAGACTTATAATAGCACATCATACAATGAACCTCTCCAACATCCATTACCTGGATATGGAGGAAGCCCACATGCACAAAATGAAGTGTCTAAAGCAGAAAGCACTTCAGCCTAGTCAAGCCTTGGACATATCAATCTTTTTGTCTTCTAAAAGATTTCTCTTCAGCATTCAACGGTGAAAAACTAACCACGTTATATGGTTCTGACTGAACTACTCAGATATGATCAATCTTTCAGGATAACATTATAACCTGAGTCCTCCATAGAAAAACAAAAACCTATTTGCAAAACGACCAACCTAACACCAGTTGTACTGTAGTATCAGACAGAAGAGCATCATTTATTTTGCCCTTTAGAGACGCATCCAGGAATCATGGCTAACCTTCACCTTACAACTAGTCTGGTTTTCACCATACTAAGCTCAATCTCAATCTGAACAAGACGCGTGATCAATGGGCATCGTTCAAATGACTCCGTACACAATTGGATAGTCCTTCAACCAATCAGACCAACGATCCGGTGCGTCTTTTGGATAAACTAGTTTCTGATTAGAGCCAAAGGTTCTGGCAGTAAACAGAGGAGATAGATCTGCTGGTTTCCAGCGTTACAACAGCATTGCGCATGCAAAGTCAGACAACTATTCCAGGAGAGGGAAGAGAACCTGATAGCCCTCATGCAGTCAGACAAATAATGTATCCAAAGTAGGGTTCTGGGCCTCGTTCAAGCCAAGGGTATAAACACATTAGCCTTGTGAACCATACTCTGGACTATGTTCTTGAGCATGGGCTCACTCATGGGCTGAGTGTTTAACACGCTGTAAAGCGCCATGAAACATGTGTAATGTGTTGGCGCTCTATAAGTGAAATTAAATTGAAATTGAAATTGAAATTCAAGTACTGTACGTACAGTAGACAGCGGAGCCAGGCTAAAAACACAATAGTGTTAGTAGAGAACAAAACTGATTGCTACCAAATGATGCATTTGATGGAGAAACTGGGCCTGGGAGAGTGAGAGATTGTGGCAGCACAAAGCCAGTGAGCAGCTGACAGTACTAGCAGAACTGACCCAGATCCGACACAGCTCTGACAGACGTGCATCGGATCTGGGCCAGGTTCGGCTCGAACGGTCAGCGGCCACCCGGGAGAGTTCGGAGGGCCTAGCAGAGCAGCGGAACCATCCTTGTGGAGGACTTACCGGCCGGGCACGACCCTACGCCGTTTGGCACAGACAGGTCAGGGGGACCAAGCATGGCACCTAATGAGATGCATAAAAATGAGATGATTAACCATCTGCATCAATTAACCATCTCGGGCTGTGCTCAGACGCACTGAGCTCATACTTGTAAGTCATCCATCATGATGCCCCCCCCCCCCCCCCCCCGACTCACTTCTAATCCCCTGACAGAAGCCAAGGCTCCATCCACACAAATACATCTTAGCTTTAAAACATGCTTTTGCTACATTACGTTACATCTGGCGTCCCTAATACCGCAGAGTAGTCAAGCCCCTAAAATGGAGACTATTGGAAATGCTACTGACCCTATTTTAGTTTAAACACTTCCTGATACTGTGGACGAAGATTCGTTTTTCAACTGGACTTGAACCGTATTTGTGTGGAGGCAGCCTGGATACGGAGGCTCTGGCTCAAATACTGTATGTTGCAGAGAGATGAGCTATCTGGGTATACAACTGATGTCAGGATGACAGGAGATGATGGTGTGACATAGAGGATTCTGGGAAAGTGTGAATTAGGCCATGTGGTAGAATGGGGCTTCTGCGCAGGCTTAGCTACTGATCGGTTAACCTGACCTTCTTATGTGGCTAACCTCTTACTGACATTTCCAATAGACTTTTTGCTGTATTGAAAATTGAAAATTACCATTTCGTGTCGTATTCCTTCCTCTCAGTTTTTCATTTTCCTTTTCGTTACGATGAGGACATGAAGTGTAATTCATGCTCTGGAGTCAATTGGTATACCACCTCCCGTGCACGTTAGTCAACCTGGCGAGCTGCAAAAAAGCGTCTGGCAAGGGATGTGGTTTGAGCGGGCTGCTAGCGGATCACCGCACAGGGCTGTTCCGCAGCTGTGAGAACCTACAAGTACACGTACGTGCTTCCACCTCTCACCCACACCGTCTGCCACTGCACTGCTCCCACGCTCAATTTCATACACATCCGCACAGCAGAACAGCAGCAGCACAATGGATTCGGCGCGGTAGATTCAGTAGAGTCAGGCTACAGTGTATGTCATGTTTAGCTTGCCGAGTCTCGGTTAAGTGCCTTTCAATTACCATCTAGACCTATCATGGGAAGACAAACAAGAGCCGAGAGCAGGGGGCTGGTGTGAGAGTTATAACATTCCAACATATGAGTATTTGTTTGGTTCACATGGTCTGGTAATTAGCAGTGCAGCCCTGTGGTCATCACTCATGCTCATGGCTCAGCTGAGAACGCAACGCGCACATTCTGTTCTGGGCTACAGTATGTGATGATGGTGACTGTTTCAGGAGACAGGAGTCCAGGAGCGCACTGAAAATGTATGGATACCTGTCTGTCTCTCTCTTTCTCTCTCTTTCTATCTCTTTTTTCTCTCGTTCTCTCTCTCTCTCTCTCTCTCTCTCTCTGCCCCCCCTCCCACTCTTATTAAACAAGATATCAGAACTCATCCCCTGGAGACAAGGTATACTGTTTTCTGATTGGCTGACAGGAGACTACAGATTCTGTATATCAGAACACCTATGAAACAGATCTGATAAAAAAAAAAGTTTAATCACAGTTTCATATCAATGCACTTTTGAATGGTAACACAATCTTTGCACTGCTGACACCTTTGTCTTTTGGCAGACACCGTCATGAATGAGCTGTCACTCACTACGTACACCAGTGCCAACATTTTAACTGGCAAGAATTGAATAAACAAAGGATTTTATTGAGTGGCGTCGACAAAAACGAGCTGAATCGTGATCTACAGTAAGTGGCAGCGGCCGCAGAGTTCGATGCTGGTGAGTGGAGTTGTAGTGAAATTCTAATATAATCAAATGTGGAAAGTAGAGGGGGCCACACTCATGTTGGTGCCTATGTGCGGAGTGCTTTATCTCTGCTTATCTCAAGGTATTGCGAGGCCTTATAATGGAGACAGTTTGAGCCAATCAGTTTGAGGTGTTTGAAGAATTTGATTTCCATTTTTTTAATTAGTGGAAGACACTGGCCTAGTTATGTCCTGCATGCATTGTTTGTTTTGTGTCAGTGGATATTTAGGATGCTTTTGCAGAACACAACATGCAGGGTCTCAAGTGGATGTCTCTCTGTGTTTGTGTCTGTCTCTCTCTCTCTTCACCCCCACCCCTTCCTCCCCTCTATACCACTTTTCTTGTGAAGCTTAACCACAGAGGCCACTGCTGTCAGACCCAACACAGTCCACCTTGGAAAAAAAACAACAGCAAAAAAAAAAAACACTGACTGGCGTTGCCATGACAACTGCTTTCAATTAATCGTACTTCCGTTCCATAGTGGAGAGTCTCAAAAAAGGTGTGAACCGCCACACTCATAGTGCGAGTGTTTACGACATCAACAAATTACTGTACGCTTTTGTAGCTACACAAGAAATGATATGGTGCATTTCAAACACCAGACCTGGCGTGAGGTGAGCCTACCTCAGTTTACCGGTAAGCTTCCTGTTATGCACAAGTATGCAAATGTTCACAAGGCATGCGTAGTATCTACCTAACCTGACCCTATAGAGAAACACCTCATCTTCAAAACCACCATCCTCCCACACACATACACAAAAACATACATACGCACGCACGCATACACACACACACACACACACATATACACACAGTCACACAAGCTATGAATAAAACATGGAATCTGCATGGCCATGAATCTGCACTTCATGAATATAGTCATCCTGTTATCACACCTCTCTGAGTCTGAAAGGCGTTGCATGATACCAAAGGAGCACGAGGTCAACTCCCGCAGGGCATGACTTCTGCTGAACTACATGTAGTCACAGGATGCTAGATCACTAGGAGTGCCTCAGAAATAGAAGCATACCATCAATAGTCTATGAACTTCCTTAAAACTTAAAAAACATCAAAATAAATTCATAAAAAAGACATAGTCTTTTCACATATAAAACCCAAATGGCCAAAAACCCTCATGGACTTTTTTCCAATCCACGATTAGAGAATTCTGATTGAAATACAAAATCAATTCTCCTACTGTACATTCTGCTCTCGTACTGATTTTATTATTCTATAACTTTCTTCACATGGCTGTATCATCTGTGCACACTACAAACAACACTGGTTCATCATTTCACGTTCAGCACAGCTGTGTGAGAACGAGACTGGAAACTGTAAAAACCTGCACAGCGTACAAGTCTTAGGAAGGGCTGTAAAGCCTGAAACGTTACTAAATAAATAAAAATATATATATACAGTATTTGGGAGCTTTTCGGTGTGCTGATTTTTACGCTGCCTCTGAAATATTGTTTTGGATCTCGCACCCGACATCATTTACAGATGTGCATGATTTTGCTTATGTAATCTAAATGATGTAATTTCATTGTACTTGTACAATGACAACAATAAAGGCTGCTACTAATGTTATTACTATACTTTGCATTTCCGAGACTGGACACTGACCTGCACTGCCGGTGCTGGGGGGTCGCTGGGGGCCCCCGCCGGACACCACGTTCCTGTGAAGGGAGGCGTGCGGGGGAGACAGCATCCCGCTCTCGTTCAGGGAGGCGGCGGCCGCCGCCAGGGCCTGGGAGCCCAGGGATGCCGCGCCCGGGTTGTAGGACATGACGTTGGGGTTGCTGACCGGCACGGTCACGTGCATGGAGAAGTTCTGCTGGGGCAGGCCCGCGGGCTGCAGGGAGAGAAAGGGGTGAGGTGGAGGAGAGTTGGGGAGGGAGGTGGGGTGGGGTAGAGTTGGGGTGGGAGGTGAGGCAGAGTTGGGGAGGTTTGGGTGGGGTAGAGATGGGTTGGGGAGGGGGTGGGGTGGGGTGGGAGTAGAGTTGAGGAGAGAGGTGGGGTGGGGTAGAGTTGAGGAGAGAGGTGGGGTGGGGTAGAGTTGAGGAGAGAGGTGGGGTGGGATAGAGTTGAGGAGAGAGGTGGGGTGGGGTAGAGTTTAGGAGAGAGATGAGGCAAAGTGGAGGAGAGATGGGGAGGGAGGTGGGGGGGAGTAGGCACAGAGAAAAAAAAAACACGTGTGGAGATCAGAAACTGGTCTGACAGACCTGGTGTGGGTGATGGCATGGCCACTACAGGATGGGTGCGCTATTCACCAAAAGGGGGCAGGGCTTTCTGGCACAATGCCACACAGTGCCACATGGGCACAAATTTTAGGGCATCTCATTCATTCGTCCCTTAAACAAAGACCCGCAACAAATAGTCCAGGTGGGACCCGCACGAGAGGGGAAGTGTTCACCTTATTCACTCTCCTTCCTTTGAACAATGTGTGCGGCAGTGTGGGCCCATAATAACACTGTTTGTGCTCCTAACAGCCATACCAGCAGTGAAAGATGACCCCGGGGCTTTGGTACTTTAATCCAACAATGGGGCAAAACCGGAGATGGATTGCACGGTGGAAAATGTAATCTCAGGGGGGAGAAACCTGTGTTTCACCTTGGGCTGCCCACAAAAAAAAAGTCTCTCTGTCTGGTGAGGAATAGCTGTGGATCACAATTACACTGTTGGGGGCAGTTTGGGCCATTGGAAGGGAACACATATTTTCCACTACACATAAAAACCTCTTACTGCACACAAAACATTACAAGACAGAAAAAAAAAAAGAATATGCACATAGGTACTGTACATTACGGAGACATGCAAAATCGGTGCAATATCTTACCGGCTTACCAGTGTGGCCTTGAGGTAGTCAGCATTGCACTGAGTGAGTCCTAGGCTATAATTATGGTACTGACGTGTAATTTGGTTGCTTGGGAGATGCGTCAACTCGCTGCTCTGGCAGCAGGTGCGCATGAAAGAGGAACTATGGCCGTGTGGGCTCGAGGGCCCGACTGAATGGTGTCACATTGACTTGTCGACGACGGCTGCTGTACAATGCTGACCATCCAAAGCTCGAGAGGGGTTTGAGAGTGAGAGTGCGGCTAGTGTGAGCTCACTCCATTCACAGCACGATACAGTGAGGCAGTTAGTGAGTTTTAGTAGTGTGTTAATGCACAAAAGAAGGCTTTCTCAAGACCATTTCACAGAGACAGATAGGAGAGAGAGAGAGGGAGAGAGAGAGAGAGAGAGCGAGAGAGCGAGAGGTAGAGGGAATAAGTGAGAGCAAGAAAGGAAGAAAAAATAATCACTTCGGCACTCCGGTCAGCGCAGAATGTTATAGTTGGCCACCCACAATAAGATCACTATTGTCTCAGGTAAAAAAGCTCTGTTTCACAGTATATTATAATATAATCCCAGCAAAAAAATGTCTAAGAACTCGAGAATAACGATTTGCCTGCCAGAAAGTTTTTTTTGCAATGGTGCTGGTAAGACACACTGCACTACTGCTCTGACCACGAGAACCTTATCACACTGCTGGGGCACTGCAGGAAATGCCTGGGCAGAGCTGGACAAGGCCCCAACGTTCCTCCACTGCAGTGGGGGTGGGGAGGGGGGGGATTGTTGGGATGGTTGGGGGGATGTGGAGTGGGCAAAAAGGCTCTGCTCAGAGCCATGAGTATCACATGACACTGGTGGGCCAATCCTCCAGAGGCAGATTTCATTTCCACACTACACCGTTCAGAGTGGAAAAGAGCAAACTGGAAGAAAAGGGAAGAAATCCTCATCGTCCCTTCTAGTGAAAGGGTCTGGCAGGGGGAAAAAAAAATAAAAAAAAGCCGAGGAGAGCTGAACTAGAGGAATCTAATATTTGATAATACAAATAAAATATATATATTTGTACCAACTGCTTTTAAGCTTTTATCCAAATTGGAAAAAGGCATTTATTTTGCCTTTGCACTTTATTTTTATTTTTTCCTCAAACGGTGGTAATAGACAGTCAACAGCCAGATATTCCAACTTCTCCCCAACAGAGCTGTGGCTAAGGCATCTACTCTAACAATGTGATCTTATCAGGGTGAGTGAAATTAAAGACTGCAATAATTAATAATAAAAAATCATACATCTCAAACAAATGTTAAAAAAAACGTTATGCTTCAAGAGACCGTGTTTGTAGTTGTTGACAGAAGTTGCACGGTGGGGGAGTAGAAAAAAAAAAGAAAAAGTGCAAAAAATAAAAAAATAAAAAAGGGGGGTAGGTGTCTTCTCTGCCACAAAGCCAAGCAAGAACATTGCAATTACTTACGATTTTATGATTTCTCATCATATTATCAAACTCCTCATTAATTTTTTTATATTTCTCTTCAGTGTGAGGGGTGAGGACATATGAGGCATCGGGGTCCGGGCTATCACAGCCTCTGTGTTCTTTCTTGTTTAGCGCCTGTAGTGGACATCAACATAAAAACAGCAATCAACACAAAATGGCAGGGAGAGGAGGGAGTACTTACACCGCAGCGCTTGTACATTAAATCACTCTCTTCGCTTAGTTTGCCGTAACGGTCATCCGCAAGGGGACTGTGCCCAAAACCATCATCAGGGTCTGGGCTGCCACAGTCATTATGTCCTTTGTTTCTTAGTTTCTGAAATAAAATTGGAGAATTCACATGTACATCCAGGTGGA
>NC_085003.1:11380837-11390837 GCF_963854185.1 Sardina pilchardus | reverse complement strand
GTTTCAGCATTCGCTGAAGTGGCTTCAGTGCTACTTTCTCCTCTCTTTTTTCTTTTGTTTTTCTCAACACAAAAGTATCATTAGCGATGGGGTTTTGTTTCAGCTCAGCCTTGAACTATGACCATGCTAATACTTTGCTCAGCTTGAAGTAAGTATTGATTAAACTTTACATAATCACCACTTACATAATTCCTGAAGTTGCCCTGACTGAACTGATAAAAAACACACACACACACACACACACACACACACAGTCTTTCTGGTCGAGGACTAAAAGAAAATCCATAAGTGGCATTTAAAAACAAATGTGTTTGTGAACTTAAAATGTTAATGTTAAATGGTCCAAGTCAACCAAACACACGGCATAGTATAAATGCAAATAGAGTCATTTTAAACATCACTGAAAGGCATATAATCCCCTAAAAGCATGGAGAGGAGACTAACTCTCCGTGGATCACTCTTCTGGGACAGACTCCTCCACATACACTACGGTGACATTTCGGATATAAAAAGCTAAAAATAATAACACTTTGTTATCCTTGTTACATTAATTCACTTCCTCCTCCCCACCAAATCCAATGAACTAAAGAATGCTGCAAAACTGCAGCATGCTCAAATAATGGCTGTTGGATGTTAAAATGTTGGAGGAAGGAGAACACCATTCCTGGCTGAACCTCCTGTGAGGACGAAGGTACGGGGCTTAAGATGAATGGGTACACAAACTGTGGTAGGTCTGCAAAGTACTCAGATGAACACAAGCTCTAGGGAGTTGGCAAAGCAAATCTCTTTAACAGAATCAAGTCAGGGACCTGTGCACACAGTATCGAGTAGTCTTTACGAAACTGTCCATCTCTCGTGTCTATTCTAAACAAAAGGGAACTGTTCACTGTGTGGAATATCACTCAGCATCGTCGGGAGATGACTGTGCACACTGCACTGGCAAGTGCAAATAACAACAGGAAAAAAAAGTCTAACTGTAGCCCACAAACAGTCATGTTAGCATGAGACAACTTAATAGTCCACTATCACGACTTACAAGGAAATAATTAGCTACAGTACCAAAGGCTTCCAGGGAAGTGAAATATTTATTCTGGGACTCGGGGGCCAAGAACGATAGACCAATTAGTTGTTCGGTTTAACAAACAGAGTGCCCCCGCAGCATCCCCATTTGAAACAAACACATACAGGTTATTTGCACAGTTGACAGTGTCATGGACAAGCACTTGAGTGTAGTAGAGCCTTACTCATTAGAATCATTGGAGACAAATGTTTACTGAGGACCCGCGAGGAGACCACAAGGAGTCTTTTATTGTTTAGGCTTCGACTTTTATTTCACCCTCTTGAAGATGAACTGGTGGCTTGGATGGGATGTACAAGTGTATCTATCTAGCAGACTTGAAAACGGAGGGTGAAAAGACAGGGAAAAGAAAGAGAGAGAAACATCTGTGACGTCAATGAGAGAGAGAGAGAAAAAACAAGAATGTCTTGGCAGTAACTAGGTAACAAGCACAATGTTCAAGAGAGCAGGGACATTCTGAGAGAACAGCTGAACAGCAACATGAATGACAGACACACACACACACACACACACACACACACATCAGAGAAAAGTATAGACAGGGAGGGTTGAAAGCAGCATTTTTGCTCCTCCTACAACCAAAGGAGCCCAAGTGCTAAGTGCTAAGAACCACACATCGCTTAGTGCAGAGGGGGTTCCATTTCTTTATTGTCTGCGAGTTCGGAATAGAAAGAACACCCAGAAAGAAACACAAGGCTCAATCGTTAACTTCCTGTTGTGCAAGGAAGAATAGTTAATGCCCTTTCATTGCATCCAGTTCCTTTTGGTTTCATAAATACAGAAATGGGTTTCCACAGCAACCCTCTCTCTCGGCACACTTGAGAGCCAGGGGATGATTTGTACCTGGCTTCACAAGGGCACGCACCAAGAACAGATGAACAGAGCGCTCTGGTAATGAGAGTTCAGCTGCTGTGGTTGAAACAAAGACCAAAAAGACAGACAGAAAGAAAGAGAGAGAGAGAGAGAGAGAGAGAGAGAAAGAGAGGGCGGGAGAGAGGAAGAGAAAGGAGGAAAGAGAAGACAAATCAGACCAGGAGGAGCCATGACGGTGCTCAGTCTGCCGAGAGGACCCAGAGGAAAGCGAGTCCTTGTCCTCTAAAGAAAGGGCACTTTGAAAAGAGCAGCAGCGGGAGGTTTCCTGCAACACCATTAGTGCTGTAGCCCTCAGCAAGGCCCACTAGACCCAGCACTTCTCCTCTCCTCTATTCTCTCCTCTCCTCTCCTCTATTCTCTCCTCTACTCCACTCTCCTCTATTCTCTCTCCTCCTCTCCTCTATTCTCTCCTCTCCTCTCATCTATTCTCCTCTCTCTCCTCCTCTCCTCTATTCTCCCCTCTCCTCTATTCTCTCCTCTCCTTCCCTCTCATCTATTCTCCTCTCTATTCTCTCATCCCTCTCCTTCCCTCTATTCTCCTCTGCTCTATTCTCTTCTCCCTTTTCCTCTCCTCTATTATCTCCTCTCCTCTCCTCTCCTCTCCTCTCCTCTAATTTCTCCTCTCCTCTCCTCTCCTCTCTCCTCCTCACATCTCACTCCTGAGGGCTGATAGAATGCGTACGGATGGGTAGCAGCCTTGCTAGACCAGGTGCACCCCCTGTTTATTTGACTTAGGTCGGAGGAAGTCCTCACATAAATAAATCCAAGATGCTTTGATCACTGGCTCCTCTCTGTCTCTCAGGCCAACAAAAAGATCCAAAAGAAAGAGGAGGGTGTGAATAAAAGGAAAAGACGGAGGATAACTGTTGTTTTTTTCCTCAGCGCAACATCATTCTTTTAGATGGACAGCATTAAACTGCATTCTAGAGGGCATTTTCCGTTATTTAACATAATACTTAACTATACTTGTCTGTGACTCTACTAATCTGACGCATTGATCTTTTCCACTCTGTACTCTGAATGGTGTTTATCTTGGCTCGTGAAGGTAGCTGGTAGCCTTGCAGTGGCTGATGATCAAGTGGAGGTAAGGCGGGTCAAAAGCACTTATAGAGGTCTTATTATTGTGTCCTACAAAGATAACAGCACCATTTCTAGGCCCGATATAAGCATTTGTGATTCTTTGCTTATTTTTAGCCCAACTGCTTGGGGGTCACAGGGTACTTTCCTATGAATAGATCCAAGCAGAGTTGTAAATACTGTTTGACGTTTGGTCGCATACAGTAGTAATGTCTGACCAGGCAGGTGGACACTGCATGAGCAGGAAACAGAAGCACAGGAAGTGTGACGCTCCGGCCACCCAACAGCACATTTGGCTTTCTTTAACAATACATTACTGTATTTAACGATGCCATTTTGTGCCTGATAATAGTGAAGTGTCCACTGGTTGTTAAAGCTAATGAAGACGAATGGAGGCCATAACTCCAAAAGCCGGCCTGGAATGAGTTGCACAGGTCCGTGACTGACCAGTCTTGGTTTCGGCGCCCAGAGGTTTTAACAGGGCCAAAAGCAGACGGCATTCCCAGACATTGACCAAAAGGGTCCATATCGTTTTGATGCATTACTCCGATAGTGACACATCTATTCTTATCATTTTCAATTACGCATGAGACAGTGTTCTGGCACGCCAAAAAGCTTTTCTGAAAGGGCCCGATGGAATATTGTGTCAACGACGAATGGAAGGATTCCTTGATCCCTACATACCAACCAGGTTGGGTCTACAGACATTTATATAGTTAATTAAAAGAAGAAGCCATCGGGGGTTATCACACTAAAAGTGTCCACTTGAAAGCATGAGGCATTACAATGGATATTATCTCTTGAGGCTAATCATAACACGTAAACTGAAAGAGTGCACAAAAGATAGACCAAAAGGGCACCAAATGAATGTCATTTCTGATAAAAATTAGCTTGATCTATAGAGTGCACAGCTTTTCTTTCTCTTTTTTTATTCGTCAGCTGATGCGTCAGCTTCTCGATGATTAAAACTAAAACTAGCGGCTCGCTCTCTCATATTGGAATTCCTCGGAAAATAAACTCCTAACTCTGTGTCAATAGGGCTGACATTTGATTAGCTTAAGAGTTGTTTTAATATCCCAGCAGTGGCGGGAGAGGCAGATGATGAGGATGGTGAAAAGTACATAGAGCGCACGAAGCATTAAAGAGCCAGTGCTGCGAGCGCGAGAACCCCAGATATGAGGATTATTGAAATGAAACGAAACCAAGATAGCAGACGAGACGAGCGTGGGTCTGGCACTCATCCGGCCCAGAGCCGGCGAGGAGTTGTCAGGGAAATTAGACCCTAAGTCTGGCATCTACCTTGTCAAAAACAGTTTACACTGTACGCTGATCCCTTATATAGTATAACAGTTTATGCTGATCTGTTGTAGAGGTGTTTATTAGAGACATTCCTGAGAAAATTGCAAAAAAAAAAAAAAAAAGAATTGTATGGTCATACACCATTCATATTTGTGAGAAAAAAACAAGAAACATGACTTTTCTAAAATAGAAACGGTCCGGGTTTGAATCAGTGACCCTAAAAAAGGGATGGTCAGTGTAACTAACCATGCACACCCTTCAGCTGTCTCAAATGTCAAACATGGCTTTAGTGGACCTCAAAGGGTATCTGGCCAAGGGCCAAGCCAAAGTCAAGTCGCTAAGTAAAGCGCTCGCCAATTACAGTATAATGCAATCTTTCTTTTTTTTTCTCCTTGTGTGCTGTCATCTATGCATATCCAACTCACATTAGGCCCCTTTACCTCTCAAATATTAATCTTTCAAATTTGGTTAATCGCCCAGGATTGGGTGAACCAGTAACATCTCTGTAGTGTGAGGTAAATGTAAGGTAAATGTTATGATTTGTATGTGTGTGTTGTGTACTGTATGTGGTCTGTATGTATGTCAGGGGGTGAAAGATTGAGATGGTCTTACAGGCACCCTTAACAAGATTTGCTCACGGAGTCCCCCCACAGTTTAGAATAATAAACAAACTAATTATGCGCCTTTTGTTACAAAGTATGAACATAACTCCAATATAATGAGGAGGGAATGCACTACAGGACCAGCAGTCTTTGGAAAAGACAAGACTGCTACTAAGACAATGGCAGAAGGGGACAACATGTCATTTGTCATGTTATGAGGTTAAGTGCCATCAAAATGATTTTGGAAACATTATGTTAAGGTCACAAAACTGTTGTGGGTGCATTAAATTGTCTGTGAGCAAACAGCTTAAAATGTGCAATATCATCAAGCAGGCGGCTAAATAGTGCACTTTCCCCACACCTTTTGAAACAGAATATAACCACTGGCCAACTTCCTGTAAACAAGTTGTCATGTATGAAGTGGTCCCACGTGTTGTTTGAGTTGCATGTAGGCAGACTTGTGTTGCAGTCTCTCTGCACTCAAATTTAAATCCAAATGGCTTTATTAGCATGACTGTTCTTTTACAGTGTTACCAAAGCATTGCAAAAGTAATAAAATAATAATTATGATAATAACAGTGAAAGTGGAAAAAAAACAGTAGGCAATGAATAAGGGTGCTGTTTAGAAGCTGACAAGCATGGATACAAACAAGACAGAGATCCAGCAGATGGAACTACACTCTGTCCCTCGCATCATTGCAGACTTTGACAAAATGGGCAGCCAGAGGTGCTGTTTGCCCCTCTCCCAGTAAAGTAATTTCCCGCATATAAGCCGGAATGTGTATAAGCCGCAGGACAGCGTTTTATGCAAGTTAAAAGAACCAAAACCATATTGATACCTTAACTGTCCCCGTGTATTAACCTCTTGGCTGAAGAAATTGTGCAAAGTCAATGTATAAGCCGCAGCTAATAGTCGTGAAATTACGGTATTATAATTTTATCTGTGCTGCTCAGTGACTCAAAATAAGGTATTTTTTGAGAGTTCAGCTCTTTCTTTAGTTCATGTATCACAATGAAGGAGAAATTGCATCAAGCGCACTCTCTCTGCATTGCAATTTTTGAACTCTCCACAATTGCTCCACAGTTGCACATTATAGCCGTAATGGAGCTGTTGGAGAGTAGTGTTCCACTCTTGGGACTGTCCCCATCATCTTGGCCTGTCCCAATCAGTCACATACCCGGAGTTGGGGCCAACAATAATGAGACAAGAGGGAATGTACACTTTGTGCAATGATTGTCCTGATCTTAAAATGAGCACTGTCAAGCACAAAACTTCTATAATAGATTTGATCAGACAGCTTTCATAAAATTCATGGTTTTCTTGTCATTAGGAGGAGGTTTGGTTGTTGACAAAAACACAGGATACACAAATCAACAATATGTAACAGTAATAGTGGCACAGTTCATCCATGTATCTGTTTATTATTAAAAAGCTTGGCAGCCATGGAGTAGAAAAAAAGTGAATATCCTCCACCCTACAACAACAACGGAATTAGACGGCAGTCCTCATGGGGAAAAATAGTCATGATTTCAATTTCACTTGTCAAAGTCAATTCAAAGAGTACGTTGTTAAAATGAAAAAGCATGACTTAAGTGATTCCATCATCATCAATTTAGCCTAATCAAATCTGGGCCCTGTCCTCTCCAGGGGTGGGATGGAGGACGCTGGACGAGGGCCCTCCTCTCCTCGCACAGCTTCCCCGGCACCAGTCGCCGTTCTGTTCTCCCTTTCCTCCTCTCTCCTCCGCTTCGCCGCAAGGAGGATAATTGATCAATCACACTAATTGAACAGTCTGGCCAGCTCGCGCGCGGTAGCAGATGTGCCAATTTGCATTCATTAAGTCGGAGCGGGGGTCTTAATCACTGCTCCCACTTTGATTGACAGCACAAGCATTTCTATGCCATTACATCTCATCTTCTCCCACACTTCCTGCTTCTTTTCACATGCATGCACGAGGACATTTTTTTCATGGTTTTCAGGAATACGAGACATGACCATTTTGCTGTGGAGTGTAGGGTGGAGCGAGGAGCGGGCCTATTTAAAGCCTGGCTGCCCTGGGCTGTGAGATACAAGGCCAATGATCTCAGAGGCAGAGGAGAGGAGAGGAGATGAGATGGTGCCCATGAGCTGAGGTCTTACTAAGGCAATTAGGCTGTGGGTATGCCTGCCTTCATGTCAGCAGTGTGGCTGCCCTTCCAAAAAATCCCCTGGTGACATGACATCAGCTGCCCTGTCTCTCTGTCTCTGTCTCTCTCTCTCTTTCTCTCTCTCTCTCTCTCTCTCTCTCTTCTCTCTCTCTCTCTCTCTCTCTCTCTCTCTCTCTCTCTCTCTCTCCTCTCACTCTTTTTCTCTCTCTCACTTCCTCTTTCTGCCTCCCCTCCCCTTCGCTCTCCCCCCCCCCCCACCCCCCTCTCTCTGTCTCAGGCGGAGAATGATGAATAAAAGTCCCGTATAAGATCATTTCCCCCTCCCCCCACTCCCTGCTCAACCTGGGCTTCTTCCTCTCCCTCTTCCTGTCTCTCATGCCACGGGCCCACAGTGGTGTTAAGCTTGCAGGCTCACCCCTCTCTTAAACCTGCAGAACAGATTAGCTCCAGAAATTGCACTGCCGTAAGCACATAGAGACAAAGTCACTGTGCCACTATTAGGAGGCCTTTTCTTACAGCGTAGGGGAAAAATGAAAAGCTGTTTTGTCCTGCCTTTTTGTCCAGCACTTTGTTATGAAATAACAGGGAAATTCAAATGGCAAATACCGGAATCTCTAGGGGGAGCAAGCCACAACGTGCTTGACATTTTGGAAATGGTCAACATTTACATATCCTAATCATTTCAAATTCTCCCTCTTTGCCAACTCCACTCAATGGTCCACTCAATAGCAGGATTATAATATGATATTCAATATATTATGTGCAGTGCAATTCATTGTATTCTTTGACTATCTACTGTGTGGCAAAAGAGTATAATCCTATAGGCCTACATGTTTCAATATGAACACAATCTGGTTGACCATATACAAGGATCACTTGGCAAGAATATATTTTTTTAATCAAAGTGATTATCTTTTTTTGTATTGTTTAATATGGCTGTTCCATATTGTAGTGTTACAGAGAGCAAGGGAGTGACATGTGTTTCGCTTTCAGTAGTAAACTGTCTCACTAGGGGTCTAGAATTTGCCTGTCACTGTATCTGATTTGATTAGAAAATTCTCACAAAGAACACTCAGCACTTGCTCAGAGGGAAGGCCACTGGCTACTGAATAGAGAAAGAGAGAGTGAGTCAATAATTTTACATACGTGTTCAGCTATTTGCAACTTGCTAAGCTACTATTTAAATGGACTAACAGATACAAATCCAATTCGAAGAAATGTTTACCATGTGAAAAAAAAGCACAGGCCCCAGTCATTTTGAAGCCATTAGGCCTGGCATAATTCAATTTCATCAAATGCTCGTCCCGTGTGTTAGGAGATCGCGCTTAATGTGTTCAGGTTATTACAGTGAGGGGGTCCGCGCGGCCCGGCTGCTGCTGCCATTACCGAGTAACAACATTGAACTAATCAAAATGAAGCAATGAAAGAAGCGGTCCCAGACGCCACATATCTGCTGGTGGGGTGTCTTGCGTCTGATTTGAAAAGGGCCGCGGCCCTTGGTACAGTGGAGGCTCTGTGCCGGCGACAACGGTGCTAAGGATAAGGAACTGCCCTGGGGGAAGATTTCATTAGCTCCTCTCGTGGAGGAAGAGGACGGCATGGATGATTCGATTATATTAATTACCTGCAGCAGCTTTTTCATTTGCTTCGCAAATAAAATGTGATTTAAAACTCGTACACAATGGTAACCATGGGAGATGTGCTTGGTGTTTTTTTTGCTTGGTGTTTATTTTTTTACTACTTTTGCATGTTGCCGATGGAGTGACAGAAAAACTTCACAGCAAATTGCATCTCACTGAAAGGCTCATTGCATTAAGCGGCCAGAAGTAATGACTATCAACATTTTTTCTTCCACCCACAGCATTCTTAGCAAATGTTCGAGCGCAGAACATCTAAGATGGCACCGCCTTGACGCTGCCACAGGCTATGGTTTTTTAGGCGTACTGTGCTTTCTCAGCCAGCTGGCTTTTTAATCCTGACACCTCACATTGGTAGAGGTTAACCAAACCATCTCAGAACTGGGGGGAAGAACTTCTATGTACACTGTGCCTGACACATGAGAAACTGGAAAGAAACAGGGTGCTTTTCCATTGCTGCTCATCATTAACAACAAACTACCTGTTTCTTAAAGGCCAAATATGACTTAGACCACTTTTCCCACAGTTGCTAAAAGGCCTTCCACTATGGCCAGAAGTCGTGGAAAAGGTCACACCATTTTCAAGAAAATAAGTGTCCAATGAAGGTGTATTATTAGCAAAACTCTGTGAACTACTGTCTACACTAAAATTTGGACCTCTTCAACTCAACTTGGTGATGTTTTCCGAGTTGTTCCAAGCAAGAAAGAAAAGGGTAAAGCCACTGGCACTAAGCGCCCTCTTGACACCATCAGTCTTAAAAAGATCCTGGTGAAGATTTTTTATTATTATTATTCAGTAAGTTAGCTTGAGCCATATCCGACAAGCAGAGTAGCGAGCGATCACTCCAGCACAGCTACTCAGTAAATAAAAGGCCCTGCATCAAACCGGGCCATTTCAAAGGCGCCACACACGCAGATGGGCTCAGGGGCACTTTTAATCAGACAGGAGAGGGGACAGGATCCACAAAGGGAGATTTCACGCCACAATTCACCTGTCGCCTGCAGTGTTATTGAAGCTGAACTGAACCACCGCACACATAGAAGAGACACACACACACTCACACACACACACTTTCACCCACATACACACACAGACCCATGCGCATGCATGCAAGCACACACGTGCAAACACACACTCTCACACTCATACAAACACACATACACACACACACACACACAAGCACACACACACACATACATACACACACACACACACACACGCAAACACACACACATGCACCAATGCACAAAAGTGTATTGTCCTTTTCAAGCACAAGCGAAGTGAAT
>NC_085003.1:11340837-11378337 GCF_963854185.1 Sardina pilchardus | reverse complement strand
CTCTGCAGAGCATGTAATACAGGGGGGCATGGGCTTGGTCATGAATAAAAGATAGCGTGGCATGGCTGACTCCCTCTCCTCCTCCTTCAAGTAAAGAGTTCTTATTTAAGAAAGGCTGGGTTTTCAAGGGATGGGAGAGAGTGGAGAGAAGGAGAACTTTGCTTTGCTCTGCTCTGCTCGCTCTCACCGAAACGGCTTTTGTTGAGCGGAGGGGAGCTACGCTGCGAGTACGGGAAGAGGGCTGGCCGCCAAGTCAAACAGCGCTGCGTTTTACGGCGCGGCAATGCGGGAAAAACCTGAGAAAACTGGGCTCTGTTTAAGGAAAACACGGCCGCGGACTCTGAAGCACAAGGGTTTGTCTGTGTCCACCTTGAATATTGGCTTTCAAAACAAACAAGGCTGTTTCATTGTTATTATCACCATTGCCAGACTTGGCATAAATGTGTTTGCTTTTCGTTTGGGCCAGAGTGCGGACATAAGCTGTCGGGGAGGATGGCCGGGGGTGGAGGCAGGCGTTGTGGTAGTGGTGTGGAGGGGTATTTTGAATGGACTGCAAAACCACAAATGCGTCAGTGCGAAATACTTGGACTCTAGTGAATCCACAGCCACCGATGACACCCCCCACCACCCACCACCCACCACCCACTCATTCTAACACACATATCCCACCATTGTCCACTCAGGAATAATATCAACCCTCCCCAGTCCCCCCCCTCTCCCCCCACCTGAATTGGGGCATGCTGTTATTGGTAACTCTGCAAAGAACACTGACTGCCAGGCCATTACTGTATGCCCACCACTGAGTAAACTGTTACGATTTGGCTTTGACTCTGCATACACCTCGGCGAAAATAAATAAATAAAAACCCTCTAACTGGAGTTCAAAGGGGCCGAGGTGCATTGGCCTTGTGTAAAAGCGAAACCTTGCGCGCCCACGCACACACACACACACACACACACACACACACACACTCTGGGAGCAGCGAACAGCAGGAACTGACCGGAGTGTGGAGTGTTACATTAGAGAGCGGGAGAGACGGGATTCCATGAAGAAAAGAGAGGCTGGTGCACGAGAGGCTAATGGATCCAGTGAGTGAGTGAAAGGGGGAATGTTCCTGCCATAAAACCTGTCAACTTTTCAACTTCAACTCAATGTGTGTGTGTGGTCCTCTGGCTTGACGGCTAAAGCGAGGAGTTACTGTAATAATATCCAGGTTGCGTGTTCCATACCCATGTGCAGGTGAGATGTAGGCCTGCCAGTCTCACAGGCAGAATAAAAAAGTGTAAGCTGATGCAGCTATCCAGTGCATAACTATCTCTGCTCTGCTCTCCTCTCTTCTCTTCTCTTATCCTCTCCTTTCATTTAATGTCCTTTCCTTTCCTCTCCTCTCCTCTCCTCTGCTCTGCTCTGCTCTGCTCTCTTCTCTTCTCCTCTCTTCTCCTCTCCTCTCCTCTCCTCTCCTACCCTTTCCTCTCCTCTCCTTTCCTACCCTCTCCTCTCCTCGGCTCTCCTCTCGTCTCCACTTTTCTCTGCTGTGCCCTGCTCAGCTCGACTGATAGATGCCTTTTGTCAGTTGCTGGCCCGAACCGAAGCTGAACTTATCAGGCTGTGCAGGCGTCCTGTGCCCTATCAGAGCACCAGTCAGGAGGAAACTGTTAGCCCCTGCTCCAGACGGCTGTCTGCCTCCAGACTCATCCCCACACACACACACACACACACAGGGTCAGCTCACCACACCACATCGCACCACAACACACACACACACACACACACCAGCCCTTGCGGTTAAGGCCATTATCACTGTCTAAAAGCCATCAAACTGAAGGGTTGTAAATTTCCAGTGAAGTGGCAAGTGATTGGGGAAGTTTAGGATACTCCTTCAATGCTCTGTTAGTAAGCTCTGACATACAGACGTGCTGTACAAGTTCTACTTCCAGTAACCGGCAGTTTGGGGCATAGGTTTATGCTATTGTGACACTGTCATTTGTGTATGAAGGGGGTGCAGGGAGGGGAGTGTCATGCGTGACTATCTCTCTGTATGTGTGTGTGTGTGTGTGTGTGTGTGTGTGTGTGTGTATGAGTATGTACATGACTGTGTGTGTGTGTCATTACAAAAGATGCAAGCGATTTCCCACTCACCTCGACGATGTCCGAGTTGGTTCTGCTCTCATGGGGCTCGTTGTACTCTGTGTATTTAAGCAGGACTTTGTCCATGTCAGTGCTGGCGTACTGAAAGAGTTTGTTTGAGCTGTTGAATATGATCAGGGCTATCTCACAGTCACATAATACGCTCAGTTCGTAAGCTTTCTTCATCAGGCCAAACTTCCTCTTCGTGAAGGTGACCTGGTAACACACACACACACACACACACACACACAAACAGAGAGAAAGAGAGAAGGAGAAATCATTAGATGAGTGTGTCTAAAGAAAACACTTCTCGACAATAAACATTAGACATGTTCCCAGTTCTCTCCCACAGCACACTCAATGTCACCACCTGATTGCTCACACTAGCAACACACTAGTAATCTAGCAATTACAGGATCATGATGTCATTTCCAAAGAGATTCTTGAACTGATGATGCGTTTGCATTTACTGTCAGTATGTGTCAGTTTGGATAAACATTCCTGCTACGTGACTAAAAGCTAAACTAAATGCAGATATCACTTAAAACCGTACAAAGAATGATTAGATGCAACCAGGACTGCACTGGGATGTGAAATGCTGCAGTACAGTACAGACCTACTTAAAGACAGGTGGGCTTTACGAACAGACAGACAGCATAACTGCCATAAGTGATTGATTTGACTGTCACGTGTGGACGAGAACGCATGTTGTGTCAGCGTATCATCTAGTGTTTGCCCCTCCGTAGGAGCACAAGCGCTGAGAGGGGCAACTTCCGGCCGGTGGCCGTCCCCAGACAGCAAGGGCAGAGGTCAGACAGAGGAGGCCGCCGGAGTGGACGGACGCAGCGGGGCAGAGAACGGCCTTGTGGGAAAATGAACAGCGCTCTATCATGCAAGGGGTCGGGGGGAGATGACAGCGGCGCTAGCCCCCCCCCCACCCCGCCACTCTGTCCTCTCCTCTCCTCTCCTCGCCGCCTGCCTGCCACTGCCGTAACCTGACTCCTGGAGAAGGACAGCAGGTCATGCCTCACTCTGGTTGAAATCTGACCTCCATCCACCCACCCTTCAAACACACACACACACACACACACACATTCACACCCATCATACATAAAACAAAACCTCATACACACACACACACACACACATACACACACACACACACACACACACACACACACACACACGCACATTCACACCCATCCTACATAAAACAAAACCTCATACACACACACACACACACACACAAACACACACACATTAACACATCCAAACACACATACACACACACACACACACACACACACACTTCTTTCTGCCTGACTACTAGCGCCGTGTGCCTGTTTAGGGGCCGCCGGTGTTCTGGGCTTTGAGCGGCTGCCAGCACTTCCTCTCCCGCAGTGCTCGTTCAGCTCTCCTGGCGCGCGCCGGGGACCCAGGCCTCAGCCCCAACCTCATCCTCCTCCTCATTCACACCGGCCCGGCCCGGCCCAGGCGCTCTGAGCAGGCCCATAAATAATGCATGGCCACCTCTTTTGGCTCTTGTGTTTTACAAACAGCAACAGTCAACAGAAACGTACCATTTTTCATTAAACAACAGGCGCGGGGTGACAGAGCCACCACCAGCCAACAGCCACAGTGCCAGCAACACAAGAGGAAGAGAGAGGAGGAGAGAGGAAGAGAGAGAGAGAGCGGAAGAGGAGGGGAGAGGAAGAGAGAGAGAGCGGAAGAGAAAGGAGGAGAGAGGAGAAGACACGAGGAGAGAGGAAGCTCCCACGTGCGTTGACTCACAGAGAGGCTAAGGCTAAGGAGTGGACGCTACATGCGGCCCGAGTCAAACGTCACTGAAAAAGAGGAGCCATGTGAAGAGGGAAAAAAAAAAAAGCGAAAGTCCGTGCCCGTGGGGGGCTGAAGGACACGCAGAGTGTGTCTGCTTTCACTTCCGCCAATTTCACTGACCTAGTAAGAGGCGCTGAGCAGATGAGCCTGGCTTTGTTCGACATTAATTGGTTGCAGCCTGCGGCAAGGCTCATTTAGAACATGGTATAACGCCATATAATCCAATGGGTTACAGGGCCTTAGTGGCCAGCCAGGTTCTGGGGCGACTCCCGCTGCGTGTGAAATGAATTTCCAGTCGTCTGCTTCACAGGTGACACGTTACATTACACCCATATGATATTTAGTTTTCTTCTTTTTTTTTCTCTCTCTTGGAGATAAATAACCCAGACAGCAACAACAACAACAACAACAAAAAAAACACTTGGGCTCCATGAGCACTGTATTCTCTAGCTCACCTTTTTACACTTCTGTGCTCAGCAGATTGGTCTAGTAAGTATGCAGTCAGCAATAAAAACTATGACAAACAGCGCGTGGTTATGTCAGGGGCCCCTCAGTGACTGTGCAATAAGGAGGCATGAATAATGCTCCCCGGGCCTTTAATGAGACAGCCGGAGTGTGTAGACTCTAAAACAGGCTGTGTACCTGAAGAGTCCTGCGAGAGCAATAAGCTGATGCTCACACGGCTGCCGCTGCTGCCGCTGCTGCTGCTGCTGTTGTTGTGTTTGAGCAGTCAGACACACACACAGCAGCACACCTCGCCCCTGCTGCGCCCTCTTCTCCGCCCCGGCCCCCTTGCCGGTTCCTTCCCCCGACCCCACGGAGACCCATCTCCCTCCCAGCTGTCATTAGGAGCCCGGCTCTTGCTGCTATTTCAGACCAAATTAACAGCCCTGCCGTTGACAACTCAATCTGCCTAATGTTGGGGCCTCGCTGAGAGTGTGTGTGTGTGTGTCTGTGTGAGAGAGAGTGAGAGAGAGGGGGAGGGGTGGTGGGGTAGTGAGGCAGAGAGTCGCAAAAAAAACTCTCCACAAACAAGATGCTGTGGTCCGTGGGCCTTTTGCATACGTGTGCATGTGTTCGTGTGCATGTGTGTGTGTGGCGTGTGGTGTGTGTGTGTGTGTGTGTGTGTGTGTGTGTGTGTGTGCATGCGTGAGTGCGTGCGTGCGTGCATGTGTGTCTGTCTATGTGTGTCTATGTGTGTCTGTGTGTGTGAATGCGTGTGTGCGTGTCTGTGTGTGTCTCTGTGTGTGTGTGTGTCTGTGTGTGTTTGGCTAAAGGTGGCGGTCATGTCCCCAAGAGAGCCTGGGTGAAGGCGCGAGGTGTGACACTGTTCCACTTGGGCGCTCCTCAGCGTGCTGACTGAAGACCTGCTGACCCATGCTACCGCTTCATTTCAGTTAACCCAGCAGAGGACAGGAGGAGCACAGAGGAGGCAGGGGCAGAGGAGGGCCTCAGGAAATCAGTACATATTCAATGGGACCGAGGAAAGCCAGAGAAGAGAAGAGAAGAGAAGAACTAAGAGGAGAGGAGAGGAGAGGAGAGGAGAGGAGAGAAGAGAAGAGAAGAGAAGAGAAGAGAAGAGAAGAGAAGAGAAGAGAAGAGAGGAGAAGAGGAGAGAAGAGAAAAGAAAAGAGAAGAAAAGAGCAGAGAAGAGAAGAGAAGGGAAGAGAGAAGAAGAGAAGAGAAGAAAAGAGCAGAGAAGAGTAGAGAAGAGAAGAGAAGAGAAGAGAAGAGAAGAGAAGAGAAGAGAAGAGAAGAGAAGAGAAGAGAAGAAATGAAATGGACCGTCTGCCCCACCCGTGTGTGGCCCGAGGCTCAGTAACGTGTGATGGAGCTCTAGCTCACTGGCCCACTTTAACACCTGCATCACCGCACAGCAGAGCAGCCACACACACACCAGTCAGCTCCACTCCATCTCACCCTAAAGGCAGCAAGTGTAGGTCACAACCCCACCTCCCACCCCCTCCACCCCTCTGTAATCATCACTTCCACCCCGACCACATCTACATCGTCTGTAGAGTCATTCAGTGGCGCTTGCGAAGAGAGGAGACATATTTGTTTATAGCCTCGATTTAATGGAGGTTTAACCTATGTCATCACATTATTGTCGGCCACACCGGGTGCGCAAAAAAAGGTGCCGACCTGCTTTCGCCTCAGGAGGGCTGACAGAAAGGGCAATAATGAAAGTAGCTGTCTGAACGAGGAAGCACGGTGTCTCGCCACGCCGCTATCAACTGTAGCCGTTGCACGCAAAGGGGCTTCTGAGTTTGTCCCCACCCCTTGTGCTGTGTCTGGGGTGTCTGACGAGACGGAGCCAAAACCACAGAGAGCACAGAGGTCATGAGGGACACTGCAGGGTGGGGCGCACACACACACACACACACACACACACACACACAGACAATTTGTACACTATAGTCTCCGAGGCATTTATAACATTAGTGGATACAATGCAGCATGGATTACTCCATGGACTGACCCTGAAAGGGTACTGTCAGACTGAAACTGAGCATGTGTGTGTGCATGTGTGTTTGTTCTGAAACCACTTCCTGTTTGCGTTTAGTATCTACAGAGCTGGCATCGTGTCTGTGGACTAGGGGGTAAATCTATCTAAGGGATAATTTATGCTATGCTACACACACAAGCCCACCTGACCTCGTATGAACTACTGCAGGCTTGAGGCTTAAGTAGATAATAGTCCCGTAGAGTCAGACACGGACAATGTACGTCTAGATAAACCACTTAAGTCTAAATGTAACGATAAGAGCGCAGAGTGCATTTGAAATGTGCTGAACCATTTCTATGCCATGGGAGAGTGGATTTAAAAGTAGGAATGAAAAAAACAATAAAGTGGATTTGTGAAGTTGTCAAATTGTGCACATATACTGTACCTGAGAATGAAAGCCAAACTTGTCATTCTCTCTATATAAAACCTAAATCATACAGAAGCTGGCTTTGTGAAATGTACTGTATGCAAAGACAACTGGCACAACCTAACGTCGGTCATCTCTTGTCTCTGTTATACACTCAAAGGCAGAATCAACAAAGTTTCGAGACTCCTCTGGAAACTATGCAGAAAAAAAAAATGTCGCAGACTCAAGTCACGCACTCCAAACTTAGCTAGCCAAAGTTCTTCTCAGGGGCTCCCTGGCTGCTACTGGGTGTCTTTGATAAGGTCATTACAGTGACCTGCACAATACCACGGCTACAGCAATTACAGCGGCGTGTCTCATCTAATTGTACACTGGGATAGAAACACTGACCTTTTCGTAACTTTTTTTGAAAATGAAAAAAAAAATTCAACTTGTCAAACTGAGCGGCCAGGGGTGCTAATTCTGTGGCTGAATTCAACACCTTTATCTCCCACTGTACTGCATTGTCTGTCTGCTCAAAGTTCTGACTAACCAGCGCGAGAGGCTTTGACGGCAGCTCAAGTGCATATGTGGCGGAGATATAGGATGAGTCAGGCGAATGTGCAAAGAGTGGGATGACAGCACTAAATACAGATTGTACTTGAAAAAAAGAAAGAATAGAGAAGGAAATGAAAATGTCCCTACATGTGCAATGTTGAAGCTCTAACAATCAAGTACAGGAAGAGAAAAATGACTTATGAGTAAGTGATTTATGATCATTGTACAATTCAATTCAATTTCTTTTTTCCTCTTTTTTGTGCAGATATGACAGACTCGATATTGCATGTCTGTGCTTCTGCTGGTAATAATAATAGAGAGATGTGAAATGTGAAAGGTCAGGCCCATTTCCTGTAGAGCTCTTGTCATCTGGCTTGATCCGCGAGCGCTTTGGAGCTGGAGTGTGAGGTGAGTGGGTGAGTGTGTGATAAGGTGGGAAAGAGCTAGGGGTCTCATCTCGCCGGGCAGGGCTGGACAATTTCCTGCCACAGGTACTGTTGAGACATGCTAGACTGTGTGAGAGAACACAGTTATTGAGCAAATGTGTGTGTGTGTGTGTGTGTGTGTGTGTGTGTGTCTCGATGATGTTTTAAGCCCCCAACAGCGTCTTCTAGGAGGCGCTGTCATCGTCGTTTTAAAGGCACCTAATCCTAACCCTCACCCCAATCCTAACCTTCCTAACTTTAACTCAAGCCTAACCCTAGCGCCTTCCAGGCAGCACTGCATTGAAGACAACGTTTAAACACCAAGAAACGTGTGCGCTAGAGTGTGTGTACAGTACATACTGTATAAGTGTGTGTGTGTGTGTGTGTGTGTGTGTGTGTGTGTGTGTGTGTGTGTGTGTGTGTGTGTGTGTGTGTGTGTGTGTGTGTGTGTGTACAGTATGTGTGTATGTGTATGTATGTGTGTGTGTGTGTGTGTGCCTGAGTCTGGGCAAGTGTTTATGTTTGCATGTGTTTGTTTCTCCTCCAGAAGAGACAAGGACTGGCCTGTCAGTCATGCGCTCCGTCACCCTGTTCTCCCGCGGGACAGCGGCTGACATGACAAACAAGAGACGCGGCACAAGGGGACCAACCGCAGCCCTCCTGCTGACCACTGGAGGCGACGCCCGAGCCCTGATGCATGCGTATGGCAGAGCGCCCATGCTCTCTGGATGGCTGGACGGACGGGCGAGCGATGTGTGGGAGAGGGGAGGGGTGGAGGGTGGAGGTTGTCCACATCGGAGAGGGCCGCCCTTCAGCTTCAATGAGCTCCATGTCAGGCAGTAGGGTGACGCGCGGTATGGAGCACATCAGCACTACTGCTGCAGCTGCCATTGTGACCTGCAAGCGCCCCCACCTTCAGCAACACATATACCGTACATGTACACACCAACCAGCCCCACCTCCCACCCTCCACCCCCGGGGCTGATGGCTCGCGCTATCCAGCGCAAGAGCACTCTGGCCTGGGAGACAGGCAGAGGTCCCTCCCTCCTGTCCGGCCAGATCAGCTCTCGGTGAAGGCAGAGGAGTAGGGACAGCAGCGGTGGAGGGGAGGGAGGAGAGTTGGCCTCAGGTCCGTCAGCTCCCCGCTGCTCTCCTCACACACAGTCCACAGACCACCCCTGCCTCCTACCCTACACACACACACACAAACACACACACACACACACACACACACACACACACACACACACACACACACACATATGCGCACACAATCATCCCCAGGGCTTGGCTAACCAGCTGGGTCTCTGGTCAAGTGACCTTGGACGGAATGCAACTGATTCTACTGGCTATTATGCTCACCCATGTCAGGATCAGGAC
This sequence comes from Sardina pilchardus, assembly GCF_963854185.1. Taxonomy (NCBI): domain Eukaryota; kingdom Metazoa; phylum Chordata; class Actinopteri; order Clupeiformes; family Clupeidae; genus Sardina; species Sardina pilchardus. The sequence continues at coordinate 11,369,156 of NC_085003.1, read as the reverse complement.
ATCCAGCCAGGCTACAGATGATGCTCTGTAAGCTACCCAGCTACGCTCATCTGACCTTGGAGAGGAAAAAGACCAACGGTCCCCTCACATGTGCTTTCTAAGACTGGGGAGAAGTACAGTACTTGTATATATCGGACATATTCTTGTCCAGTACAGTACAGACGCACAGAGATAGATGAGACTCTGAAATCTACTGACTCTGAAGGCGAGCTTGAAGTGATTCAGCTCAGTGTGTGGCGCAGATTAATGCTGCGTTCCAGACAACTCAGAAAGCTGATGATAGACTTCAGGTCCATGTTTAAGTCATGGTAGATGGACTTGCCCCATATTAAGTAGGAGCTCCAACTTTGAGTGGTGTTCCCACGTCCTAATAGAAGGTCGGAAATCACACCTTAGCTGGTCTGGAACATAACTGGGAAATATCAATAACTTGAAAAATCAATACACTGCATTTCAGAACGAAACCCTCAAACTGCGCTGCCTAACTCCAAGTTGCACACACACGGGCACCACTCGATCCAAATTTCAAACAATGTAACCAATTTTCACTTTTTATCTGTGGCTTGCATTTAGGTCATGGCATGATAACGTTTAAACTCGAGCATGACTTGCTGCCCCGAGGTCTGTGCCTTTGATTGCGTCGGCCTGAGATGGCGAAGCGCGATGAAGCCGAGCATTACTGAAACCGTGCGTCTGTTCCTCCTAATCTGAATCATTATGAGAGGCAGTGCCTCTGCGCTCGCGGCCCCAGGGGGGGCAGGGACTGAATCATCTCTGTGCTACGCGCCCTCTTCAAACAAGAACTTCAGACAAATACACACGCACACATACACACACACACACACACACACACACACACACACACACACACACACACACATATACACAGAATAATACATGCACATACACACACAAAAAACACACACACAGGCATACGCACATGCAGCCCACACCATTTTCCTTCAAAAGCCTCCTCATATGACTCAATGGGATCCAACTCAGCACCCTCTGCAGCGAATATCGCACTTCAGCCGCTTTTAAATGGGCCTGCTTTAAAGCGCTCGGCACATGACACATGGCCTACGCCCATTGCTCTCTCTCTCTCTCTCCTCTCTCTCTCTCTCTCCATCTCTATTCATCCTTTCTGTTTTTTATACATGTGCACTGGCCATTTGTTTCTCTCACCCCTGCTCCCAATGCCTCTCCTGCCCACCCCCCCCCCCCACCTCTCCATTTTCCCCATCAACCGTGTTTTCATCCATTAAAGAATAATAGTGTTGGCTCAAGAGCTTTTAGAAAATTCAGGAGAGGCAGAGGGATGAGACATGGGGAAGAGAGGGATGTACTGCATGGGTTTTTCTCCCTGATGGAACAGAAAAAAAAACAGAGAGAGAGAGAGAGTGTGATGAGAGAAAGAGAAAGATGGAGAGACGAAGAGGGGGAAGGGGTGACAGCAAGAGAGATAGAGCGATAGAGAGAGAAGGAGGGAGAGTGTGACACATAGAGATGGAGAGAAAGAGGGAGGAAAAAGAGAGAGGGAGAGAGAGAGAGAGAACAACGTGCCCGTGAGTGCCCGTGAGCGAATGACATGCGGAAGCCAAAGTGAGAGCTAGTGAGGGCAGGCAACACTATCAGCCAGCAGCGAAATCATCAAACTTTTAATGACTTGGGCAATTACCCCCGGTGAGCCTGCCTAATGGCATACAGAGGACGCTGTTAGGCACACGGATCCACAGCTCGCTCACACACACGCACACACACACACACACACACACACACACACACACACACACACACACACACACACACACACACACACACACACACAAAATACATACACACAAATACATACACACGAATATGCACTCTCTCTCACACACTCTTACACACACTCACACATACTGTACATGTGAACACACCCTGACATATGCACACACATACACACGGATCATCAGGTCAGCGAGTCCTTCTCCTTTCTCACATTGTAATTGAAAAGAAAATAATAATAATAAAAAAAAGAAGAGCACCCTCCAGGTGCAGTGTGCCCGCTCTCTCCGCCTCGTGCTCCGTCTCTGTAGGGTGGCGCACTTCACCAGGTGGGCACCACTGGCAGCACACACTCAGGCCTCAGTGCCACGCCGCGCCGCGCCACACCTCTCCTGCTGAGCGGGCCCTGCTCTCATCACACCAGCTGAGTCCACTCCAGTAATTAAGACTCGTTTCTTCTACTTGGGAGAGTAATTTGCTGTGGAGAGAGTTGGCTCGTTCATCCCTCAGATCCTTCTCTCATTTGTTCGTTCGTTCGGTCGTTCGTTAGTTTGTTCATTTACTCTCTCCGAGCGAGTCCAGGATTATGTGCTCAAGACCTGACAGGTGTGTGTCACCGCAATGCCTGATAATTACAGGGCTGGCGGAGTGGGGGATGGACACCCAGAGAGTGGACTGGGAGACTGCTGTGGAGAGGGGGAGGGAGTGCAATGGGAGGCATCGAGAAAAGGAGTGAAAGTATGTGGGTGGGTGATAGAGAGAGGAAGGAGGGGGGAGGGTCGGTGCGTCAGTGCATATAGAGGGGGGAAGGTGATGAAGTAATGAGAATAGAATGATAGAATGATAACGAATGTACTACAAATCTACTCAACAAAGGTCATTTGAAGGGTTTTAAAAATAAAACTAAGTTTTGCGGAGAAGCGGAGAAAGTGTATGTATCTCTGTGTGTGTGTGTGTGTGTGTGTGTGTGTGTGTGTCAGATAGGACAGAATAAGGATGAGTATGGATAGGGTGGGGTAAGTGTAATAGATGGAGTAAGTATAGGATAAAGGGAGTGTGTGTATGGGAAAAGGGCGGTGTCCTGAGAGATAAGCTGTCATCTCTGCCTTGCCTGCATATTTGCTTCATTAACACACGTTTGCAGCTGGCTTGACAGCAAACCTTCAATGCACACCACTGATGAGGAGCTGATCTTCTTCCTCCCACACACCACCTCCACCCCCTCCCCCTCCTCCTCCTCATCCTCCTCTTCGTCGTCTCTTGTGACAGCCACACTCAGGAGCCTGGGCTACTCTTTCATTTTTCATTGGATTGCAGGGGGAGCGAGCTGGAGCCGGCGGGGGAAAGGATGCTCTTACACGGCCGACACAAAGTGAGGCTTGCGTGACTCCAATGCTCCCCGCTGACACAAGACACCCAATCGATGCCAGAGTCAATACCCAATGCATCAATTGGGCTTAGAAGATTTACCTCTGCGAAGTCAGTGGAGAGCACGCCCTACTTTTCCCCAAGTCTGAGCCCATTTCTAGGCATTTGCTTTACAAATATAACAACCGTATCCCCTAAAGTAGAACATTGTTATTACCTAAATACACATAAGCGCCACAGACACATGGTGCTGGGCAAAAAAACCCCCAAAAAAAACACATCATATTCGTCCTGTGCCCAGGCTAGCACTTGAAGCTAATCCATTTGTTTTGATAGATACTGCAATTACGGACCTCGTAGCCTCCGCCGCACACCCCCGTATAAATCCCGAAAGGTCAAGAGCCTATCCACAGCACTCCTCCTAATGATGCAAGGAGCTCCCGACGCCAGCGTGCAGCATGCTGCCTCGCCCCGGTATTTAATTAGCCCACTTAAGGCATTGTTTCATTTTAATGCCATGAATACTGATTGCTGGCGGCAGAGCCAGCCAGATAAAGATTCTAATTGTCTTCTTGCGATGGGCCCCCGTATGCTAATGGACACTTCCCCTGGGTGCGCCCAACACCCCTGGAGAAAGAGAGAGAGAGGAGACTGTGAGGTTCATGATCCGTGTGGGAAAAGATAGGCGCGCACACACACACACACACACACACACACACACACACTGAGACTCGCATACACACTCACACATTCATACAAAAACAGAAAGCGAGAGAGAGAGATCTTACAACGCAAACACACACACACACACACACACACACACACACATACTGTACACACACACACACAGAGACACACATAAATACAGACTTCACTCAATGTCTCTGAGCTGAATTCTCTGCTGAGCCAGCTAAACGGCACTAATGCTACAGCCTGTGTGGAAGTGATAACTATTCCCTCAGAAGGGAGCTGTGACTTCTCAAAGCTGATCAACAAGATACCTATTTATTACAGGCCTAGGAATCCTGTGTCGGAGGCTCAGGGGTCAGCCTCCGGGCCTGGGCCATCACGTCTGGGAAAATTCACATGTTTCTATCAGTATAGAGCTCGGAATTGTGCCGTAAAACTAGGAATTGTGGGAATCACGGAAACGACATCCAGATAGATATCCAATGGGGTAGGCATGACTTTCGTGAAATAGACTTCTTTTTTTGGCAACTGACAGGTTCAACAAGTAATCACAAATGTTGACCAACATGGAAAGGATCTCTATGGATATATAATGTAACTATGACAGAACAGAAGCCAATCTACAGCATTTAATGGTCTTTATTTTATTGAAGTAACACTCCATTGCCTTCTTGTACATCTCGTCATTGTGAATACGCTCACATAAATAATAATAAATAGTATCACGGTCCATTTGTTTTCTTATCTCCTCTTGACGCTAACTACTTTTTCATTAGTAATCACTGTAACTTGTTAGCGTACCGTAAAATGGCTGTTGCTACCGAAGATCGTAGAGCGCTCCGCTCTAGTATCTTTGGTTGCTACCTACACGCGAAGTAATCGGCCAAACTCTCTACCTCCTCCGCCGCTTCCAGCATCTGAATAACACATCCTTTTCTATCTCTTCTTGATCTCCTTGAGGCGACCCGCCCTGTGTTTCTTGCTTATCGTTTTCTTTTACGCGGCCTGTTTTTTGTGTTTTTTTTCCCCTCCTGTGCTGTTTTGCTGATGTCATAGGTCAGGACAGATGGTGGAGATGCTGCCGTCGCCGCCGCTACTGCTGCTGCTGCTGCTGCTGCTGCTGCTGCTGCTGCTGATGCCTCCACTGCCTGCCTGTCTCCTCATTTGGATCCCTGCCCTGAGCCTGGTGTTATGCTGATAATTGGCCCCATCCTGTAGACTGGAGTTTCGCACTCGTCTGAACTGCTACCTCCAGTGTCAGTCAAGGCCGGGTCTGCTGAACCAAGGGAGAGTGGGAGGCTGCTGAGGTATGGACGGGTGTTGGGGGAGAGGTGTGGAGGGCAGGGGGAGGCAAGAGCTGCCATGTTATCACCCTCAGGAGAGTGGAGGAAACTTCAATTAGCTTTCGGTGTGCATGGCATGAAATTTATTTCACCAGCACGGCAGCGCAAATGATTTTGAGAGGGTGCTAAAGTCGGGTGTCTTATTGGACTTGGCAGCCGAGGGATCTGGAGGAACTGAAGGTTTCATCTCAATCTTTTTTTTTTTTTTTAATAGCACTGAAGATAGCGCGCAACTGCTAGCTCGGTCATTGATTAAACTGCCACACCAATATAGCCCTAATTCTCCCAGCATTCGAGTGGTATGGATTGGATTGTTCCGAGATGTGGGGACACCACTGTAATAGTGAAAGTAGTGTGGCTGACACAGATGAGAGTAGACTGTGCTAAAACTATGCATATATATAGAGAGAGAGACGGAATGACAGCGAGTGCACAGACAGAGTGAATACCAGCTGTCTCTGTGGCTAGCCTCATTGATGGCAGTTTGCAGTGTGGGTGAGAAGGAGGAAGAGAGAGAGGAAGATGGAGAGAGAGAGAGAGAGAGGAAGAAAGATAAAGAGATGGGGGTTGTGTGAGCGAGTGAAAGTGTATGTGTGAGAAAGGGAGAGAGAGAGTAGAGAAAGAGCGAGAGTGAGAGAGAGAGAGAGAGAGAGAGAGAGGGAAGGGAGGGAAGAGAAGGGTGCTGTGTGTCCCGTTGACCCGCCCTACTAATGAGAGGGTGCAGAGGGTGCTGTGGCGGCTCCTAATTACTAGCAACCAGCTGCAACTGCACAGAGCCAGGGGCCCCCACGAGGCCCACCAGCAGCACTCCACCACCCAGACGGAGAGAGAGAGAGAAGGAGAGAGAGAGAAGGAGAGAAGGAGAGAGATGGAGGGAGAGAGAGAGAGAAGGAGAGAGATGGAGAGAGATGGAGAGAGAGAGGGAATGAGAGAGAGAGAAAGGGAGAGAAAGAGAACAAGAGAATGTGAAAAGGAACAGCACGGAAAGAAAGAAAGAAAGAAAGAGAGAAAGAAAGAAAGAAAGTAAAAGCGAGGAGCCGTGTGGTCAGGTCCACTCCTCCGGCCCAATTTTGCTGCCTCATCAGCATGTGGGTCTGAAATTGCAGGGTGCTCTTGTAAACACTGGACCGGCGCTGCTCCCTGCCCCAAAACCTGTCACACTCGCCTGCCTTTTACGAGGGCTTGGACGCCACGGAACATTCCGGCCTTTGTTTAGCCCAACGCATATCGAGGGGGAGGAGCCGGGGCCGTAGCTCTCGCCAGTGTTGGGGTGATGTTCCAAATAAACAAATGGCCCCAATGACCAGTAAACAAATCATGGCCCTCCAAACTAACTTAGTGATTTGTAGCCAGTGCACTGATAGTGGCTGCTGGATTCGATTTTGTTTGCATTAGAGGAATATTTAGTGTCATACTGAAGGCAACTGATACCAGGCCTTTATAGGGTTGTAGGGTTTATACTAGCTTGTGCTAAACTGAATTGTTCTCTGCCTCCTTATTCTTTTTTTTAAACAAATCAATCAATAAAAAGTAAGTATTAACTGACATGACCTTTTCTGCATCCCAACAAGGAAAATGTAATAATAATGATAATAATAACAAATCTGTTTTATATAGTGCCTTTCTAAATCACAAGAAAGGGTGGTAGTAAGTGTGTGTGTGTGTGTGTGTGTGTGTGTATGTATGTGTGTATAAGTCCGTATGTTGTCTAATGAGTAAGATGATTGTGATGATCTTGAATTTCCCCTTGGGGATCAATAAAGTATCTATCTATCTATCTATCTATCTATCTATCTATCTATCTATCTATCTATCGATCTATCGATCTATCTATTTGATTGCTCATAGTAAGACAAATTTAGTGTCAACATTCTAGTTAAGTGAGGACAAAGGTGTGTGTGTTTGACCAGGTGATTGCTTATGCACAGTGCCAACGACGGCACCCAAGAGTAGTAGCGTCAGCCCCCTCCATAACACAGCCAGAGACGGTGATACTAACCTGCCTGTTCCTCTCGTCCATGATCCGCGTGATCTGTATCTTCTTCCGTCCCATCTTTGCGTTCTGTTTCGTCTCTCTGACACCACGAGAATATCAGAAAAACACCCAAGCTTGTGTTCCTTCGCCCCTCCTAGCACATTGTACTCTCTCTCACTCTCTCGCCGCTGTCTTCCTCTCAGCCTTCGTCTTCTCGCGCTCGCTTTATCAGTCTGTCTCACAGCCTCTCTTGTCGTGACCACACAGCAATCTGCAAAGAGAAGAGAGTGAGAGAAAGGGGGATGGGGAGAGAGGGGGAAGTGAAGAAGAGAGAGAGAGAGAGAGAGAGAGAGAAGACAGCATTAACAACATGGCATTCAATGACATCTTGTCAGACATCAAAGCTTCAGTAGGCGGTGCAATACATGCATTGCTACCGCTAAAGGATATGAGACTCGAGACTGACAGTACCACCACCTGTGCTACCCCACTGACTTTGATAAGGGGAAGAAGAAAGGAGTAACGACTGAACAGAGGTAGGCTAATAAAAGACAGACAGATGAATAGAGAAAAAAGAGGCAGTTCACACTTTAACCAGACACAGAAAAGCCCAGCATCCAGACCCCACACCTTTATGTGTATAAAACCACACGGCAACACACTAGATGGGGATGAAAGACCTCATGTCCCTCTACAGTGTGACAACCACTTCCTTTCACCTCCATAGAAAGAGACAGAGGGTGACAGAGAGAAAGAGAGAGAGAGAGATTGAGAAGGAGGAAAGGGAGACAAAAATAAATGAGACCAGAAAAGAGAAGAAAATTGAGAGAGAGAGAGAGAGAGAGAGAGAGAGAGAGAGAGTGGTAGAGGGAGAGTGGGGGCAGACTGTGGACGATGGTGACCGTCTCCAGGGACACAGAGCAGGTGCCCCCACCCGTGAGCCTCTTCCGGGTGCTGGCCACGCCGCTGCCAGCTTTGCTCTTAAGATGATTAAGAGCGCACTGAGACTCGGTCCGACTCGGACACGAGGAGAAATCCTCTCATCCCGCGGGGACGGGGCCGCCTCTCTCACGTGCGAAAAAACACCGCCATCTCGCCCTCACCTGCCAACCTCACCTTTCCTCCCCTCGCCCTGGCACTCACCCTCGCCCTGCCGCTCACCCTCGCCCTCCCCATCACCCCGCCAGCCTGCTAGGCTCATCGGGGAGCCGGGAGACTCTGCTCCACCTCCAAGCCAGCCACAGAGCTGTTGCAACATGAAGAATGGGGCTTGAGCCGGTGCCATGGCGCACAGACACGGAGACAAACACCTTGGAAAAAATTCTACGCCGCCAAAACGCTCCTGGCGAAGTGCTCGTGCTCGTATAACGCGCGTATCTCGTGCTACTGTCTTGTGAAGTGTCTGTCTTGTCTGCCTTTTGGGCTCTGTTGCCGTAAACCTCCATAGAAAGTGTGTTATTACAGTCTAACTTGCACTCGCGCTCAACTCCCGTAGCATACATTCTGTGACCCCTGAGCCTCCAAGCGCCAATCCAGCCAAGCCAAGTCATCCACTCTGGGGATATTTACATGTCGGTCCAACCACCCATCTGTCTGTCTGACTGTCTGTCTTTCTGTCTGTAGTATGTGTGTGTGTGTGTGTGTGTGTGATGTGTATGGTGCTACTTCCACCACTCAACCCTAGAATGAGATCACCTTCACCACCAACCCACACACATCCCTGCCGCAGTAGGAAACTCTTACCACGCGAAGCCCTGGTTAGGACAGAAAAAAAATTCCCTACACCACATCACAACAGGCCCGTGAGAGTGGCAGTGTCCTTTCTCATTTGCCGTGACCCCCCCCCCCCCACACACACACACACACACACACACCTCCTCAAACCAACACCCAAGCGCACTTCCTTTTTTTTCTGATGCTCTGTGTGTGAATTCTGCTACCGTGACTACGCACAGCTCGCTACACGCTCTGCTTCAACCTCCATTACAGAAATATTTTCATATCCCAGACGGTCATTCCATTCAAATGATCAAACCTCCCTTTCTGGGAACAACAATAAAAAAGAGCAGCAGCCCGCTCCTGCCTACGGCAAGCCCGCTCTGGAGTAATAATGCCAAGCTAATATTCTCTTTATGGCCGCATAGCAGAAAGGCCATGTGGCAGACATTTGCCATTTGTTGTAGCATTGTACTAACACACACACACACACAGACACACACACACCTCCCCCTCTTTATTTGCATTACATTATATTTATTTCATATTCATCTTTGTTGATGTTGAGAAACAGCATGGAATTTGAATTGCAGGTTGATAAGGTGGTCTCTTTTAGTTTTTACGTGCTCCAGTAAGGAGCTGTGCACTGCCAAAAGCTTCTTCCCCTGAGAACATCTACACCTGCTTTGGCTCTGCATGCCAGTGCCTTACAAGTCAACATCACCGTTTCGAGGGATTGTGTTTTCTGTGCCTTTAAGCGAAAGCTGCCATCATGGTCTGTCAGCCACGGGGATGCCTTGGTCTCTCAACCCTGGTGTTGCCCAGACCCTTCTGGTCCAAGTGCTTGGGTATTAAGGGCAGGTCGTATGAGCCCAGCTGATACAGTAATCACAGTGGGGACATGATGATAAACACACACACAACAACAGAGATGCCGCTTTGGGCCCAGGCCGATTTTCTTTTTTTTTTTTTTTTTCTTAAGTCAGTCAAAACAAATGGAAATGAAAACATTGGATAATCTGTCTGTCAGAGGCTTACAACCAGTTTGAACAACAGTCCACGTGGTCTGAGTGGAGAGCAAAGTATATTCCTCTGGGTGCTTTAGTGCGTGTGTGTGTGTGTGTGTGTATGTGTGTGTGTGTGTGTGTGTGTGTGTGTGTGTGTGTGTGTGTGTGTGTGTGTGTGTGTTTGAGTGTGTGTGTTTGTTTTAGATCAGCAGAGCTTGTGGGCCTTCTACGCGTCTCTCCTCCAAAGCTGTCATGTTTGCACTCTAAGATCGCGGGTCCAGCCGTGCGTAATGCGTTGTGTCATGACATGTCTGTGAGGGAAATGGGAAAGGACAAGCTCTAATCCCTCAGCGTACTGGGCCAGCTCGTAAAGGTGGCATGACGGGCCTCACTCCACGCTCCTCTCGCCACCACCGGGAGCAGCTCTGGGACTGGACTGGACCACATCCTTCTGCCAGGATTTGTGGGGGGGGGGGGGGAGTTGCTTCTGTTTTGAAGTCACTGTTTGTTTTGCTGTGCTTTGTCACATCTCCTGAGCAGTATGCCAGAGAGAAAGAAATCTGCTGAGGAAGTGTGTGTGTCTGTCTGTCTCTCTCTGTGTTTGTGTGTGTGTGTGTGTGTGTGTGTGTGTGTGTGTGTGTGTGTGTGTGTGTGTGTGTGTGTGTGTGTGTGTGCGTGTGCATGTATGTGTGAATACCTATGTGAGTGTGTGTGTGTGCGTGTACAGTATGTGTGAATGTGTCTGTGTGTGTGAGTGAGTGAGTGAGTGAGTGGCTGTAGTGCCTGTGTTCCAGACAGTGTACACAGACGCAGCGGTGGGGGAAGACGGAGCTGCCGCCTCTTTAAACATCCCCTTGTGTCTGAGATCCTCTCCAGGCCCTGTGTGGACACAAGACTTACACACTACTCCTTCTAAATCCCAAGCCATAGAACAGCACACAGTGAATCACAAGGCACATTAAATGCTTCTTGTGATGTTTACCAAATCTACACAGATACTAAAATATTGGTTTTGACAACCCAATAGATATGTGACACCTACTGACTAACAAACAGACAAAGGTGGCAAAGTCAATCAACACCCTTTGCACCCCCCCCTAAAATATACAAAAGAGGCTCATTTTCATCTGACATGTTCGCAAACATGCATCAGCTGGGAGATAAATGTGTCAGTGTCATAACGGATGCCCATGGAGAAAAAAACATCGCTGGGGACGATTGGCGGGTGATGCCAAGCCCTGGCACTCTTAGAGGTGGTGAAGGGAGGAGAGGAGAGGAGAGGAGGGCAGGGCCGCAGGTTTCTCTGTGCGCGCCCGCGAGTACTGTGGCCTGTGCTAATCCGCGCAGGCTACAGGGGTAGGGTTAGGCAGAGCAGAGCAAGGCTACACTAAACCCTGCAGGATTAGTACAGCCAGTGTGCACTGGGAGGTGCGCCAATGCTGTACGGTGCCAGGGAGCCACAAACAAGCACAGCCACACACACACACACACACACACACACACACACACACACACACACAGTGTACAGTGTACATAATAGTGTGGATACAACTCTTTCAGTGGACATCACACACACACACACACACACACACACACACACAACCAAATGTAAACATTTGGATTAAGTCAGATACATTCACATTTTGTGATAAACTGTGTCACAAGCTATCTATGCCTGTCCTGGCTTTTCAATTTCACTATGGCAGCTCCCTGGTCTACACATGTTGCTTACTTTGTCATAGAAGAGAGGGCATAAAAATAAAGAAGGGCATAAAATGTGCTCTGAACAGACAGACCACCAAGGAATCATGCTGATATCCAAACTATGTTCTTCCTTTCCACCACAAGTAGAATCATGGACACAAAAAAATGTCATTTCAAGCTTGCTGGATTGAAAGACCTTGATACAGTCCACCTGCTCCAGTTACATCTTTGATTTAAACAAGTCCAGCATTTCTGAGAGGTGCTTACCAAACATTTGTACGGCGAGGGAATCGATGCCCGGGGTGCGTGTCTCTATAGGGGGGAGGCCTGTGTCAGCGCGACACAAAAATCAATACGACAACATGCCCCCACAGAACGAACGGGCGAGACCCGAGCAGGCGGCTTCGTCTGCGAGCAGCACGGCTACAGCTAACTAAGCGAGACCAGCTGGGGAGCACGTGGCCCACACGACTACAACGTCCACGAAGCGCCAGAAATAGACACCGACAAAAACTGTGCCAAAAAAACCTGAATGAGTCAATCACCGGCGGCCCACAAGCGCAGAGATAAATAGATAGATAAAAAAGCGAGCGAGCAAGTGAGAGAGTGAGTGAGCGAGCGAATGAGTGAGTCTCCAAATGAAGGATAGTGAAAGAAAAAGAGAAAGGGTAAATTAGCACCTTAGTATACCGTGTTTCTGCTAGTGCTTCAGTCAGCGCATTAATAGGCACGCTCAGTGTGGGCAGCACTTGGCCTCTTTCAGGGGAAAGAAAGCCACAGAATTTCTCATGGAAGAGCTCCTTCTCTCCTCCCTGACCCCCTCTTGGCGTCAGGGCTGCTTCACTCTCCAGCCTCTGGTGCGCTCTCTGCCTTATCATCCCCAGGATGCAGTAAGGTCAGTCAGAAGGAGAGCATCTACAGAGGTGCCTGTACCTCACAGCCTTCACTGGCTGTTCCACCTGAGTGACAGGTTTGTCCAGGGGGAAGACCCCAGACGGGGTGTAGCTCCTACGCTCCTTCCCACTCTGCGAGGTATACCGATGCGGGCGATGGGGAACTTTCAGAAGGCTTGAGAGGGCAGATGGGCCTCTCCCCATCACTGAAGGTTCTGTTTCATTCCATACACCCAAATACACACCCACACCCACACCCAAACACACACTTTCACTTCAGCAAATGGGTCAGGTTTGTGGAAGTCTGCTTCTATGATTTTTCAAGATCTCAAAAGAACAGAGAAATACACCAAACCAATGACACAACTGGTTTCACAAGTCGTTCAGGACGCAAAAAAAATTTGCAGGTTCAAAAAGTCAAACTAAACCACTAAATTATCATTAGGTGGCTGAAGGAAGCAAATACGGAATCCAGCTGAAATCTTTTAATAAAAGTGACAGAACAAAAATAACCTCCAGCCCTGCCTGTGATATCAAATGGCTCTGCCACAGGCGGTGGTGGACCCTGCTGTGAAGTGGGGGCATGAGATGGGCAACTTCACTCTGGGTGCCAATGATGGCCCTCAGCGAGCCAACTCAATTATTCACAGGGGCATATATAGACCCTAAACCCAGCTCCAGAGCTCCCAATGAAATGGGCCATAAGCACATCACGCGACACAAAAAACACTCTCCCATGACTAGATGTAAAAATCCCAGCCAGAATCAACACCTCCACTGCCTCCTCTCACTATTCGCGAAATAGGAGGGAGCAGTTTGATGCTCTGTGAAATGAAATTGGGTGACACACTAAATGTTCTTTTATGTCTCTGCTAATTCCCTCACACTGCAGGAGACACCGCTGTTAGCCAGACAACAGACGACAAGCAACTCCTACTTCTTTGTAGACCGAAGGGGGTTGTTTGGAGGGAGGGCGGGAGGGAGGGAGGGAGGGGGAGGGTTGACAACACATCTGCTGACTCTTCTTAAGAGTACTGCTGCTGTAGTGGAGGTGAGCACAGGCAGGATGACTGTAGTAGAGCGAGCATCCTCCTCCTCCCTTTGCAAACCTCTTGAGAGAGTGAGTGGCCGGAAGGCTAGCAGCCAGGATTATGGGCACGGCTATGACAGAGCGCCTTCCTGTGCAGCACAGCAGAGCAGCAGAGCGCTGCACAGCCCCAGCCCCAGCCCCAGCCCCAGACCCCGGGGCTCGCTGTCTGACCGCAGGCCGTGGGCAGCGCACACTCTCCATTTCCTGCTCTTTCACTTCCTGTTTTTCAGGCCCCTCTGCGTCCCAATGACCACTGAAGGGGGGGGGGTTCAGAGACAAAAAAGAAAGCAAGACAAGAAAAAAGAGAGAAGAAAGAGGGGGCCTAGAGGGCATGGGCATGTTTCCGCTGCGACTCCCCCCCACCCCCCCCAATTATCTTCCTGCCTGAGACGTGGAGACTAAACAACAACAGCGGCCCAGCTCCCGTGTACTCTTAGGGGAAGGGGTTAGTGTGCAAGGCGGCCGTGTCACCACGCAGACTGAATGGGGCGCCCACTGCCACAAACTACCTTACTCTCTATTCAATGATCATCCAGGCCTTTCCTTGTTTTGGCCTCCGCCAATAAGGAACATGAAACACTTCCTGACTTACACAACGCAGGATCACTGCGCTTTGTGTCCAGCTGGTAAGTTCACAGGCATATTTAAAAAAATAAAATAAAAAAAACTACACATAGAGTATTATAATAGAAGTGAGGTTGGTATTGAGAACTGTTGAGTTGTTGAGTGGTTAATGAGTTGAGAGCTGCTATTAGCTGATAGTGTGTGCACAAGAGAGAAAGTATGAGAAGGGGGGCAGAGAAATGGAAAGAAGAGGATAGGGTAAGAGCATAACAGCAAAGGGGAGTGTGAGAGAATTAGAACCAGGGGAAGAAATGAAGTAACAAAGAATGTGAAAGAAAGAGGAGAGAAAGGGAGAGGAAACATGAATGAGAGAGGGAGAGATAGAGAGAGAGAGAGAGAGAGAGAGAGAGAGAGAGAGAGAGAGCACACAGGCTTTTCATCGTCCCTGATGCCCATACAGTCTGTGTGGCACTTGAAGCAGGGACAGGCTGGAGGGTTAGGAAGCCCCTCTGGCAGGAGCCTTTTGTGGTGGCTGCCTTATCTCGCCCACCAGCAGCTACAGCAGCACTGGTGCTAATGTCTGCTGATGCCGATCGGCCAGCCCACTGACACCTCCAGACCCCATTCTCTCACTTCTTTTCTCATTCTCTTTTTCTTTCCTTTTCCCTCAGACCTGCACTCTTTCATTTTCTCACACTCTCTCTCTCCCTATCTAAAATACGTTTTTTTTAAGTATTTGTCTTGCCCCCTCCCTCTCTCACTCTATCCACTCACTCTTTTTTTCACACTTTTTATTCCCTCACCTTAGTTTCCAAGGCAACTAATGAGATGTAATTAATCTGATCTACTGAGCGCATGTGTGTGTAAAAATGAGAAAAAGGAGAAGTGTGGAAGAATGAGACAATAGACTTTTAAGCATATGCACACACTATTTGCACCGTGATAGATTCCCTTCTATAACGTCCCTTAAGGGCATACAACATTCTCAGGTTTTGACAGCAGCTAGAGAAACACATTCGGAAGAAGTTAAGATGATTAGAATTCGAACACCGTGACACCGTCATGGGTAAAATTGTACATGTGTAACTGAAATAAAAACCTACGCTTAGGGGTAAATTGAAACATAAAATCCCTTTCCTCCTACTATTGGGTTGGCGAAGAAGAATTATAATCCCCTTTAACTGTATGGATTTCAAATGATTGTTAAAGCTTTTCATATGCAAATAACTGAAATAACTTGTTTTGACACCATAATTGGTGGAAAATGTACAGGCACCTTACGTCACTCCTATATTTATGACATGGAAGTAAAAACAGGAAACAAAGAGGAAATATGTTTTTTAAAAAAACACCAAATGTCCACTTTCTGGCTAGAAATATATCACATGCAGAACCAGTGTGCAATACCTACTAAATATAGGGCAAGGAAAGTCCCTGTATGAAATATAGTTCCTGCTGCCGATATGGATAAAAATAAAGCTGAAGCATCACATCCTCACAGACAGGAGTGGGTTTAGATTGCCAATTTCTGGCATTCTGAGCTTCATTTTTAATTTTACGTCTGTAGCTGTATGGGACTAACTTACACTCCACAAGGGTGTGTCAGACTTGTTTTCAGTCATAAAGCTCATTATGGCTGACAAACCAAAGGCTCGGCAAAGACTCAGACACAAGAAGACATACTCTGCATACCAAACATCTGTGGAACACAATGATTTAACAAATGAATAACATGCAGGACATCGCCCTGTCATTTCAAGTTCAGGCTTAGGACTTTTGGCTTTCTTCTGGCTTTCCAGCTCTAAATCCCTGTGAGAGTTCAACAGGTCGTTCCTTCAGCAGGTCTGTAATGTTCGCATAACCAGAAGCAGTACCAAGCAAGGCTAGCCATCTGGTACTAGCCTGTAATGCTATCACGTGAATCTAGCCTGTGTTAATGGATGGTAGTGCTACTAGCATGTGATGCTAGCTAGGCGCTAGGCGTTTTGTGCTGAGGATGTACTGTAGGCAGTGAGTGGTTAATCTCTGGCAGAGCCAGCTGCTGCTGCTGCTGCTGCTGTCACTGCTGCTGTTTCACTTCAAATCTCCCCTGACCCTATCCGTAATCCCACCACTGGATCAATACAAGTTCAGAGCATCTTTGTTCCCGCTAGCATAAAACTTAAACCTCAGGGAGGGCAGGAAACCACAGAAAGAAAGAAAAGAGAGAGAGGGAGAGAGATAGAGGGAGGTAGGGAGGAGGGAAATGGAGAAAGAGAGAGAGAGAGAAACAGAAAGCTACTTATCACCTTGAAAATGACATCGATGAAGAGAAACCCTCCCAGGACATGCCAGGTCTCAGTGCTCGTGTCTTGCATGTGTCAGTGAGAACCATGTAAAGTCTGCTCTTAATATGGGTCACCAGCACCATCATACAAAGGAACGTGACAAAAGGTTTAACCGAGACAAGAGACCCTCCAAATTGTGCGGTGGATTAATGTTACACGGAAGATTAATTAGTGATGACAACCATTAATAGCACAAACAAGTGAGGCTGCTCAGATAAATAATAAAGCTGTAATTAAATAGATAAAGGAGAGTGAGGAAGGATAACCACAAGTGTGGCATTTTTGCCAGTAATTGAAAAAAAAAATAGATCAATTAGGCTCTTACGCATGAACCTAAAAAAAAAAGAGAGAAGGACACTATTCAGAGGAAGGCTCATAAAAAAGGAAGCTAAATGACAAAGGCCTCCTGTAGTCAGTGATGGTGGGTCCTCCTTATGCAGCGCCCACTGTGGAGCAGGAGTCAGTACAGACAGTACTGAGAGACAACGAGACCAAGCGCTACACGACGGGCATCTACACTATCAATCACAGATTTGAGCAAGGTCGCGAGCGCAGAGTGCCAGCCAAGGTGACTTTCACTGTGGTGAATGCCTAGAGGGGGATACAAAGAGAACTTTACTGTCTTCTCTCTTTCACTCTCTCTCTCTTTCACTCTCTCTCTCTCTCTCTCTCTCTCTCTCTTGCTCTCTTTCACTCTCACTCTCTCTCTCTCTTTCTCTCGGCTCAAATATTCATTCCATAATCCTTTTTGGATGACATTAAGACAAACCTCAAAGAAGGGTAAGGAAAACATATATGCATAGGTTGCAGAGGCAAAGATAATCACTTGCGATATTCCTAACCAAAGCCCCTGCCTGCCAAGAGAAGTGAGCAATCAGACATGAATTTGAGTTGCCCTTTGAATGTAGTCTCTGCTGGCAAGCAAGAGCCCATTGAAGTGGATTCAGTAGCATATGGTAAATGTCAATCAAGAGCACTGTTTGAGCAGATCTGATGTAAATGTCTCGGAGAACGCCCCTACATGAAGGTGCCTGTGAGAGTGTGCCTGTGTGTGTTGGTCTAAGATAATAGGAAGAGAAAACACACACACACACACACACACACTTACTCCCACACAAGTTGTGCGTGGAAGAAAGAAGAAGTGTCCCCGCCCCCACCCCCTGGTCATGAGTGGTAGCTGCGTTGTAACATAATTACTGCTGGGACGCGCCTATTCCCAGTGATCCATTTGCGTCAGTCAGGTTTTCAAGCCAAGCCGATGAATGGATTCTCAGTTTCTCAAGGATAAAGCGATGACCCTCTCCAAACAGCTATATCCATTTCACTTCTCCTCCTCCTGGAATACGGGCCTGTGCTAATTGTGCTGCGACTTTGATTTTTTTTCTTCTTTCCTCTCTCTCTTCTCTCTCTCCCTCTCTCCCCTCCTCTCTCTTCTCCCCTTGACTCTCTCAGTTCTGTCGTTGTTAACTTTGTTTGGGCGAGTGTCAGTGTGTGTGTGTGTGTGTGTGTGTGTGTGTGTGTGTATGAGTGAGAAAGAGAGAAAGAGAGAGAAAGAGAGAGTGTGTGAAATGCATACACAAATACTTAACATATCTGCATAACCATATGCACAATTGCACATAGACATATTAACAGAGAGAGTGTTAGTGATCCAGGAAATGAAATAATCACAATGTGCTGATGTCAAAAATAAACAAGATGCACAACATTCGAGGAAGCATGCGCTATTGGCAGGATAGATTTAGAGCCAGCAGACACACTTAAATTGGTGCCAGGATTATATATTTAGTACAGAGCCAGTTCTAATCAGTGGGTTACATAATATTTCCTGAAATCTGTGTGCAGTTTCTGCATATACGGTACATACTGTAAAGCCAAAGTTTATTTTTCTTTCACATCTAAGGATTTAAATATCCTGTGCCATCTCTACCACAGCACTTTCTAATTATTCAGTCATTTACTGTAACTCTGGAAGCCTAAACCGAATACAGTAGAAAATGTCCTAATATAATGACAACAAAACCTTTGACTTTGTTCTTCAGAACTGCGAGTGTTGAAATAACTATATCACAGTATTCCAGTTTCCATGTCAATATTTAGCAATATTCTTATACGCCGTGCAGTGATGATGAATGACTGACATTCCTTACATGTCTGGTCATGAACAATAGATTGAGCCATCTGAGTCATCTCTTCCGCCAACACACACGGCAAAGCCAGTGATCTGTCACAAAATATCCACAGTAGTGACCAAGCCACTTAGCATCTCAGTGAAGGGGACCATGCCACAGTAAGCAGATGCAAAGAAGATTAAACTCTTTCATCATTGCCATTCATTATAACAACACACCAGTTTAAAGACAAGATCTCCGCCCTAATTCAGACCAATTACAAACTCTCTGGCACTTTTCTTTATTAAGCCATAAAAATAAAAATCAGGGTGAACAATGAAGAAAATCAAACGAAAGTTAGCAAGTAGACATAGTTGATCCAGAGAACGGAGCTGTCTTACATGCAGAACAATACAAAAGAGCCACCGTTACCAATTCATGCATATATTAATAAGGGAATCGTCATAGCTCAAGGCAATTCATTCAAATGCTGCATTCCAAATTAAGATGTGAAAAGGGGAAGTTTTTCATCTTTTCAACACAAAATCAAACACCATCTCTTCCTCTCTCTCACTCTCTCTTTCCATCTCTCTTTCTCTCTCTCTCTCTCTCTATTCCTCACATTTTTTTTGTGGGGGTTGGATTTGATGTGGTTGTCTGACTGATGTGGCGGCATGCATCCCTGGCTGTCTCTGTATGGCTGTCCATCAACATTTTGAGTTTTCACCAGAGATAGCAAATCCCTCAAACACACACACACACACACACAGTCACACACACACACACACACATACACACACACACACACACACACACACACACACACACACACACACACACACACACACACACACACACACACACACACACGCACACACACACACACACAAACACACACACACACACGCGGGCGCGCACACACACGCAAACACAAAAACACACAAATCGTCAGACCCCTCCAACCCCTCCTAAAGGCGCCCTCTGAGCAGCGTTAAGTGCCACGGCAGCCTTTTGATGTAGCGCTGATCTCCGAGTCAGAGACGGTAAACAGCGCAGATGAATGAAGATTCACTTCCTCGGGGAGAGAGAGCACCGTGTTCAGATATCAGTCAGCGTGGCGTTCGCCTCACACTACACTAACACGCGTCAGCGCTGCGGCCCGCTTGCATCACGTCGCCATCAAAATCACACCCCCATCAACCAAAACATCAGCATGAGACAGCCACGCACATCAGACGCTGTCACACTCACTCACACACACACACACACACACACACACACACACACACACACACACACACACACACACACACACACACACACTATCACTGACAGTGATACCATACTGATGGAGGTGGCGTCTGCATCAACCAAATCAAAGGATTCAATCAAGGATTTTCATCCATTTGGCAAAGTGCTGCTCTGTCTGCTACCATATTGGGTGAAGTACCTCTGTCCAGGATGCTACCCTGTGTGACTAGCCTGGCATCTACCCCGCTGCTCTTTATGGACATAAAAAAAACTTCCGAACAGCTTAGAATAAATATTTGATATGTTCTTCCCTTATGACATTTTTATCCTCTTCACAGTCCCCCAGTTCAACAATGCTCCATTATATAAAAGGTTTATGCAATCCAAGCAGCGCGGACAGCTCTGACTCATAAACTGAAAGGTTGTGAACTGATGAGATTTGTGAGTGTGCGCGCGTGTGTGCGTGTGAGTGTGTGAGTGTGTGTATGTCTGTGTGTGTGTGTGTGTGTGTATTCGTCTGTGTGATACAGAAACTGATGCACAATAATCTCTTAACAATTTAACATGAGCCAGTGAACTTGAAAGACTGCAAAAAATACAGAAAATTAGCAAATGCTACAAAAAAAAGCTACATCCACATGTGGGCACACGGAATAATAAGACTGTTGATGTGAGGTTCTGGAGAACTTCTTAGTGGGCGTTTTATTTTTATTCCATTTTTTTGCCATTGAGGCCTTAGCCTTCATGCCTCTAAAGCTTTTATACAACAAAAAGTAACATAGCAAAACCAAACCCTGCAATTTCAAGGGGAGGGCCCAAAAAAAAACTAAATCAATTTGGCCAAGTCCTTACTCTGCCCAGCTCATTGCGGGGGCTAAAGAAGTCAGTAAATGTTTTCCCCTTCAAATCATTCTTGTGTTCGCCGGGTTTTGTTTGTGTCGTTTCATTTCTGAAAACCACTGGTCATTTTAGTTGGTGCACTCTCTAACTACTAGGCGACTGTGGAGAGCAGCATCTTGAGCAGGGACAAACCCTGAACCACCACAATACCAAGACACCCCAGAGAGCGAGGGAGGAGGAAGAGGATGAGGACGAGGCAAAGGAGGGAGGGAGGGAGCTCAGCCTTGTCTGCCATCCCAAGCTGAAGCAGAGGAACAATTTTCATTCTAAAATATAGATGGGCGCTTACATAAAAGTCTGCTGGTTTTTTTTGGTCTTGCAAGCCAACGTTTGAATGAAGACTATTCCTTAGAAAATTCTTCAAGTCATGCGGCAAAAACAAGTACTCTTTGAAACTGCTCCACGCCAACCCGCGTCCTTTTTCCACGCCATGAACACGTTGCTGCGTTTTTTCTGCTGTTTTGTTTAGCTGTCATATTCGTATGAGAGCCGACTGTGTGGTTATGGGAACACTAGAGGAGGGGAGCGCAGTCATTATCATATCTTGCGCTGTGTTCTTTTTTTTCACGGCAGCATTTACATAGATGGCTTCAAAGCGCTTCCTCCTGTGTGTGTGTGTGCGCATGTGTGTGTGTGTGCGCATGTGTGTGTGCGTGCGTTTGTGTGTGTATGTGTGTGTGTGTGTGTGTGTGTGTGTGTGTGTGGGTGTGTGTGTGTGTGTGTACTGTATGTGTGTGTGTGTGTGTGTGTGTGTGTGTGTGTGTGTGTGTGTGTGTGTGTGTGTGTGCGTGTGTGCGCACGCACGCGCATGTTGGGGGGACAAGTTCCTGAGCTCATACAAGACAACATTTAATTATAGTAGGACAGCGAGAGAGGACTGGGCTTGAGCAGGTCTCTTAAAATACCTTTCACACAAGCATCAACAAACACAGGAAACTCACATGCATGAGTGTAAAGTGAGGGTGGGGGGGAACGGGGACGACACACTCCTGCGTGCAAAATAGACACAGGGAGAAATGAAAATAAAAGAGAGACAGAGAGAGGGAGAGAGGGACTAGAAAGAGAGAGAAAGAGAGGGAAGCATGAGTAAAAGACACAGCAAGCCTGAAACAGAGCAAGCGAGAGAAAAAAATCACGAGTGCAAGAGAGAGAGAGAGAGAGAGAGATGAGGGAGCAGAAGGAGAGGGAGAGAGAGAGAGGGCCAGACTCAGCTGTTGGCCTCTCCAGGAATCTTTTTAGACCAACTGTTCCCTGACTGCCTGCCTGCCCGCAGCGCTGACTGTGGCCTGGTCTGGCCACCAGCGGGACGGCCTCATCTCCCCTCTCCATGCTATACGGACGGGGACAGGGCCGGTAGCATAGGCAGCTGACCCAGAGGACCGGCGGGGGGTGGAGGTGGGGGTGGGGGTGGAGGAATGGAATGGGAGTGGAGGGGGAGACGCTGGGAGGGAGGGGCCCCCCCCTTGGCGAGATAAGGGGGGGCCAGGCCAAGCGCCCGAGTGCGTGTGTGACAGCGGCCAAGTACAGGCAGGGAACAGCTGAGATACCGATGGTGTGGCGTTTACTATTTCACCTGGATCAGCAGAGCGGAGCAGAGTACAGCAGGCCAGGCCGGGGCAGGGCAGGGCTCGCAAGCCTTTACGAGAACTCCCAAGCCCTAGGAGCAAGAGAGGGCAATGCTGGCAGCTGGCCTATCAGGAGCACAAACACTCTCAGTCACACACAACACCCACACACACATAAATACACACACTCAATCACCCTTGGAGATAAATGCACACAAACACATGCACACTCCCTCTCACACACACACACAGTCATGCACATACAAAAAGATACACCTACAGATATGCTGAAGAGGGCTGGCAATATTTATCAACCAACTTTCACTGTAACTGACTGACTTGTATGCTGTCCGTTGCCAATCAATTATCAATTCACTTCAAGGAGAAATAAAAAAATACATAAGATTACTTTATTTTTTAATGATAGCCATTGCTACTCTACACATTAAAAAACAAACTTGACTGAACACAGATTATCTCCCACACCCACCCTAGCCAATTAGATTGAAATTAAGATGTTTGGAGTTCAACTTAAAGACTGCCTTTATGGTCATAATAAACCATCCCAATAACAACTAAGCACAGCTCCAAGTCACAACTCTTTCGCTTAATTTAATTAACGTGAGGGCTTTCATTAAAACAAAACAAAAAAACACAAGTCAATAACAAGCCAGCTCTCTTTCTCTCTCTCTTTCTCTCTCTCTCTTTCTCTGTCTCTCTGGTCCCAGGCACCCATTGTGATTTAGTAATTTCGCTTAGGTTTACTACGTGAGTGGCGTAATGTTTTCCTTGGTCGGGCGCTGCCAGAGCTATTAGCTGCTGGAGGGAGGGATGATGTCATGGACTCTACAACTGATACGTCCCAGCCCTCTGCTTCCTCTTCTCCTTACAAGGCAGAGGTCAAGTGCTCCGCATCGCCTTGTGTTTCTCTCAGGCTGTCAACCCTCCTGACCGGGTTGATTTGGTCTTTCATTTTCTTACGTTGGGGTCAGGGGCCAATTGACAAGTAGATGGACCACATTGACTGGTTGTTGACTGAAGGACTTCATAATGCAGAGTGGGTGGTGTTTTTGACTGGGTTTTATGTAATAGAGAATTTACTGAGGAGGCAGACAGGAGTTTGCCGTTAAGTATCAAAAAAGTATGAAATCTTATTAAAAGAAAAAAAGTCTGCCTTGCTGAGCTTTTCGTTTGCTCAAGAGTGTTTTTTTCGAATTCCAAAAGGTTAGGGCTCATATTTTGAATGAGCTCAGGAGAAAGACTGCTTCAAAAAACATGAAAGACTGAGCTAAAAAGAGGCTTGTGCAAAAAGTTTACTGCGGGATGGATGAATGATCTCTCTTGTGAGGAGGACCGCAGAAGATGACATGTCACAAACCACAAAGGTCACGCACAATAGGAACTACGTCTGCGCCAGACGAGGAGATTAGGGTAATTTAAAACTCCTTGCAGTTCAGTGTGATACGGACTGTATGCCAAGCCCTTACAACAGCACTTCACAGACAAATTTACCATGTGCTTTAGGTTAATATGGCATGTCATGCTGCCCAAAAGAAATCTCTGACTATCTCTACCCTGCAAAACAGACAGATTTCCAGTTGTGCCTTGCCTGGAGTGACACTTGTGACTCACACAGTGAAATAAAGAGCAGGTCATATTAATGTACAACTGCAGTAGTATCTGAGTTCCTAAAACCAGATAAGCAAGACCTTTGGTCTGTCAACATAAAAAAAGGGGAAAATGACATCAAATGAGGTCTCTGTTGGCTCATCCTGTTCAACCTCGGTTCCTCACAGCACTAGGTGGAGGTACGAACTCTGTCTCGCCGGGGGGGATGGGGGGTGCTATAGCAACCCGGACAGCCGTTTAGGTCACTTCCCCTCCCCAGCAGTAAACACCAGGCACCGGGCCGGGCCGGAGGATGGAGGGTGACGGGGACGGGTCATATCCCCCTGGCCCCTGGGCCCCGGGGGCCGGTTCACAGACGGGGGAAAAAACACGGATGTTGAGACCTCTCTTCCTGCAACCCCACAGGGCCAAGAGCAGCTGCAGGAGGCCCCCACACTTCCTACTGTACCACAGACAGGCTAGCACTAGAAGGTGGGAGTCAGGCCTTTGCATTTTGTCACAATCTCCCGACTCACAGATGCTGTGAAGGCATTTTTGAGTACTTTAATTCCTCTTTAACAAGCCAAACAAACATGCACAATGAAATAATACTGCATGTATTAAACTGCTTGGCACGAAATACGAAGCAGCAGCAGCAGCAATGCCACGTGTCACTCATCTTGACACAGTTACAGTTGAGAGTTTTACGCACACGTTTTTTGTTTTTTTTTGGCCTGTGAGGCAGTTCTTTACCCGTCTGTCTCAGCAGGGGGCTCTACAGCTTGTGACAGAGATTACACGTGGAAGCTCTCACGCTCATTGAGAGAGCGCATCCAGTTTCAGCGCGGCAGCATCACCCTGCGCGTGGTGCGCAGGAGGGCCGAGACACAAACGCCACACAAAAGGGACACACCCAGGTCTGCTTTTGTGACTCGAGTGCCAAACATGCCTTTAGATTGCTCTGACGCAAGCATGCGATTCAGGAATGCCTGGGAATGCATCAACTGCCAAACTGAAGCACGTTTAATCTGGTGTCAACATCTTTTGAAAACATGCACACGCCACGTATATTGCCAACAAAAATATGGTTCTGGTGTCCTATTACGTCTGTCAGAGAATTTGCAGTAGAAGTGTTGATCTTCTCTTGCTGTAAGACGACAGAGGAAGAAGTAGGGAGGGCCAGAGAAAGAGAGAGAGAGTGCGGAAAACAGAAAGAGTGTGACACACAGAGACATAGATCGAAGAGAAAAAGACGCAACTATTTCCACACATGTCAATATCGAAGTCGAACTCGGCTCACATATCCTGTGCATGCAGCGCTACATGCTCCTGCGGTTTTGCTAACATGCATATCAGTGCCCTGCGAGCAACAGACAGCAGGCAGATACCCACGGTGGCCTCACACAGGTGCAGGTGCAAACACCCCCCACTCCAACCCCCACCCACTTTGCAGCCGTCCCCACCGCACATGCTCACAAGCCCCCATTTAAAACCACAGGGGTGCACACTCGCCCATTGAGCTGAGAAACCAGCCGCTCTGCCTCACACCCACATAGTAGGGCAAAGTAGCATGGGGTATGCGTGTGGTGTATTTGGAATATGCTCTCCGCAAAACTATGCCACTGTCATGTGGACTTCACGTTCAGAAGCTTTTCTATGACAGTGGTGTTATTACCTACACTAAGGAGATTATGTTTTTGGTGCAGTTTGTCTGTGTGTGTAGTAAGATTATGTAAAAACTCCCAGTCTGATTTTCAGGGGGGAAAATGGTCCAAGGAGGAACCATTTGCAATTTTGAATTTAGTTTCACTTTCACTCATGTTGTGAGATATGCCATTCAGCCTTGCCTCTCTATTTAGTGCAACACTGATTGAGGTTTTTTTTGTGAAATGGCTGAGCAACATTGCTTCTCAGTTTACGCTTAAACGTAATGATGATCAGGGCTGTTTGAATAATATTTTTTGTGTACAGCTTTGGAGAGGAGAGTGACTAACAGTGATACTTGACTTTGATGATAAGTGATCATCAATATAATCACCAATATAAAATCTGACTATGAAGGCAGTGGATGCTGTTTTACTGTGTTCAAAATGACCACCGTTACAGAGGAGCTTAACACAGATATCAACACGGTGACTCAGCCTTTGGCTTACGATGATATGAAGACTTATTTTCTGTGTCTGCAGTGCCTCGGGAAGGAAAATAAATGGACTAGCAAGAACGTCAAAGCAAAACAAACATCCATCTCTTTATCAAAGGTGGGGAGTTACTGGCATCAGAAAAATAATAGATCAGAACTTCAGGTCTGTCAGCAGTAAGATCGCTCAAACAGCAATGATCTGGATGAAAGAGAGACCACTGTAAATAGATTGTTTCTGTGTGAAAAACAATAAAACTCTCAGGCCTACTGGCCTTATTAGAAAGCTCTGTTTCAGATTTTGCTCCGTTTTCTTTCTTTTTTTTTTCAAAGACAAGCAGCACACCGGGAAACGGGTCATTTATGTTACGCTCGATGCACTTGCCACAGTCACTTTCTGTCTTTCTTTTCTTCCCTTCTCAAACTCTTTTTACCCCTGCCAGTGAACGCCAGTATTTGTTTTCACAACCTCTGGGTCATTCTAACTCCTCTTTGAACGGCACCCTTAACCCTTCACTAGTAGTGGTCAGCTAAAGCCACGCAGAGAGGGCATGGAGAGGGGGATCAGAGCCGTAAAGAGGATTAGTGGAAGATTTGGGGCTAACGCTCTGGCAGCGTGAGCCTGGTCACTGATGCTCCACCACAGCCACAAGCAGCTGAGCGGAGGGTGAGGCAGGCAAGGAGGGCACCAGCCACCAACACCACCTTTGCCCCCGACGCCCAGGGGAAGGGTGAGTGAGGCTGACAGGGACGGGCACAGGACAGCCGTCCCCGAGCGAGCTACTCTCCCTACCCCTTCTCGACTGCCCAGACTGTTTTTTGCTTTGCCCCTGCTCAGCAGCGCATGTGCTGACTGGACTTGCACGGGGCGGCTTAGCGTCCCGAGGTCACCGCCAAGGTCGAGCCAGCGGAAAGGTCACAGCGCAGCCATTCTGCTAAGATGTGTTACAGGGTAGAGCGTGCAAGGTCGTGCTCTCGTGTGTGCAGTCAGCCAGTGTAAGCAGATCAAACACATGTTGGCATGAGGCATCTTGGTTAAACCTTGGTCAGATCCAAACTTATCATAAGAAATAGAGGCTTTTGCTTACATAGTAAGGCTGGGTCACATAACATAACACAATAAACATAATCACAGTAAGGAACACAAAACCAGTCAGCGGAGCTTTACTTCATATACATCTAATTTTTTCTAAAACTCAACTGAATGGCTTTACTTGTGATAGCTTTGATCATAACTGTACTGGAAGACCCAATAACACACAAAAAAAGTTTTGATTGACTGAGTGCTCCATGTAGAAATGCTTCACAAGCCTGGGTTATATCAAAGATAACAGTGCCGAATTACAAATAGGCCTACAGTATACCTGTATTATCTGCCCTGATTGTAAACAGATGGGCTGTGCAGTTTAGACTTTTCACTGTAAAGATACCTCTTGGAAAGGGATCATGTCACCGTCTAAATCAGAGTCAACAAAACTATGTACCATATAAAAATACAGAACCTCAATGAAGTTTGGCTTATTTCAAAGAACAAACTAAAGGAAAATAAGACGTTGCTCCCAATGTTGCTGTGTTTCAATGATCCAGAATATTTTGTAACACAGGAAGGCGATACTACTCTTTTCACAGGAGCCACTTTTCAATCTCTCAATTCAGAAACCAAACTGAAAAGAACAGATGGTCTATCAACCATAAAAAGACTTTTCCCAGTGATAATTAAAAAAGAACCAACCAAAATACATTCAGCAGACCTGTCTAGACACTTAATTTTAGATCTAATTCCCTTTAACATGTGCATGTTTAATTATAGCTTTTATTGACGCCTCATCTTATTTATTGTTTTATTCTGGATGTAAGTGTCCAATCATGATTCAATAAATATACGCATTGAAACTTTATCTCCGTGAAAGTAAGCAGTATTTATAAAGTACATTTGTTGCACAGCATGGTTGCCAAGACTGGACGCTAATCCCCAGGCCAATGGCTTGGAAATCATCATCTCTACAATTTAAGGGCCTGCCTAATAAAGTTATAACCGTGGAGCCTTCTAACCTGATAGATGGTTTTATTTGGCAAGTGCCAGTGGGACCCTATTTACTGCAGGCAGGCACAAGCTCAGCTTCGTGTGATTGCAGAGGCAAAGGAAAAGAATGAAAACAAAACACAAAAAAAAAGAGTGAGGAGTGAATATCTGGATGAGCTCTATGAGAATGAAGTTTTTTCTCTCTCTCTCTCTCTCTCTCTCTCTCTCTCTCTCTCCCCACTGCTGGTTGAGTATCCGTTCAGAAACTACAGACGGTGGG